>NC_069499.1:932268237-932590229 GCF_027579735.1 Bombina bombina | reverse complement strand
TAACTATATTAACTATAATATACTTAGGGTTAATATAGATAATATAGCTGGCGGCGGGGTAGGTAGATTAAATTAGGGGTTAATCATTTTAATAGAGATGGCGGCGGTGTAAGGGGCTTACATTAGGGGTTAATAATATTAATATAGCTGGCGGCGGTATAGGGGGATTAGATTAGGGGTTAATAATTTTTATATAGGTGGCGGCGGTGTAAGGGGTCAGATTAGGGGATAGATAAGGTAGATGGCGGCGGTTTTAGAGGCTCACAGTAGGGGGTTAGTTTATGTAGATGGCGGCGGGGTCCGGGAGCGGCGGTTTAGGAGGTAATAACTTTATTAGGGATTTCGGGGGGGGGGGGGGATCGCGGTTGACAGGGAGATAGACATTGCGCATGCGTTAGGTGTTAGGTTTATTTTCTAGTTAGTTTAGGGAGTTACGGGGCTCCAATAGTCAGCGTAAGGCTTCTTACGGCTGCTTTTTGTGGCGAGGTGAAAATGGAGTAAGTTTTCTCCATTTTCGCCACGTAAGTCCTTACGCTGCATATTGGATACCAAACTGCGCGGGTTTGGTATACCTGCCTATGGCCCAAAAAACTGCGGGCGACGGCAGAAATATACGCGCGTAACTTCTAGCTTACGCCGTATATAGGATACCAAATCCGCGCAATTATTGGCGTCGCCGGCTTTTGCGGGCGACGATTTTTATCGGATCGACCCCCTAATGTGCCACTAGAATTTAAAACAATAAGTCAGGGGTCTCACCATAAAAAAAAGGTTTTAGAATTATTTGAATAATAATATTTATGGCACTGGCACTGGATGCCAAGAGCACACAAACTCATAGGAAAGAAACTAATGTCATTTACAGCGGCCTTACTCACCACTAAAGACTGTATCCGTCACCCTTACTTTATAGTTCTATGCATCACATTAAACATACACCAGAAACCACAAATGAATCATGACACGCTATTTAAAATGTGTGGGTTTGTAGCATTACAAATCTTTACAGTTCAATCCTTGAATACTGTGCAGATAAAGCACGTACATATAATACGTTAAATGGTTATAAAACAGAAATATCAAATGCATACAGAGCACATCTAAAGAAACATCAAGTGACCAGCCATTATACAATACAGTTAGCAGTTTTGTAATAATAAGTCAAATTATATTACATCTGGAAGAACCCTCCAACACAAAAAATAATCAGGGGCTATAACACATTGTGTAACAATAAATTGCAGCCTTCTCTGACTATCAAAGTTGTTTGGACAGGTTTATCAAACCTTAGGCCTGCATAACACTTTGAGGAGCTTTTTATCTACACAAAAAATAAAGGTAATTTTGTAGGTCTTTCACTGGAACTGTGTAGCACCTCAGACCTTCATGTGCAGCACATACATGACTAATGCTATATCAAGTCCTATAAACTGATTGTATCATCCTAATCCTCTTCATCTTCACATTTAGAAAATGTATTAAAATGTTGTCATTGGCATAAGACATAAATATTCAAAATAATTAACACTCCTCTTTTATAAAAAATGTTTATGTTACATATATATTTTTGACTGATATGCACAGATCATTTTAGGCACATTAAAAACATTTTATTGTTTAAAATGATAAACATTTAATGTAATGAATAAGAAAAAATTCCCATCATGAGAAAAATTAAACATGTTTAAAATGGCATTGAGTCTAACAGAAACTGCGAGTGTATGCAAAAACATTCCCTGCTACTAATTGGCTTTAATTAAAACTCCCAGGGTTCTATTGGTGAACAGTGACACTCCCATAGACATAAAAAGATGTATTTTGATTCATGATAGGAAAATTATTATTTTTTCATTTTTATTTATTTTTTCTCTGTAAGACACGGGGAAAACAGCATTAATGTCACTTTAATGTTACTTAAATTCATTCACTTTTACTAGTATACAAAATTAAGAGAGGTTCATCCACACTTCTCCTTGTGGAATGCTGTGAGTTCACTCCTTTTAATATATCCTGCTCTCTTCACCTCTGAAGGCTTTTAGTTCAGATGGCAACCATGTGTGGTGTAACAGCAAGCAGCACCTGAGTACACACAGGCTGTCCATCTGTCTTCCTGCTGTCAGGGGATCAGGGATATTCTAATCTGAGCAGAGGTACAGATCAGCAGGGTGCCGAGCACCACAGAGGCACTCTGGAGATCAGACTGGAAGGAAGGCAAACAGACACCATGTCTGAAAAATTAAGAAGGTGCACTGGCTTACTGTTTTGGAAGATATGTAACTCATAATCCTGCCATATGGGAAACATTTTAAGTAATATATATAGTAAATCCTGTGTATTAAAACTAAATCAGTCAAGCAAAAAACAAACTGTGACGGGGATAAACTTGATATTATATAACGTTGTGCAGACGCTACTTTACAGGTTGTTATCTTAACACAAATACGTCTATAGAGCACTGTGTGTATCCAGCAGTTCATTTGAATTTACATGACAACTTCATATTGTGTATGGAGACGCCTGCATGTAATAAACAAAGTATTAATCCTGACCTGAATATTTACTCTTACAGAGACAACATCATGCACATACAGATTTAACAAAGCAATGTCTATCCATAAAATGTACTATGGGTCTTAGAGAGTTATATGCAATAAACTAATCTCTAGCATTTACCAGTAAGTCTGTGAGTGCAGCTGCTTTCCATTTGCTTTGTGTTGTTACAACTCTACCTCTGACTTATTTAATGAACAAAATATGATCTGTTATATGCAAGGGATCCAGAACACTGTTTTTTTATGTTTTATTAAAACATGTTTGTGTGTGTGTGTGTGTGTGTATATATATATATATATATATATATATATATATATATATATATATATATATATATATATATATATATATATATATATATATATATATATATATATATAAAAATATATACAGGTAGCCCTCAGTTTACGCTGGGGTTAGGTTCCAGAAGGAATGGTTGTAAATTGAAACCGTTGTAAATTGAAACCCACTTTATAATGTAAGTCAATGGGAAGTGAGGGAGTTAGGTTCCAGGCCTCTCTCAAAATTGGCATAAGTAACACCTAATACATTATTTTTAAAGCTTTGAAATGAATGAAGACTTTAAATGCTAAACAGCATTATAAACCTAATAAAATAATCACACAACACAGAATATATAATTAAACTAAGTTAAATGAACAAAAACATTTGCTAAACAGCATTTTAAACCTAATATAATAATCACACAACACAGACTTTACTTGCATTTTTCTGCAAACAGTTCTTTCTATGCATTCCAATCTGGACTGATTTATAGACAGGAAGATCTTGTTCCTTTTCAAGCTGCTCGATAGCTCAGGTCTGGTTAAACTGATTAATTTCAGCTTGCTTGGCTTGCATATCTTTGCTGCAACACAAGCGGACAGCTCCACCTACTGGCTATTTTAATCAAAGCACTGCTTCTCAATGCTTTTCAATAGCAGTCACATGACTGGAAAAAAAGGTTGTTATTCTGAAACTGTGTAAATTGAACCGTTGTAAACTGAGGGCCACCTGTATATATATATACATATATATATATACACACACTCACATACAGTTTTATATATATATATATATATATATATATATATATATATATATATATATATATATATACACATATATATATATATATTATTTTGTATTATTATTATTATTATTCATACACACAGGTACACATCCCCAAATCCTGAATTCTAATATCCAGAATTATTCCAAAATCCATAGTTTCATTAATATATTTTTTTTTTTTAAATAAAATTATTATTAAAGAAATGACCATTTCCCCCTGAGCCAGTAAGTCACAGTCTTCTCTGCCTTTGTATTTGGTTTGCTTTTTGTGCTCCAAAATGTAAATGCTTGTCTATATTTCTTTATAACAACACAATGACCTTTGTGATTACAGTACTGTACTTTCTTTCTGAGGGTACTATGTATAAAAAAAAGTATTAAGAATGATACAAAAAGTACCTTTAGGTTACATGTATTAGCTGTATAATGACATGATGTACATTTTGCATTTTTGCCATAAAATACTGTAGCTTACACTTGGTCCCATCCCCTCTTCAAGCTGTAAAAATTAAGAGATGCAAATATACAAATATTCTGAAATCCAAACTATTCTGAAATTCAAACAATTTTCCTGACTCAAACAGTTTGGTGATAGATAGACAGATAGATAATAGATAGATAGATAGATAGATAGATAGATATATGTGTTTATATTGGTATGTATGAAATAATGCCCTCATCAGGGATGTCCAAAAACAGCTACCAATCCATCCACACAGTTATATTTAAAGGGATGTGAAACCTAAAATAATTCTTTCATGATTCACATAGATCATGCAATTTTAAACAACGTTCTAATTTACTTCTGGTATCAATTTTTCTTCATTCTCTTAGTATCTTCTGTTGAAAAGCAGGGACGTAAGCTTGGGCGCACTATATGGCAGCAGTTTTGCAAGAATGTTATCCATTTTCAAGAGCAGTAGAGGGCAGCACTATTTCCTGCCATGTAGTGTTCCAGATGCCTACCTAGGTATCTCTTCCTCACAGAATATCATGGGAACTAAGCAAATTTGATAATAGAAGTAAGTTGAAAATGTTGTAATATGTTATGCTCTGTCTGAATTACAAAATACTTTTTGGGGGTTTCATATCCCTTTAAGCAGTTAATCAATAGATATTACAAACAATAACTTATAAGCGGATAAGACTCTAAACAAGATATTTTGAAAGCTAGCAGTAGTATGAGAAAATAGTATGAATGCAGCAGTGTCATTTGTCCTGAAGAGTAAAGACAGCGTGAAAGTGCTGTTATGTTAGTCACATGCAAAGTGACTAAAGCTGACGTGTTGTCACAGGTGTCTCTCTGCCAGATGGGCCGAATGTTCCTACATAAAAACAAAAAGAAATATGTGTGAAATATTCCCGGGTGTAAAACTGGAACAAGACCAGGGGCATTAACACAAAGTATGGCACTTAAAGAAAATCATTATCTTATTTGAAACACTATATAACATACCCTAACAAATTATTTACATATGTAGACAAGATTGTGAGTCCATTTATGGCTAAGGTTTAAAATATATATA
Organism: Bombina bombina; assembly: GCF_027579735.1. Classification (NCBI taxonomy): domain Eukaryota; kingdom Metazoa; phylum Chordata; class Amphibia; order Anura; family Bombinatoridae; genus Bombina; species Bombina bombina. Next base: position 932,585,076 of record NC_069499.1, on the reverse strand, counting down.
TATAACTCTAACTGAATAGCCACACAAAGCTTTTTAAATAGTATAACCATAATGTACATGGCCTCATTTTTTTTTCTAATTATAATTGGAAGGATGAATGGGCATCCTATGATGATGGATTAAAAGTGTTTTTAATAAAAAGAGCAACACAAGAATAAGGATCATGATCTCAGGTTGGTGGGCAGTATGTTCAAAAGAAATCTGTATCATAAGAGTTTTCAGAGAAAGGGTAGTTGATGCACATAAAAGATATCAAACAGAGGTGGTAAGAAAAAGGACTAAGGGAATTCAAGAATGTCCGGGATATGCACAAGGCTAGACTAAGGATGAATTAAAGTGATAGTACATCCTAGCGTTTCTGAAACGCTAGGATTTACCAGTGCAACAAATAAACGGGACTATCGGTCATGAAGTGATAAAATACTTTATGCTGAAAGTTCCTTTATTTGTCTGCCTCAGACAGTCCATGGTAGGACGCTATTTTATTACTGAAGTGATTTTAGCCAATAGCGTGCCAGCTATCCGGCATAATGCCAGCTGGCCCGCACGGCTATAGGCTAAGAGATTGAAACGTCACCTCACTAAAAAATAGCGTTCTGCCATGGGCAGCCTAAGGAGCTAAGCGCGGTGAACGCTTCAGACAAATAAAGGAACTTTCAGTGGGAAGTATTTTATACTTCATGACTGAAAGTCCCTTTTATTTGTTCCACTGGTAAATCCTAGTGTTTCAAAAATACTAGGATTTACTATCACTTTAAGTTTACATCAAAATCTAAATGAAACAACTCGCACAGAAAGTCATAAACTCCAAACAGTGTTTATGCTAAAATATAAAAAGTTAGAAATGTATCTTTACTAGTAAAAAAATAAATCACTGATTGCATATCCTTCATGTATGCCTGTGTTACAATATGGTGACCCTGTATAACCTGCTTCCATGTATTTATATGGTGTGCATGGTCAGAAAATAAACATTATTACAAGTGAGTTTGAGCACACAATTGTAAAGAAAACAAACCCCAGGTTGCTATTTGCTAGGAGCTATAACCAAAGGGAAGTATGATCCAGCTTTCTTGTAATGCAGCATATCAGGATATTTGATATCTCTGTGCAGTAAATCTTATCCCCCAAATGTTCCAGTGTGGAAGTCAGGCCCTAGGTTTTCACTAGACCTGCAGGAGAAAATGTTTGGACAAAAAACAAGTGGTTGTCTGTAAAGAATTCACACCTGCAACTCCCATAACAGCCTCTCTCTGTGGGTGAGGAACAATTTGTGCCACTGAAACAAAACAGCCTCCATTTCAGAGGAGGAGCTGGTGTGAGCAAGGCCACAAACCTGTCAGAGAGTTTGAGGGGGGAACAAAAGGAAGCAGTGCTGTTGGAAATGGTCATAAAACACATCATTTGTTATATGGCTAGGCTCACGCACAAACTGTACAGTTATATTACTCAGTGTCTGAATGAGCATAAAGAACTCTAACTGCTTATATATAATTTCCCTATAAACTTCATCTATACTTTCCAATAAGGGGCGAGATTACAAGTGGCGTGCTAACTTTTGCGCAAATCGATATTGTTCCCCCCCCCAGCTTTTTGTGAGCGTCAGAAATAATGTGTGTATTACAAGTTGAAAGTAAACATGTTCGCTCAAGCGCAATCGCCATTTGCGCTTGTTGGGATAGTGCAACTGAAGAATGTGCGTAAAGGGTAGTGAGCATAAAACAAGTTGCATAAAACACAACATAAATAAATTTAAAAGTACAGTTACAGTCATATAAACACTGTCTGATAAAAAAATATTTTTAAAAAAATTATAAAAAAGTTATATACAGTATATTGTATAAGGCACTGGTTTTCAAACCTGTCCTTAGGTCTCTCTAAGAGGCCACATTTGAGGATATCTGAACTGGAGCACCGGTGAAACAATCAGCTGTTTAGTAAACATTATTTTACCTGCTCTCATCCAAGGTAATCATGAAAACCTGGCCTGTTGGGGAGGCCTGAATACAGGTTTGAAAATCAGTGGTATAAGGTGTTTGACAAAAAAAGGGCTCTAACATATATTTACATACATTCCAGTGTTCCCTCTAAGACCAGTTTTGTGAGCAGCCCAGCAGTGAAACAGTTAATGAGGGAACCACACCTTACAATCTGCATTGTGTAGTGTTTGCTAATTGCTCTAATTAACGGTTTCACTGCTGAGCCTTCCCAACAGGTAAGATTTACAGGATTACCTTGGGTGAGAGCACGTTTACTAATCAGATGATTATTTCACCTGTGCTCCAGTTCAGATATCATCAAAATCTAGCCAGTTAGGGAGGCCTGAGGCCAGGTTTGAAAAACAGAGACTTAGAGGGAACACTGATACATACACGTCTAAATATAAATGTGCGCTGGTATTACAAGTTTGGCACGCATCCGCACTGCCCAGAAGCCAAGCATTCACAAGTACACGCTTCCCTAGGCTTCAATGGCAGACTTGTTTTCAGGCCGATAGACAAGGCAAACCACCTAGCGCAGCGCAGGGGGCAAATCATGCAGCACTGGGCAGCAATAAATAAATATAGATGTATATGCTTATATACATATATATTTATGTGTTTATATGTGTATATACAAATATAAACACATACATATATATGTATATAAGTATATATATATATATATATATATATATATATATATATATATATATATATAGTGGAAATAGAGTCCCGCATTGACTTCCATGTAAAAGCACTTTAAGTGCTGGGGTTTTGTTTCTAAATACCCACACATCCCCTCACTTTAACCCCTTATAACTACTTCTCTAATCTCTGGTCTAATCCCTGGTTAATTGTGCTAAGCGCAAAGTGAATCCGCGAGCTTGCGGTCACATTAACCAGCCAATTGTATTGGCTGGTTATTTAACGTGCGCCTTTAAACTGGCCAATTTGCCCCTTTACGGGCGTAATCTGACCCTAAGTAAGTAATCTTGTTTACCCATTAAGTTATAAGAATGCTCAAGTGACAATATGTAATCAACTTCACGTATCCATTTCTCAAGAGTGAGAACTTGTCATTTTTTCCACCACCTAGGGATTAATCATTTTGCACAATTGAAGATGCATTGTAGGAGCTGCTTACGGTAAGAACATCTAACATTGGGGTAATCATTCAATAGTATCACTGAGAGATTTAAAGAGATTCCTAAAATCTTGTCTATATATTTAGAGACATTGTTTCAATATGGTTGAACAGCTGGGCAGAATCACCATATGTGCAACAAAGTGCCAACTTTTCCACAATGTGCGGCTCCCATTTTTTTTCTCTGAAAACACACATCATTTAGTTTAAAGTGAAAGATAATTTTAAAATTAATGCCATTCATTAATCTTCTAAAGAGTAATGCAGTCGCTAACTTTTTTTTTTTAATTCATTGGTCTTTTGTATATAATTATATAATAAATCGCATACTGTTTTCTTCACATCCTCCACACACTCACTCATTTCCTGCTTTTTCTATTTCTCACGTAAGAGCGCTCCCACCCACTCTTACGTGTACATCCGTGCTCATTCCAGTGAAGCCTCCTTTATTGTGCATGCGTCAACAAAACGATAAAAACTGTTTATCTGAAATTTGCGGCTCAAAAGATAATGCGCATGGGTGTCTCATGAATGCGCTTCGATAGAGGCTGAGAATTCCATTAGACACGCATGCGTTTTGTCAATTGTGGGCGTGAAGTATGTCGGTTGGGACGCCAGTGGGGGACCAATGAAAAGGACAAAGAAGATATTTACGATTCCAAAATACAATTTTTTTTATATCTAGGCGGAGTGACGGCGAGATAGGATTGTGTTTTGAAGGGTTCATTACGGAGATAAATAATAATGAGTAAAAAAAATGTATGAATTAAATTTAAACTAATTTTCGCTGGGCTGTGCGATTCTGCATACGGGTACATCATAGTTTACTTTTTCTTTAACCCACACAAAAGTCACACCCCATTTTAGCACTGCTATTCCCACTTAAAGGGCCATGATACCCAAATGTTGAAACACTTGAAAGTGATGCAGCATAGCTGTAAAAAGCTGACTAGAAAATATCACCTGAACATCTCTATGTAAAAAAGAAAGATATTTTGCCTCAAAAATTACTCAGTAGCCACATCCCATTGTAAAGGACTTCTAAGCAGCAAATCAGTATGTCTGTCCCGGGACAGCTAAGTGAGTGAGCTTATGTGCACACTCATGCTATTTCCCTATTTAGTTTAAGGAAGTTTACTATGAAATCTCATGAGAGTTAAGTCAAATCTCATGAGATCACAGTAAAATAGTTCATGACCTCAGCACTGCTGATGCTGATTGGCTGCTGTTAATTTCTTCATTTTTATTCTTTTTTACCTGCAGCTGAGCAACAGCTGAAGTATATTTTTTTACACAGAACTTACTTTGCTGAGCTGAAGAAATTATGAGGTAAAATATCTTCTTTTTTTTACATAGAGATGCTCAGTTTCAAGTGATTTAGCATATGAGTATTATGTCTCTTTAAACCACTCTCTGATCCACAGACAATATATCTGCTGTGGGTTTAATACAAAAGTTAAAAGTACACTGATCCAGTTTTGAGGCAAAATATATAATGGTTTGAGCAATACAGGTCTAACACACAATCCAAGAGGAGCTCTGAAATGGAGAGGAGACTTAGTAAAACAAACATCACTGCAATTAGCAGTCTAATACACTCATCTTCATAAACCTTCCCACTAGAATACATCATAGGGATGCAGTCTCTCCAACACAGACAGCTTGAGAAAGTATCTACTGAGGGTTGAAAACTCATTTATCACTTGTGTCTACACTTTTAGGTTTCAGGCCTGCCACCTTTGAAAAATATTTAATAGCCTGTGCTAATTTGCATATTTAACAGTGTCACATGACAAATCACCACAGAAAGATCACTATTGTTTACTAGTAAGGGGTTTCAAATTATTGTAAAAGATAGGAAAAAGGCCAAAGTTTTTACTAATTTGCTGGTTTCTTATTTGTCCAGGACTAGTGGAAGTCTCAAACCATTAAGTCCTGTATAAATAAACTGTAGTCCAACAATGTCATTTCACATAAAATAAGAAAATTCTGCACCAAAAGTTAAAAAAAAAAAAATAGTTATAATTTTAAGTTCATGTTTTGAGGAAGTTGTTTGCTTTTCCTGAAGCATCAACCATCAACATATTCATTTTTTTTTATTATTTATACAGGCACACATATATATACATTGTGAGCTAGATTATGAGTGAAGCGCAAATTAATGCTCCAGCTTGAGTGTTAATTGTGCTATAAGTAAGATTTTTGCTCTTGTCGTAACCCGACTAGCGTGTATAATATAAACACACACAACAGCAGCTAAGGTGCACTCTCACATACAGTTCCAAATACCAGGGTGCAAGTATATATAATATCAAAAGCAAAGAATCTGCACTCGCTGGATTTATAAGTGAAACATTTAATAATTTATTACATGTGACGTTTCGGGGCACCATCAGATTTAAAATACATATATAAATACATAAGTACACATGTATAGACATATTTAGAAGTGCATTGGATCTCTTTGCTGTTAAGTAGATCAAAACATATAAAAGCATGTTTATCCAATATTCTTATTTAATAAATGTTTAATCTATGTATTTACTGTTAATATTTCACATTCCAATGTTCTGCACATAGCAGAATATGTTCTAAGTATTTATAAATAGATATTCCTATATATATATATATATCTATACCTTTTGATATATACTGTATATATATATATATACATATCCATCTTTAGACTTGTATACAGGGAGTGCAGAATTATTAGGCAAATTAGTATTTTGACCACATCATCCTCTTTATGCATGTTGTCTTACTCCAAGCTGTATAGGCTCGAAAGCCTACTACCAATTAAGCATATTAGGTTATGTGCATCTCTGTAATGAGAAGGGGTGTGGTCTAATGACATCAACACCCTATATCAGGTGTGCATAATTATTAGGCAACTTCCTTTCCTTTGGCAAAATGGGTCAAAAGAAGGACTTGACAGGCTCAGAAAAGTCAAAAATAGTGAGATATCTTGCAGAGGGATGCAGCACTCTTAAAATTGCAAAGCTTCTGAAGCGTGATCATCGAACAATCAAGCGTTTCATTCAAAATAGTCAACAGGGTCGCAAGAAGCGTGTGGAAAAACCAAGGCGCAAAATAACTGCCCATGAACTGAGAAAAGTCAAGCGTGCAGCTGCCAAGATGCCTCTTGCCACCAGTTTGACCATATTTCAGAGCTGCAACATCACTGGAGTGCCCAAAAGCACAAGGTGTGCAATACTCAGAGACATGGCCAAGGTAAGAAAGGCTGAAAGACGACCACCACTGAACAAGACACACAAGCTGAAACATCAAGACTGGGCCAAGAAATATCTCAAGACTGATTTTTCTAAGGTTTTATGGACTGATGAAATGAGAGTGAGTCTTGATGGGCCAGATGGATGGGCCAGTGGCTGGATTGGTAAAGGGCAGAGAGCTCCAGTCCGACTCAGACGCCAGCAAGGTGGAGGTGGAGTACTGGTTTGGGCTGGTATCATCAAAGATGAGCTTGTGGGGCCTTTTCGGGTTGAGGATGGAGTCAAGCTCAACTCCCAGTCCTACTGCCAGTTTCTGGAAGACACCTTCTTCAAGCAGTGGTACAGGAAGAAGTCTGCATCCTTCAAGAAAAACATGATTTTCATGCAGGACAATGCTCCATCACATGCGTCCAAGTACTCCACAGCGTGGCTGGCAAGAAAGGGTATAAAAGAAGAAAATCTAATGACATGGCCTCCTTGTTCACCTGATCTGAACCCCATTGAGAACCTGTGGTCCATCATCAAATGTGAGATTTACAAGGAGGGAAAACAGTACACCTCTCTGAACAGTGTCTGGGAGGCTGTGGTTGCTGCTGCACGCAATGTTGATGGTGAACAGATCAAAACACTGACAGAATCCATGGATGGCAGGCTTTTGAGTGTCCTTGCAAAGAAAGGTGGCTATATTGGTCACTGATTTGTTTTTGTTTTGTTTTTGAATGTCAGAAATGTATATTTGTGAATGTTGAGATGTTATATTGGTTTCACTGGTAAAAATAAATAATTGAAATGGGTATATATTTGTTTTTTGTTAAGTTGCGTAATAATTATGCACAGTAATAGTCACCTGCACACACAGATATCCCCCTAAAATAGCTATAACTAAAAACAAACTAAAAACTACTTCCAAAACTATTCAGCTTTGATATTAATGAGTTTTTTGGGTTCATTGAGAACATGGTTGTTGTTCAATAATAAAATTAGACAGATACGGATAGGGTATAGCGCTAGACCAAAAACCTACTTAGCCTCACTAAAGGTTATTGTCTCCTCCCTAGACAATAGAGAATTAAGAATGTAAAATCAGTGGATATAGGAGGCGCTATAGAGCCGTAGGATATATAGATATAAATAAATGTAAAATTCACTGTATTGTGACCAGTCAAAACATTCAAAAAATTAAAAATCCAAAATTCCAATGACCCTTAAGGGATACGTTAAAATACTATTTATGTGCAAAATCTGTGATAAAAAATCGGTGATAATTAAAAATAAAGGAAAATTTCTACGTATATATATATATAAAAACAATTTATCCAAGTGAAAAATCAAAGTGAAATAAATGCAGTATCAAAGTGCAATCAATAATCAAGTGACAATAATTAGTAAAACACAGATGTGATATTTAATAAGTCAATGCATAAAAGGTTGACACAAACAATCCATATAACAATCAATCATACATAAAATAAAGTAAAACCGGTTAAACGTACACACTATACATAACCCCTCAGATTCCCCAAATCAAATGGGGCTGGCAGAGAACACCTATAATGACTGTGTTCTAATCTTGGTGTTAGTAGTTCAAGGGGATCCCCCAAAGAAGATGGTCCGGAATGACAATGTGGGTTTAATTATTGTAAATCCAAAGATATAAATGTTAATGTTTCTGAATGGTGCCGTTATATCCCCAGTCTTATTTGGTCAAAAATAAAAGCCCACAATGGTATAGAGCTCCTTCTTTAATGTTCTCTTAGTTAAAGGCAATCAAATATTTATAACTTAGCCGGGAGGCTCTCCTACCTTCTTACAAGTGTCTGCCAGCGATCTCCTTACCTGGCCCGACACTCCGGCTGCTCCTTTAGATGTCTGCTCAGCGAAAATCCCGTTAGTGACGTCACCCGGTTCCGGATCCTAGGTGACCACTTGCGCAAGTGTTTGTTTCCACAGGATGTCCTCTGTACGCCAGGGTACAGAGAGTTCACTTCAGCTTCGGTCCTCCAAATAATCGCAAACAGTAGCAGGTAAGTCCTCTACGCGTTTCAACCCCTTCTGGGTCTTTTTCAAGATGCTACTTCCTGCAACCTTTGCCCTTAAATCCACTCTCTGCACAGGTGATTCGCTATTGCTACAACACCTTTCCACAGGTAACTGTTTCCTCATTACGTTCGTGGGGATATAATGGCACCATTCAGAAACATTAACATTTATATCTTTGGATTTACAATAATTAAACCCACATTGTCATTCCGGACCATCTTCTTTGGGGGATCCCCTTGAACTACTAACACCAAGATTAGAACACAGTCATTATAGGTGTTCTCTGCCAGCCCCATTTGATTTGGGGAATCTGAGGGGTTATGTATAGTGTGTACGTTTAACCGGTTTTCTTTATTTTATGTATGATTGATTGTTATATGGATTGTTTGTGTCAACCTTTTATGCATTGACTTATTAAATATCACATCTGTGTTTTACTAATTATTGTCACTTGATTATTGATTGCACTTTGATACTGCATTTATTTCACTTTGATTTTTCACTTGGATAAATTGTTTTTATATATATATACGTAGAAATTTTCCTTTATTTTTAATTATCACCGATTTTTTATCACAGATTTTGCACATAAATAGTATTTTAACGTATCCCTTAAGGGTCATTGGAATTTTGGATTTTTAATTTTTTGAATGTTTTGACTGGTCACGATACAGTGAATTTTACATTTATTTATATCTATATATCCTACGGTTCTATAGCGCCTCCTATATCCACTGATTTTACAATAATAAAATTAATCCTCAAAAATACAACTTGCCTAATAATTCTGCACTCCCTGTATGTATGTGTCTCAAATGTTATAGCCCTTTGCCTATATATATCTGTATATATCTATACCTTTTGATATATACTGTATATATATATATATATATATATATATCCATCTTTAGACATGTATATGTATGTGTCTCAATGTTATAGCCCTTTGCCTGTCTTTTTTCTAACACTTGAGATCTCATATCTTTGAGCCTATATAACTATTGTGTGGATTTTTTAAAAATATTTTTTATTAGATAGTGTTATTATGAGTGTAACTATAGTTTGTAATGTATTTTTGATGTGTTTTGTGCAACGTTTTAGTTTTACGAAACAGTTAACCACAGCTCTCAAGTCACAGTAATGATTCTAGCGTAAATCTCGATTGCACTCATGAGATCACGTTTACTTTCAACTTGTAATACAAGCTGTAAGCCCGATAAGCGCAAACCCTCGAGATATAACCCTTATTGCTCAGATGCAAACGTTTGCACTTCACTCGTAATCTCGCTATGTGTATTATTATTATTATTAACAGGTATTTGTAGAGCACTAACAGATTCCGTAGCGCTATAAACATAGTTGGTATACAGGATAACATTTATAGGGATCAAATGGGTAGATGACCCTGCCGAGGGTTGCACTGTTGTAGTCGGCTCTTATGAAGGCGATCTGCAAACAGCTGGGCTCATAGGCTTACATTCTAAGGGGTTCAAGGAAAAAGCAATGGAGTTAGTAAAGGTTAGTGTTGGTTATATGCATCCCTGAATAGTAGAGACTTTAGGGATCGCTTGAAGCTGTTAAAACTAGGGGAGAGTCTTGTTGGAGCGAGGCAGGAAGTTCCACAAGATGGGGGCCAGTCTGGAGAAGTCCTGTAAACGAGAATGTGAGGAAGTAACAAGAGAGGAGGAGAGTAGGAGATTGTGAGCAGAGCGAAAGGGACGGGAGGGAGAGTATCTGGAGACAAGGTCTAAAATGTAGGAAGGAGCAGTGCAGTTGAGGGCTTTGTATGTCAGAGTGAGGATTTTATGTTTAATCCTGGAGGCAAGAGGAAGCCAGTGAAGGGATTGGCAGAGAGGTGCAGAAGATGAAGAGCGACGTGTAAGGCAGATGAGCCTTGCAGAGGCATTCATTATGGATTGTAAAGGAGCTATGCGGCAGCTAGGTAGGCCAGAGAGGACTGAGTTGCAGTAGTCAAGACGGGAAAGGATGAGAGAGCGGATTAAAATCTTAGTTGTGTCTTGTGTAAGGAAATGTCTAATTTTAGAGATGTTTTTAAAGGGGGAAGCAGCAGGCTTTAGCCAAGGATTGAATGTGAGGAGTGAAGGAAAGGTCTGAGTCAAGTGTGACCCCCAAGACATCGGGCATGTGGGGTAGGGGTAATGATGGAATTATCAATAGTTATAGAAAATTGGGGTGTGGAGATTTTGGAAGAAGGGGGGAAAATAAGGAGTTCAGTTTTGGAGAGATTTAACTTAAGGTAGTGAGAGGACATCCAAAATGAGATATGAGAAGACAGTTAGTGACACGGGTTAGTAAGGAAGGAGGTAGGTCTGGTGGATAACAGGATAACATTTATAGGGATCAAATGGGTAGATGACCCTGCCGAGGGTTGCACTGTTGTAGTCGGCTCTTATGAAGGCGATCTGCAAACAGCATGGCTCATAGGCTTACATTCTAAGGGGTTCAAGGAAAAAGCAATGGAGTTAGTAAAGGTTAGTGTTGGTTATATGCATCCCTGAATAGTAGAGACTTTAGGGATCGCTTGAAGCTGTTAAAACTAGGGGAGAGTCTTGTTGGAGCGAGGCAGGAAGTTCCACAAGATGGGGGCCAGTCTGGAGAAGTCTTGTAAACGAGAATGTGAGGAAGTAACAAGAGAGGAGGAGAGTAGGAGATTGTGAGCAGAGCGAAAGGGACGGGAGGGAGAGTATCTGGAGACAAGGTCTAAAATGTAGGAAGGAGCAGTGTAGTTGAGGGCTTTGTATGTCAGAGTGAGGATTTTGTGTTTAATCCTGGAGGCAAGAGGAAGCCAGTGAAGGGATTGGCAGAGAGGTGCAGAAGATGAAGAGCGACGTGTAAGGAAGATGAGCCTTGCAGAGGCATTCATTATGGATTGTAAAGGAGCTATACGGCAGCTAGGTAGGCCAGAGAGGACTGAGTTGCAGTAGTCAAGACGGGAAAGGATGAGAGAGCGGATTAAAATCTTAGTTGTGTCTTGTGTAAGGAAATGTCTAATTTTAGAGATGTTTTTAAAGGGGGAAGCAGCAGGCTTTAGTCAAGGATTGAATGTGAGGAGTGAAGGTAAGGTCTGAGTCAAGTGTGACCCCCAAGACATCGGGCATGCGGGGTAGGGGTAATGATGGAATTATCAATAGTTATAGAAAATTGGGGTGTGGAGATTTTGGAAGAAGGGGGGAAAATAAGGAGTTCAGTTTTGGAGAGATTTAACTTAAGGTAGTGAGAGGACATCCAAAATGAGATATGAGAAAACAGTTAGTGACACGGGTTAGTAAGGAAGGAGGTAGGTCTGGTGGATAACAGGATAACATTTATAGGGATCAAATGGGTAGATGACCCTGCTGAGGGTTGCACTGTTGTAGTCGGCTCTTATGAAGGCGATCTGCAAACAGCTGGGCTCATAGGCTTACATTCTAAGGGGTTCAAGGAAAAAGCAATGAAGTTAGTAAAGGTTAGTGTTGGTTATATGCATCCCTGAATAGTAGAGACTTTAGGGATCGCTTGAAGCTGTTAAAACTAGGGGAGAGTCTTGTTGGAGCGAGGCAGGAAGTTCCACAAGATGGGGGCCAGTCTGGAGAAGTCCTGTAAACGAGAATGTGAGGAAGTAACAAGAGAGGAGGAGAGGAGGAGATTGTGAGCAGAGCGAAAGGGACGGGAGGGAGAGTATCTGGAGACAAGGTCTAAAATGTAGGAAGGAGCAGTGCAGTTGAGGGCTTTGTATGTCAGAGTGAGGATTTTGTGTTTAATCCTGGAGGCAAGAGGAAGCCAGTGAAGGGATTGGCAGAGAGGTGCAGAAGATGAAGAGCGACGTGTAAGGAAGATGAGCCTTGCAGAGGCATTCATTATGGATTGTAAAGGAGCTATGCCGCAGCTAGGTAGGCCAGAGAGGACTGAGTTGCAGTAGTCAAGACGGGAAAGGATGAGAGAGCGGATTAAAATCTTAGTTGTGTCTTGTGTAAGGAAATGTCTAATTTTAGAGATGTTTTTAAAGGTGGAAGCAGCAGGCTTTAGCCAAGGATTGAATGTGAGGAGTGAAGGAAAGGTCTGAGTCAAGTGTGACCCCCAAGACATCGTGCATGCGGGGTAGGGGTAATGATGGAATTATCAATAGTTATAGAAAATTGGGGTGTGGAGATTTTGGAAGAAGGGGGGAAAATAAGGAGTTCAGTTTTGGAGAGATTTAACTTAAGGTAGTGAGAGGACATCCAAAATGAGATATGAGAAAACAGTTAGTGACACGGGTTAGTAAGGAAGGAGGTAGATCTGGTGGATAACAGGATAACATTTATAGGGATCAAATGGGTAGATGACCCTGCCGAGGGTTGCACTGTTGTAGTCGGCTCTTATGAAGGCGATCTGCAAACAGCTGGGCTCATAGGCTTACATTCTAAGGGGTTCAAGGAAAAAGCAATGGAGTTAGTAAAGGTTAGTGTTGGTTATATGCATCCCTGAATAGTAGAGACTTTAGGGATCGCTTGAAGCTGTTAAAACTAGGGGAGAGTCTTGTTGGAGCGAGGCAGGAAGTTCCACAAGATGGGGGCCAGTCTGGAGAAGTCCTGTAAACGAGAATGTGAGGAAGTAACAAGAGAGGAGGAGAGGAGGAGATTGTGAGCAGAGTGAAAGGGACGGGAGGGAGAGTATCTGGAGACAAGGTCTAAAATGTAGGAAGGAGCAGTGCAGTTGAGGGCTTTGTATGTCAGAGTGAGGATTTTGTGTTTAATCCTGGAGGCAAGAGGAAGCCAGTGAAGGGATTGGCAGAGAGGTGCAGAAGATGAAGAGCGACGTGTAAGGAAGATGAGCCTTGCAGAGGCATTCATTATGGATTGTAAAGGAGCTATGCGGCAGCTAGGTAGGCCAGAGAGGACTGAGTTGCAGTAGTCAAGACGGGAAAGGATGAGAGAGCGGATTAAAATCTTAGTTGTGTCTTGTGTAAGGAAATGTCTAATTTTAGAGATGTTTTTAAAGGTGGAAGCAGCAGGCTTTAGCCAAGGATTGAATGTGAGGAGTGAAGGAAAGGTCTGAGTCAAGTGTAACCCCCAAGACATCGTGCATGCGGGGTAGGGGTAATGATGGAATTATCAATAGTTATAGAAAATTGGGGTGTGGAGATTTTGGAAGAAGGGGGGAAAATAAGGAGTTCAGTTTTGGAGAGATTTAACTTAAGGTAGTGAGAGGACATCCAAAATGAGATATGAGAAGACAGTTAGTGACACGTGTTAGTAAGGAAGGAGGTAGGTCTGGTGCAGAGAGGTAGATTTGGGTGTCATCAACATACAAATGATATTGAAACCCATGGGACTTTATTAAGGAACCTAAAAATGACATGTAGATTGAAAAGACAACGGGACAGAGGACATAGCCTTGAGGTACCCCAACAGAAAGTGGTAGCGGGGCAGAGGATGCTCTGGAAAAGGCTATACAAAAGGTATGGTTAGACAGATAGGAAGAGAACCACGAGAGAGCTGTGTCGCAGATGCCGAAGGATTGGAGGGTTTGGAGCAAAAGAGGGTGGTCAACAGTGTCAAAGGCTGCAGACAGATCAAGGAGGATAAGCAGAAAGAAGTGGCCTTTGGATTTTGTAGGTAGGTCATTGGTAACCTTGACAATTGCTGTCTCTGTGGAGTGAAGGGGACAAAATCCAGATTGCAGTGGGTCAAGAAGAGAGTTTAGTGTAAGGAAATGGGATAGATGTGCATATACTAGCTTTTCAAGGAACTTTGAGGCAAGAGGGAGTAGGGAAATAGGATGGTAGTTGGATGGGGAGGTTGGATCGAGGAAAGGTTTTTTAGGATAGGTGTGACCAGTGCATGTTTTAGAGATGAGGAAAATATACCAGTGCTGAGGGAGAGGTTGAAAATGTGTGTGAGTATGGGGGTGAGGGTAGAGGTAGAATAGAAGGAGGGGAGTAGCTGTGAGGGGATGGGGTCGAGGGGACAGGTAGTGAGGTGGGAGGACAGTATAAGGGCAGAAACCTCTTTCTCGTTAACAGGGGCAAAAGAGCTAAATTTATGAGTATTTGGGTTGTGGTTGATTGAGAGCATTTGAGGGGGTGAGATAATGGAATTATGTTGAGATTTCATTTCTGATGGAGTCAATTTTGTTATTGAAGTGGCTGGCAAAATCTTGAGCTGAGAGAGAAATTGTATTAGGAGTTGGGGGTGGCCGGAGAAGAGTATTGAACGTGGAAAACAGACGTTTTGGGTTAGAGGAAAGAGAAGAGATGAGATTAGAGAAGTATTGTTGTTTATAAAGATTAAGGACAGAATAGTAGGAGTTAAGGATGGACTTGTAGTGAAGAAAGTCAGCTGAACTCCGAGATTTCCTCCAGTGTCTCTCAGCAGTACGGGAACATCTGCGAAGGTACTGTGTCAGAGGAGTATGCCAGGGCTGAGGATGAGTGTGTGGTTTCTGAGCTATGGTAGGAGGAGTGCACAAAAATTTGGGAAAACTGGCACTATGACTAATAAATTACTGAGGAATAAGATCAACAGTGGATCCGGTGCTACCCCGATATAATAGAATACAACTTCTCTCCCATAGACAGAAGAGAATCAAAGATAGGGGCTTGTAGCACTCACCCTCAACGTAATTCAGTAATTAGGCTAAAACTTAACCTTTAATAAGTGTACACATTAAAAGGGAAAATGCAGGATAACCTGCTAAATTCTACCCATCACCATTAATGACAAATGTGAAACACCCCCCTGTTTCCTGGCCGATAACCGGATATGTCGGCTTCAGGTGCCAGGGGTGTCACAACTAGTATACTTTTAAAACAAATGCATTTTGGCCATTATTCTGGCCTTTCTCAATGTTTAGTACAAGTTGGCAAGCAGAAAATGCGGGTATTACTGCCTTTTAAAACATCTAGCTAAACGTACTTAGCCAATCCCAGTGTAGAGCGTCACATTGTTCCACCCTCTTTTCAAAGTAGTCCACTCATAGGACATATTGAGGGTTTGTGCTTCAAATACTCATAGGATTGGTCCATTGTTTGAGATGTTTTGCAACGTCATGACACACCCCTTCTCCCCTTTTGTTGCAAATATATAATCATATAGTTATACTAAATAAAACTGCGATCATGTGTCAAATCTGGGAGGTAAACATCTATTAATTTATACATCTCAGATAGCCCGTATGCATTGTATGGTTCAAACTGAGCCCTATATATATTTAGCGCGCGCCTAAGTATTGTATTAACTACTGTCATCTTATGCTGAAGCAGTCGCATCTCTTAAGATATTGATATGCAAGTCGTAGGATTGTACTAAGCATTGAGAAAGGCCAGAATAATGGCCGAAATGCGTTTGTTTTAAAAGTATACTAGTTGTGACACCACTGGCACCTGAAGCTGAGGTATCTGGTTATCGGCCAGGAAACAGGGGGGTGTTTCACATTTGTTATTAATGGTGATGGGTAGAATTTAGCAGGTTATCCTGCATTTTCCCTTTTAATGTGTACACTTATTAAAGGTTAAGTTTTAGCCTAATTACTGAATTACGTTGAGGGTGAGTGCTACAAGCCCCTATCTTTGGTTCTCTTCTGTCTATGGGAGAGTAGTTGTATTCTATGGTAGGAGGGGCCAGAGTGTCTATGACCAATGTAAGGGTGGAGTTATAGTGGCAGATATATTGGTTAGGGCAGGAAAAGGAGGTGATGGAAGAGAGGAGAGGTTTAAGAGAGATAGCCTGCTGTTGCTGATATAGTGAGGGGTAGAGGAAGGGGGGGGGTTGTAGGGAGGGAAGTGATGTTGCAAATTAGGAGATGATGGTCAGAAAGAGGGAAAGGGCAGTTTGTGAAATTTGAGATAGTGCATCGATAGCTGAAAATCAGATCAAGATATATATATATATATATATATATATATACTGTATATATATATATATATATATATATATATATATATACTGTATATATATCTCAGAGCAGAAAACTCACTCGAATCCATCATTGTACTCAAATAATTTCTTTCATGCATATAAAAAAGAGCATTTTAAAAATATGTTGTAAATTTGAACTGAAAAAAATACACCTGCATCAGCTGCAAATTTACTAGAAATGTTCAGTGGCTTATAAGGACAGATCTCAGTGAAGAGGGACAAACCTCTCTGTAAGCCTGGCAAGAAAGGTTTGTCTATTCAGGACAGGAACCTATAATAAAAATAATAATAAAAAAAAAAGATATATATATATATAGATGATAGATATAAGATAGATAGATATAAATATGTAAATTATACATTTTGCAATACATTTTAAAATATTATTGTTTAGATATAAGAAAAATCATTACAATGTCTGTTTAAGTGTTAGCCACCCAAGAGTGACACTAAAAATTGATTAAAACCGATGTAATGTAAATTTGTTCCTGATGTTGAGCAATCACATAGGAGATTTGTATAATTTGATGTTTGAACATCCCTAGCTAATGTGAAAATAATTTTTCCATAGTATGATCTGAAAGACAAACCAAACTCTAATACTTCATCGCAACTACATTGTGTTTTGACAATTCCTATTTGTGTTATAATAAAAAAAAAAAAAATACTCAAAAACGCAAACAAAACACAATCAAGTATCTCCTAATGCAACAATTTAAGTAATTGTTTTTAACAGTAAAATAAAACTGAATGACAGAGTTGACTTTAACAAACAGCATCACCCTATACATTCTAAAATTAAAGATTGATACAGGTATATAAATATTTAAAATATATATTTTCTTAGGAAAATCAAAATATTATAATTCCTGATATCATGATATGTTGCATTATTGTTTAATTTAAAGAGACACTGTACCCAAAAAATTTCTTTCATGATTCAGATTGAGCATGAAATTTTAAGCAACTTTCTAATTTACTCCTATTATCAAATTTTCTTCATTCTCTTGGTATCTTTATTTGAAATGCAAGAATGTAAGTTTAGATGCCGGCCCATTTTTGGTGAACAACCTGGGTTGTCCTTGCTGATTGGTGGATAAATTCATCCACCAATAAAAAAGTGCTGTCCAGAGTACTAAAACCAAAAAAAAGCTTAGATGCCTTCTTTTTCAAATAATGATAGCAAGAGAACGAAGAAAAATTGATAATAGGAGTAAATTAGAAAGTTGCTTAAAATTGCATGCTCTTTCTGAATTACAAAAGAAAAAATTTGGGTTCAGTGTCCCTTTAAGTATTTGTTGTATGGAACCAGTTTCTAGGGATCCTCACACTTATTTACCCTTTATTATTGATATATTTTGAATACAGTCAAACATATTGTGACTTATCAGCATTCTTTATAACATCAAATGAGGTATCACTGAGCCTTTCAAAATACATTCATCCATTTAGATTACAGAGACAGAACAGCTGCAGAAGATTGTACAGTTCAAATACAAAAAAATAAAATAAAAAATAAATTGGAATCAAAGTGAATTTGTATGATTATTTTAGTATGAATATTCAGATAGAACTTTTCATGCATAATACTGCAAGTTTATTTTTATTTATTTTTATTTTTAATAGGCTCTAGAATAATTGTTAATATAAAGTAGGACATAAAGATTCTGTGTGTAATGTAGCAGAAGTTTATATTTCCTTTGATTCCTTATTAGCTTTGCATGAACTGTTCTCTTTCTACAGTTGGTCTTGGGGCTCCCTTTCCAGGAGACTTGTCTACATACTGCAGTGTTTTGGGATTATTTACAAAGTAATGGCAGACAAATGGAAAAGGAAAATTGCCCCCTTGAGTCCTTCCTCACTAGAAAACCTATTTCCGCTCTTTATGGAAGACAAACCTTAACCCTCGATTAGCTCAAACTGAATGAAAAAAAACAAAGCACCTTCATACTAAAGGCAAAAAAAACACAACATTTGCAATTACTTTATTACTAAAATATCTCCAATCTATAAACCATTTCATAAATATTTCACCCCTACAAATTATCGTAGAATCAATACCGCAGGGCTTGACTACTGCCCCAACTTAAACAAAACCTGAACATAAACAGTAATGAGATAGCTTTCTAGAGCCAAGGACTGGGTTATTTAAACACATACTAATCTTGTGTATACCCAAGTGTATATAGAAATAAGAATATCTCTTACTGAAGGCAGCTACATTTCAAATGATTTTAAATATTAGGTT
Organism: Bombina bombina; assembly: GCF_027579735.1. Taxonomy (NCBI): domain Eukaryota; kingdom Metazoa; phylum Chordata; class Amphibia; order Anura; family Bombinatoridae; genus Bombina; species Bombina bombina. The sequence continues at coordinate 932,566,531 of NC_069499.1, read as the reverse complement.
TAGAGATATTTCATGGCTTTTTGCACCATTATAGGCGTACGTATTTTAGAATGAACCCCTCCTATATCTGTAAAATCAGGAGATAAACTACAGTATTTCATTCAATAGAAAACAAACAAAAAGAACAGGGGGGGGGGGTTTAAGCAGCTTCCTTGTCTGACTGATGCCAGGAAGTAGGGAAATTGCAAAAATAAAAATAAAAAAAAATGGAAAGCAGCAGAGAAAGGGGCAGTTAAACAAATATTCGACTAAATGGTAGCAGATGACAGAGGAAATCTCTTTGTAATATTTCATTTTTCTCGGAAGCTAAAGATAAGATAATCACATGCCTTGCCAAGCAACATAACTTTATTTCAGTCGACTGCATGGGCGCATAATATCCAGTCACTAGCATATCATAATTTAAAACGGTATCTTTATTAGTAATATAGAGCGGTCAGAAACCAATACTGAGTAAAGGAATTTGAATGGAATGACTCAGTCTTCACATGGTGAGAGTGAGGTGAAGAATTCCACCAAATTATTAGTGGTCAAACAGATGAGTCTATGACCCTCGTTACCCCATGTGCGTAGGCTAAGGCCCAGAATAAGGAGGCAACGTGACAGCATATGAGATAATTATGGCAGCCTTTCCTGCAGACCATAAACACACTAATGCAGGGCTTTACAAAGCCTAGGAACCAGGGCGTGTCATGGCTCCTAAAATGGGACATCTGGCTCCTAATTTTATTGTATTCCTCTTCATAAATCCCTATATAAAAGTATTAATACACAGAAATTAGCAGGCTAATAATGCAGACCTAGGTACTCAATTCAAATAAATATTTTAAGAAATTAAAGGGATATGAAACCCATATAAATAGTTTGTGATTAAGACAGAGCATACAATTTTAACAAAAAAGTTTCCAATTTACTTAATACTTCATTCCCATAGTATTCTGTGTGGAAATGATACCTAGATAGATATCTGGAGCACTACATGACAGTTAATAGTGCTGCAATCTAGTGCTCTTGCAAATGGATAACATTCTTGCAAAACTGCTGCCATATAGTGCTCCAGACATGTGCACGCTCCTGAGCTTAGATCCCTGCTTTTCAACAAAAGATACCGAGAGAACAAAGAAAATGTGATAATAGAAATAAATGAGAAAATAGTTTAAAACTGCATGCTCTATAAAAAGAAAAGTGTTTCATGTCCCTTTAATGGTATTTATTTAATTTTTTTAATTTAGTAACGTGTGTGAGTTTGTGAAATTATTTTGAAATTAGACAGTAATATATCATTATTACTTGGTTGTCCAGATATACTAATCATACATACTTATATAAAGATATTGTTCTACTAGCCTTCCTCCTCCCCAGGAGGTTTAAAGGGACAATGTACGGTAAAATTAGTTTCTCCTTAAAGGGATATGAAACCCATATTTTTTTTTTCATGATTCAGATAGAGCTAGAGCGTGTAGTTTTAAGCAACTTTCTAATTCACTACTATTATCAATTTGTCTTCATTCTCTTGGTATGCTTTGTTGAATGAGCAGCAATGCACTATTGGTTGCTGACTGAACACATGGGTGAGACAATGACAATCGGTATATGCAGCCACCAATCAGCAGCTAGAACCTAGGTTCTTTGCTGCTCCTAAACTTTCCTAGATTAGATTTCAGCAAAGGATAACAAGAGAAGGAAGCAAATAAAATAATAGAAGTAAATTGGAACGTTGTTTAAAATTGTATGCTCTGTCTAAATCATTAAAGAACATTTTAGGGTTTCATGTCCCTTTAATGTGTTTACAATTACTTGTGATACCAGCTGCAGAGTTTTAAATGTTAGGGAATGTTTTCCTTTTGGTATATTTTTGTATATGGAATAGCTGTTTCTTCTAACTGAAACCAAAAACCAAATACAATGGGCTGAACTTTTAGGGAGAGATTACATTATTTTCTTATCTATAATTATCTTCTTTATTACTGTTTACTCAAAGGCTAATACTAAGGGCCCAATTATCTAAACCTCACAATTTTAGACGTGGTTTTTCTCGCTGAACCTCACAGGGGCTACCTTGTGGAATTATCGTAAAAAAAGGGGCAGTCCCAGCGAGTGCCGAGATGTCTTCTATTGAAAGTAATGGAGTTAAATATTAAATCCTGCAGCCAATATAAATCACATTACAATGCTTTCTGCGCGTAGCATCTTACAATCGCCTATATTTTCATATGTATGTGTTTGTCTATTAGGGTTATAAGTATTTTGAGTGCTTTGAGAAAAGCTCGCCACCTTTTAGTTAGCAAGAAAAAACTGTGAGTGCGAAAAATCTTTACAGAATTACGCTGGGATTAGAGAGATAATTTCATATACGCCCATGGAACACCCATGTTCAGCCCATTTTACGAAAAAACAACCAATTACGCTTTGTATTTTGTACTTTTAAGTACGCATTTCTTGCATTGTTTTGCGCATCCAGTGTACTTAAATTATGATTTACACTGTGCATAGTTAATACAATTTATTCCTCTGTAATTTACACATTTTTGATAAAATACGTTTTTTGATGCAGCTTAGAAATACAATTTTCCCTGCTTATTTATGTGTGAATGGTTCAATTATTCGTTTTTTATAATGCTTAACATACATTTAAAATTGTCCACTTTTCATACAAAATGCAGTATACGCCCCTTAGCGAGACACCCTATTTTCAGTCTAAAAAGTGGCTTTAGATCATTCCACCAGGCAAATAGAAGAACTGGTGAGCATTCTTTAGTAATCTCACCAGCCCAGAAAGTTTTAGCTCATCGGGCCCTTAGAGAGAACAATGGAATGTAGCTACCAATCAGCAAGCGCTACCCAGAGTGCGGAACCAAAAATGGGACGGCTCCTAAGAATACATTCCTGCTTTTCAAATAAAGATACTAAGAGAACAAAGAAAAATTGAAATTGAAAATAGAAGTAAATGAGAAAGTTGATTAAAATTGCATGTTATATTTGAATAATGAAAGAAAAAAAATGGGTTTCATATCCCTTTAGCAATCTCACGATGATTACAACACTGTTTCAAAATCCTTGGAGGTTGAACTTCAGCTCCACAAAGCGCTGTATTAGCGAAGCGCTGTAAAGCGAAGCGCTGTAAAGTGAGGTATACCTGTATAACACAGACACTAGGTTAAAAAGATTTGGCACCAGTTTTCCACAGAGAAAATTGCTATTGCTTCTCAGTACCCAATTTAAGGAAATGCTTTGTATACCCAGAGGCCAGGTTAGAGAGAGGGAAGAAGTTATCTAGAGGTGTATATGTTCATATTTAAATTATGATCATTAAAGTGATTAGAAAGTAAAATAAACAGCAGTAATTACATAAAAAATACATATACAGCATTTGCTAGTGTAGTTGTGTCTTAGATAAGATTACTCTCATTATGACAGAGCTTTAAAGGCATAGAAAGATCAAAATTGAAATGTGCATGGGTGCATTTTGAATAAAAAAAACATTTCTTGCAATATAATCCTATTAGCATAAAATCTTCTAGTAAAAGTTGTTTTTCAGCGGCATACGTACATATGCTGTGACTCCAGTGCTCCAGTATGCAATCAAAACACCTTTTCCTTTTCCGACAGTCAGCAGTGGATTGCATGACACAGATTATGTCTTCACTGACAAGATACACATCACCGCCAGCTCTCGTGTTTGAATCCTGATTCGCTAGTTACACGTAGCATATGTGTGTATGCCCCTGAAACAGTAATCAATTTTACTAGAAGCATTTTTTGTAATGGTAGTATATTGCATAAATACTTCTATTTAACCCTTTGAGTGCTAACAACGGCTCTGAGTCATCACAGAGTTTCTCACTCTGGTGCTAATGACGGCTCAGAGCCGTCACTAGCACTCTCCCACCTTGAGAGAGATCTGGGGGCTCCTAACCGCTCCTACCCCGGTGATCGTGCCTGTAGAGTGACAGGCATCGCTGGGACTTCACGTGATGCGCGGTGACATCACGTGCAATGACGTGATGACGTCACCGCACACCTTTATTTTTACTTAAAGGGACAGTTTACTCAAAATTTTTCTCTCCTTTAATTTGTTCCCAATGATCCACTTTACCTGCTGGAGTGTATTAAATTGTTTACAAATAGCTCCTTTACCCTTTACCCTTATTTTGGCATTTGAAAATGTGGTATCCCCACCTATTCTGAAAGTTTGTGGCCGCAGGTCCAAGCTATAGATAAGCTGTGTAAACACAGCCAGCAGAGGAAATTACACTCCCAGTGGGATATAGCAGAGATAAGGTAATACAATGTTGATTTTCCATTGTTCTCTCCAAGTACTGGTGATTGTTTTATGGACAGATATAAGATAAAGAAACATGTGTATGTAGACAATGTAATAAAGTAATGAGATCTGATTATACTTACAAGCTCAACCCATTTTATTAGGTTGTGGCTTCAACACACAAAATCAGAGCTTTAATATACACAAATAAACCTTAAAATGCTAATGTTCATACATTTTTTACTCTGCAATTGGTAAAAAAAGCTATTTTAAACACATTAAGGGAAAAACTATTTTACAGTATACTGTCCCTTTAACAATGTTAAGTATAGGAGGAGGGACATGCTGCTTAGAAGCCTGTAGCAGCTACAGACCCCCAAGACCCACTGTTGGAAAGAAAATCGCCTAACCTTTCCAACAGTGTCTTGGGGGTCTGTAAAAAAAAAAAAAAGGTTAAAACTCAAAGGGTTCATTGAAAAAAGATCACAAAAACAATATAACAGTAGATAGATCATACAAATATAAATACAGGCCATGATCACAATCAAGAAGTTACAATCAAGAAGTTACAGCAAGTGCACGTTAGTGGAATGTTGGCTAATTATCAGGAGTGTCTCTTAGGCTGGTAATTGATGTTCCACTTCATACAATAAATACTTCTATTTAAAGGGACACTAAACCCAATTTTTTTCTTTAATGATTCAGATAGAGCATGCAATTTTAAGAAACTTTCTAATTTACTCCAATTAAAATGTTTTCTCCGTTCTCTTGCTATCTTTATTTAAAAAGCAGCAATGTAAAGCTTAAGAGCCGCTCCATTCTTGGTTACAACCTGGGTTATGCTTGCTTATTGGTTTGCTAAATGTAGCCACCAATAAGCAAGAACTATCCAGGGTGCTGAACCTAAAATGGGCTAGCTTCTAAGCTTTCAATTCCTGCTTTTTAAATAAAGATAGCAAGAGAACGAAGAAAAATTGATAATAGTAGTATAATAGAAAGTTGCTTAAATTGCATGCTCTGTCTGAATCATGAATCAGCGCTGCGGAATCTGTTGGCGCTCTACAAATACCTGATAATAATAATAATAATGAAAGAAAAAATGTGGGTTTATTGTCCCTTTAACAATGAAATACACCATGCCCATTTCAGTTTTGACCTTTCTGTGCATTTCATTCTGTATGTGCCTGTGACATGTCAAATGCTTCCCAATAAATGAATGGGCAATATGTATCTAAACAACTAATTCAAATGTAAGATTGCCAGGCCCAGCACTGTTAAAAGCTCTTAGCTTGAAGGACATAGAATTTCAACCATACTTTCAATATGTGATTTAGCTTTAATCAACGAAACATAAAAGTTCAAAAATAAAATATTCTAAAGCGTTAGAGCATTTTATTATTGCACTATTGCTGCATAATTGCCTGCAAATGGGTTAAACCCAGCTCGCTGCACTTCTGGGAGCTAGCTGAACACATCTGGCGAGCCAATGACAAGAGGAATATGTGTGTAGCCACAAATCAACAGATACCTCCCTGTAGTGTAATGCTGCTCTAGAGTTTACCTATGAGTGCTTTTCAACAAAGGATACCAAAAGAACAAAGTTAATTTGGTAATAGAAGTAAAATGAAAAGTCTCTTAAAATTGCATGCGCTATCTGAATCATGAATGTTTGAGTTTAAAGGGACATAAAACAAGTTGGGATAGAGACAAAATATAATAATATGGACTTTCATTACTTTACCTGCAAATTTATACTGCAGTGCCTCACCATTAACTCTTTCTTTTAAGTTTCTGAATTGCACAGCTCTAACTCCCCCCACACAATTCCTTCTATGGCTGTATCTATATCTACCTTTGCTTTGGCAGAATGCAGACTTTAACAGTCATTATCTGCTGGAGCATCACTAGAAGCAAATAAGCAGCTGTGAAATACAATGCCTGTGTTTCTGGTGCTAAACACTGATAAGGGGGTGGATTAGACTACTCCAGACAGAATGGCATTGTTACAAATTTTGCTTATTTTGGAAAATCATTTTACAATACTTGCCAGCAATTTTTTTTTTTTTTTTTTTTTTTAATGCAAACTAGTTTTACTTAATTATCCATTTTAGTATATGCACAGATCTCAACATGTTTTATGGCACTTTAATGTCCCTTTAACGTTTCTTTGGGGACCCTTTAAAGTGACAGTCAAGTCCAAACAAAACTCTCATGTTTCAAATAGGACATGTCATTTTAAACAACTTTACAATTTACTTTTATCACCAATTTTGCTTTGTTCTCTTGATATTCTTAGTTGAAAGCTAAACCTAGGAAGGCTCATATGATAATTTCTAAGCCCTTGAAGGCTGCCTCTTATCACATGCTTTTTTATTTGCTTTTCACAACAGGGGAAAGCTAGTTCATGTGAGCCATATAGATAATATTGTGATCATGCCCGTGGATTGTGGCAGACACTGCACTAATTGGCTAAAATGCAAGTCAATAGATAATAAATAAAATGTCATGTGATCAGAAGATGCTTAGATACAAGTTAATCACAGAGATAAAAAGTAGATTAATATAACTGTGTTGGCTATGCAAAACTGGGGAATGGGTAATATAGGGATGGTGTATCTTTTAAAAACAACAAAAATTCTGCTGTTGACTGTCCCTTTAAGGCTTAGGCTTTTTCCCCCCAAATAATTTCACACACACACACACACACACACACACACACACACACACACACACACACACACACACACACACACACATATATATATATATATATGTATGTATATATATATATAATTTATATCATGTCACCTCTATATGACAGATATCAAACAGTCTGTTATACAAAGGTTGCAAAAGAAGCCAATATGAATTGTAAAGTAATATTTCATAAAGTAACTGCACAATATCCCTGAAAAACTGCAACTTCTATGCAAAATCACATCTGCAGAATATAAAGAAGACTAGCACACTAAGAATTATCATCTGGATTTATCTCATTAGTCTGACTGAGCTTTGTTAAAGGGACATAAACCCAAAAAAGTTTTTCCTGATTCAGAGACTATGCAATTGTTAACAACTTTCTAGTTTTCTTCTATTATCTATTTTTGTTTTCTTAGTATCATTTGTTGAAAAGTATACCTAGGTAGGCTCTGGAGCTGCTCATTGATGCCTGCACATATTTGCCTCAAGTTGTTGGCTCACCTATGTGCATAGCTGTTTCTTCAACAAATGATACCAAGAGAATTATGCAAATTAGATAAAATAAAATGCAAAGTTGTTTAAAATCGTATTTTCTATCTGAATCACGAGCACATTTTTTTGGGTTTCATGCCCCCTTTAAATATCTACTAGTGTAACAACAAAATGGTAACACGAGCATTCATTTTTATGCCATTTGTATGAATTAAATGACTATCAAGCACTGTGACAAAATATTGATTTACATTGCTACAACGTGCAGCATCAGACATAAGCAGATCCCCAATGACAAATGGTCTAAAATAAACAGTTTTATTACTTCTGTAGCTTTACTCTGCAATTGTCACATTGCTAGAACAATAATACAAAAACAAACGTTTCCCCTCTATTAGACAGACTTATGGTTTGTGGGGAAAATATATATATTTGTGTATTTCTATTTCACTCTAATAAACAATGCAGTGAACCTCATGTCTTTATATTGACAAGGCACGTTCAGCCCACCAGTGCCATTTGCTAGTAAAGTGTCTGCAGCAGCAGCAGTAGCCCCTCCCACGGATTATATATAGATTCCCAAGGAGCCAGAGTATAATGTAACCCCTCCTTTCTTACAGAAAGGAAGAAGCTACAGTAACAGCTGTGAAGATATCAGGAGTATTCATGCTGCAGCTTAGGCTCTGAGAGCTATCAGCCCACAGGAATTAAAAGACTGCAATTACTGATCAGAGCTGAGTTTGTTGTTGTTTGTGAAAGGTTAAGGACTATATATTGCAGCTCACTCACAAGGAATGGCTTTTACCATGGTGCGGGCAATGCCAACACATTTGATTTACCCGGATATTTCCATCATGTCAGAGGATGAGGAGAATCGGAGTGAAAGTGATGCTTCAGATCAATCTTTTGGTTGCTATGAAAGTTCAGCAAAAAGGAAGATTCCAGGTAAAACAGGACAGGTGGTTGTGGTCAAGCAGAGGCAAGCAGCCAATGCTAGAGAAAGAGACCGAACTCAAAGCGTTAACACAGCATTCACAGCCCTGCGCACCTTAATACCCACAGAGCCTGTGGACAGGAAGCTCTCCAAGATAGAGACACTGCGCTTGGCATCCAGCTACATCTCCCACCTGGCAAATGTACTTCTTATAGGGGATGGTTGTGAAGATGGGCAGCCTTGCTTCAGCCCTGTATACAGACCAAAAGATGAATCTGATTGCAAGTTACCACGCAGCATCTGTACCTTCTGTCTTAGCAACCAGAGGAAGGGGGTAAGTGCCCTGCAATTACATTGTCTATCATAGATGGCTCTAATGCATTGCTATGTTTGATCTGGTATTTAAGGGGTTAAATATATCTGCAAGGTGCACATATAATTCTTTCTATACTGCCTCACAGACCTATGGAACCCAACTAATTCTGTTCACTATAGCTTGTAACACTTGTATTTCCCCAGGAGAGATGCACATGTGTTAGGTTATTGTGATTAAATAGTAAATAGTCTTCTAACAAGACCAGGTTAGTCATCCCTCTTCCCAAACTAAACGGAAATACATGAGGTCATCTAAACATCTCTATGAAATTACAAATGCAGGGATGTACTTCTCAGTGCTTTGTCTAAAAAAAATTCTGAAGAAATATATTTGCCTTCAAATGTTTTATTTTTATTTTTAACATTATTTTTTTCTTTACGCATAAAAAAATATTACACTCTGCTCAAACTGAATGTATTACTGTTAGAGTTAAAGTGGAGTTAATTTTTAACTCTACTTTCTATTTTAATAATATACTATGGGTGCAATTAAAAACATGCAAACAAGTTTACATTTGAGAAAAACTTCTGTAATGTACCAAAAAGGGACATTTAAGTTACTTTAACTCTGATAAAAAAATTTTATCCTGTTTCAGAATAAAGTTTTTGTATAACTGTATCAAGATCTATTCTTCTTAACCTTATAATGCGCTTTACAGACAGTCAATCTTATAGACATTATTTCCATCTTTCCACATAGTAACTAATAAACAAGATTATCAGTCACATACTATTTTTTTTTTTCATTGCCATCTTCTTTTAGTCATGAAAGGGTTAAACTGTAAATAATATTCATGACTTGTATCTGCAGTAGTGTTAAAAGTATTATCAATAGAAAATCCAGTAAGAATTAAAATGTGTATATTCTACAAAAAGATAGATTTAACCAACCTAATAGAATAGTAAACCAACATTTTGAAATGCACAAGACTTTCAGATGTGATACTGAAAAGCTGTAGGTAAAATGCAAGGAGGCAATTAGGGATCTGCAAGGAAAGGATAGTTAATTTATATAAAGGTTGACAAAATTTAACTCAAATCTTAACAGTATGCAAAAATATTGAGGAGCCACGTCACATTTATTTTTAAAGCCAAACAAGAGTGCTAGTATACAGATGTATGAAGAATAAACAAAAAAGATAGGCGCTAGAAGTATCATTTTAACGGCCTTGTCTCCTGGGATTTGTGAAACTTGATTTATTTAGCAGTCTGGGAAAGCCATGTAAGGTGCTTTAATTTCAAACTTATGACCGTTATTAAAACTGTTTCTTTATTATTTTATATTTAAAAAATGATTGATACTAAGAAAATATCTTGTGACTATATTAAAGAGTTAATAGAATGTATATTTAACTGTAATTGATACGTTTCTAATATATGTAGTACAATTCCATATACGAAATGGAAATATAATTATACTGATATAGCTAGTAAGTAAACTCTAATAAAATGTTTGTTTTTTGTCACAAATTACTTTCATGTATCTAAGGTTGTTTCTATTAAGTTATACAAATAAAAGTCCATTATTGTGATAAAAAACCTGTAAAAATTATTTGCAGGTTTAGTGACACATTCATTACATTAAAAAAAAAAATGATTTCCATTATCAAGAAATGAGCATCAATACCACATTTTGACTGATATTTCTTGTCTCTCAACAGGCAATTCGCCGGGAACACAATGGGAACTGCCTGAAGGTCAGAGGACTGAACACACTGCGTGTCCCTCAGAGATGATAAATTAGAATCTTTAGAACAGATGGGAAATTAAAGGATTAGTGAGCCCAAAGTCTTCATTTTAGACACAAACAGAGGAAGGATTCAGAGGCCCAGTGAGCTGTTCACTGCTGTATTTCTAAAAATGACAGAAAATCTGGACGCTGCTGGGCCCAGGAGAACTAAAGGATTTGGTGGAAATCTTGTAAAAGGGACAGTACAGCCAGTTGTTAACTACAATACCACAAACTAGTGTTACAATGGCTTCCTTCTTTACGCCTGTACATAAAACACTGCGTCACTAAACGTGATGCAGCTTCATGTAAATGTATGTATATATCAGCAAAGTTATAAATTTTAATTAAAATAAGATTATTTCAAAAAAGGGATGTGTTTGCATTATTTTTATAAAGGGTTTCGTATATTAATAAGTAAGTCAAATTTATGCATTATCCTCGAGCAATAGTCAATAAATCAGATTTTGCCAAGTGGTGTTAAATGTTGCAATTTGTTACTCATGAACTGTATAGAATAGGGGGTGACAAACCTACCCCCAAGGTGGCACTCATAAAAAATGTGTTGATACGTAACTGTGTGCTTTCAACAGCTGCAATTATTTTCTTAAGAATCAATTATATAAATTATTTATGTATATTACAGGTATAATAAACAATGTTTCTTTAATTTGTCTTTAAAGGGACATTAAACACTAAATACATTTTATTAGAATATTGAGGTTATTCCCCACCTCCCTCTAGTCATTACTGCTGCCATGTTGGAATCTATCTTTCACTACATTTGAGTGCTGACCTGTTTGCACATGTGCAGCAACTCTTTCAGATACCTGCAGTGAAATCTAGGTTCCAAAATGGCAGCACCCATGATTAGAGGGAGGTGAATGGTATGTGTTTAGTGTCCCTTTAAATTTTACAAAAAGGTATCAATTATCAAGATCATTTTTAGAAGATTATTATCAATTTGGGCACTCATTATTTACCATGTTCTATCTACACCAACAGTTGTGTGACATACAATTTTGTAATACATCAGTGTTTAGTAGGTAATATAAGGTGCTAAGGTCTTTCATAAAGATATCATATTAAAAATAACAAAAAACTCAACACTTAAAGTGAATGTAAATTTTGATGCTAAAGAGCCCGGTTTTTAACAATTCAATTAAAAACAGGGGCACTTTAATTCATCAAAATTTACATTTCACTCGTTGTGAAAAAATACTTACCTTTTAATCTTGACAGCCGCTCCAGCTTCCTCCGCCCGTCGCAAAGTCTCTTCCTAGGTCTAAAATGATGAATCCGGCTTCCTCCAATCACAGCATTGAATCAGACACTGATTCCCCCGGGGATGAAGCCGTGATTGGAGGATGACCGATCCATCATTTCTGACATCAGAAATGGCTTTCGATGACCGGGGGAAGCTGGAGCGGCTGTCAAGTTTAAAGGTATTTTTTCACAACGAGTGAAATGTAAATTTTGATGAATTAAAGTGCCCCTGTTTTTAATCGAATTTGTAAAAAACTGGCACTTTAGCATCAAAATTTACATTCACTTTAAATAAGGTGAAACTTTATTCAGTGCAAGAGGGTTATAATTTCAAATATCCAAATTAAGTCACTGCCACACCACAATTACACATAATTTATACTCTCTCTGGTTGTGAAACCAAGTAATAAAAAATCAAGTGTATTATATTAACAATTACCATAGTCATTAAAGGGATAGTAAACACCAAAAATGTTATTGTTTAAAAAGATAGATAATCCCTTTATTTATCATTCCCCAGTTTTGCATAACCAAGACTGTTATATAAATATACTTTTTACCTCTGTAATTACCTTGTATCTAAGCTTCTGCACAGTGTTATCAATATGAAACACATGAACTAACGCCCTCTAGCTGTGAAAAACTGTTAAATGCATTTAGTTAAAGGGATAGTCAAAAATAAATGTCCATGATTCAGACAGAGCATGCAATTTTAAGCAACTTTCTAATTTACTCCTATTATCAAATTTTCTTTGTTCTTTGGTATCTTTATTTAAAAAAGCTGGAAAGTAAGTCTAGGAGCCAGCCCATTTTTGGTTCAGCACCTGGATAGCGCTTGCTGATTGGATGGCTACATTTAGACACTAATCAGTAAGTGCTATCCAGATGCAGAACCAAAAATGGGCTGGCTTCTAAGCTTACATTCCAGCTTTTTAAAATAAAGATACCAAGAGAACGAAGAAAAATTGATAATAGGAGTAAATTAGAAAATTGCTTAAAATTGCATTCTCTATCTGAATCATAAAAGTTTAATTTTGACTATACTATCCCTTTAAGAGGTGGCCTTCAAGGGCTTAGAAATTAGCATATGAGCCTACCTAGGTTTAGCTTTCAACTAAGAATAACAAGAGAACAAAGCAAATTTGATGATAAAAGTAAATTAGAAAGTTGTTTAAAAATACATGCCCTATCTGAATCATGAAGGTTTAATTTGGACTTTACTATCCCTTTAAGTTACATTATCAAATACTATAACACACTATTTAAGGTTGTTCTCCAGATTACACTATAAGGAAATATCCTTCCTATAAAAGAGAGATGGAAATATATGGTTATCAATTATTCTGTAGGATAATATATTTAAATATACATTTTACTAAGTAAATTTAAAAGGATATGGGCTGTGATATATGAATTTTATTCAAATGACTGAATAACAGGTTTGTTAAAGAAAGCTTCTAATATAAGTTAAATGATTCTCAAACCTATTTATAAATGTCAATAACATTCTTTAATAGCATATTCAAGTTTGTTTTTCTTTTTTTTAAAAAGTGCAGTGTATAAAATCAAACGTTGAAGTCTATTGGTACCTGAAGGTAACTGCGTCATATTATACTTTACAGACAACCTTACAATAATAAATTATATGAACAAGGTTATTCATAAATTAACACTGATATTACAGTGGAAAATACAATGAGGTTTCCCAGCAACTAAGGAGATAACACTATTATAGATGTAAGATTTTTTATTTTTTTTAAAACGAAAAAAAAAAAAATAGGGAACAGAATGCAATTGCCAACAGTAGTGGCTTCCGATAATGCTTACAGAGTATATTTCCAATTACTGCTTCACGAGACACTGAAGTCAAAATCAATTCGTAGTACCCTTTGTTAAAGCTTAGCCCCTTTTCACAAAATCATACTGAGGTAGGCTCAAAAGCCTCGAGCACTGTATGACAGCAGAGTCTGTAACAACGTTTATAAAAATATTATAGATTGTTGCAAACACTACATTCATAGACTTAGGTATTCTGTCATGGAAAGGGGCTAAGTTTCAACAAAGAATAAAAGAGAAAAAAAAGTAATGTTTACAATGGAAGTACATTGGAACGTTTTATTTTACGTTGTACACTGTCTGAATCAATCTACTGTGTGCCCCCCCCCGCCAAACATATGGTTCCTGGAGATACTTCTAGTTCACAGTCTCTTTAAGTAGTATTCTGTGGAAAGTATAGTGCTGTAACATGACATGTCTAAAATTACATATAGGGTGAAGCCTATTATTTTACTAAATGTGAAATAACAGTGTCAAGACCTCTGAAGGCAGATAGATAAATAGATATCGATATGATAGATAGATGATGGATACATTATAAATAGATAGATTGATGATAAATAAATAGATTATAGACAGGCATATAGATATAGATAGATAGAGATATATAATAGATAGATTATAAATAGATAGAAAATCTACTGCTTTGTTGGTGGACAATAGAAAGCCTCATAAACAATCAACAACTTTTCTTATTAATTTATATTAAACATTTGAGCAAATTCCGTAATTTCTCATTATTTGATGCAACACGCAGTTCTATCCCACACAGAATAGCTTAAGTTAGTTTCTTCTACCCTCTCATTGGAGAGACTATGCTATGTTTTCAATGGTAAACCTGATCGTATTGAAATTATAAAATACTATTGGGGGAGGATTTCTACGTAATTCACAGACCCTTAACAGTTCCTGCTGTCACCCCCTATCTGTATGACTTACATAACCTCATTCACACAAATGTTTCTGTTTACTGTCCTTTACCTTTCTCATGCTGGGGAGGGCATCACTTAATATTTTTTTGTTTCACCCATCTAATTTACCTGATTAATGTAGTAGTAACCATTAGACAAACTAATCTGCCTCTAGTGTAAATATAATATACATATAATAGCAAAAGCATACAGCTGAAAAATGATCTATTAATTATATTTTCTGAGCTGGTATGAATAAATCTTCCACAGCTTTATTTATATATACATCAAAGTGAATGGGCACAGGATTTAAAGGGATATGAAACCCCAACATTTTCTTTTGTGATGCAGACAGAGCATACAATAAAAAAAAGGTTTCCAAATTACCCTTTATTATCAAATTTGCTTTGTTCCCATGATATTCTGTGTTGAAGAGATACCTAGGTAAGTGTTTAGAGTACTATATGGCAGGAAACCGTGCTGCCATGTTCTGCTCTTGCAAATGCATAACATTCTAGCAAAACTGCTGCCATATAGTGCGCCAGAAATGGGCTGGCTTCTAAGCATATGCCCCTGCTCTTCAACAAAAGATACAAAGAGAACGAAGGAAAATAGATAATAGAAGTAAATTTGAAAGTTGTTTAAAATCGCATGATTTATCTGAATCATGAAAGAAAACATTTGGGTTTCACACCCCTTTAAGTGAAATTCTAGTGTACAAAAAAATTATATTTCCTTTTACTAATTTGTTTCTAAAGTATCAAACATACCATCAATGCTACAGTCCTCAAAAGCCCCTATTTCTGGCACATGCATATGTCCATCTCCTAACCAATCGTATCCTCTTGTGAAGTGGCACGGAAACACATATGATTACCTTATTTGCAGAGATAACAGTTTTAAAATGATTTCTAGTATGCATGAAGTATCATCACATTGCATCATTACCCATATTCTTAAAGGCACGCACTAACAGCCCTACTTTTGCAATGTATTTTTGTTAAATATCATGTGCTCCAGCAGGACAATGAGAAGGTAAAATTAGAAATAAGTAACAATGATTTCCCCCTGGCATCCTTGATACTTAGCTTTTTGGTAACTTTACTAGCACCCTCATACATTAAAGTCTATAACCACCCTAGTTATAAACTAAATTATATTATCTGTATGAAATACCATGGCACAGGGATTGCTTTACTTTTATCCACTATCTTAAAGTGATTTTCAGGTGAGACATATTTTATACCGACCAGATTAGAGCATTCATCCTGCATGTAAAGTTAAAAAAACATCTTGTTTTATGTTATTATGGGATATATTATTACATCAATAATTTCCCTTCCTGTAAGACTAAAACTATAAGGAAATTGTAGATGATGTGAGAGTAAAAACTGCAGTATCACTGTAAGGAAGAGAATAGTGGAGTTTTGTCTGCATGGCAGAGAAAACAAAATGAGAAGTGTAAAAGAGGAAGAACAGAGGGAGGAAACCTGGGAAGTGTAAAAAAAATAAAGGGTGGACAGTGCTACACAATCTGTGGGAATTGATAAAATAACATGAGACTGCGAGACTCAGTGCAATGTAAGTGGGTGAGTAGTGTTAAAGGGACACTGAATCCACATTTTTTCTTTTGTGATTCAGATAGAGCATGCAATTTTAAGCAACTTTCTAATTTACTCCTATTATCATTTTTTCTTAGTTCTCCTTCTATCTTTATTTGAAAAAGAAGGCATCTAAGCTATTTTTGGTTCAGAACTCTGGACAGCACTTGTATATTGGTGGGAGAATTGATCCATCAATCAGCAAGAACAACCCAGGTTGTTCACAAAAAATGGGCCAGCATCTTAACTTACATTCTTGCATTTCAAATAAAGATACCAAGAGAATGAGGAAAATGTGATAATAGGAGTAAATTAGAAAGTTGCTTATAACTACATGCTCTATCTGAATTACGAAAGAAAAAATTTGGGTTCAGTGTTCCTTTAAGCAATTAAAGCATGGATTAAAGGGACAGTTTTCCAAAAATGTTACTGCCCTTTAATTTGTTCCCAATAATCCATTTTACCTGCTAGAGTGTATTACATTGTTTACAAGTAGCTCATTTACCCTTATTTGGGATTTAAAATAGCTGCTTTTGCCTATTGTCCCCTCCCTATACTAGAAGTTTATATATTAAGGTATA
Organism: Bombina bombina; assembly: GCF_027579735.1. Taxonomy (NCBI): domain Eukaryota; kingdom Metazoa; phylum Chordata; class Amphibia; order Anura; family Bombinatoridae; genus Bombina; species Bombina bombina. Next base: position 932,549,842 of record NC_069499.1, on the reverse strand, counting down.
GGCTATTGACAAGCTATGTAAACACAGCCAGCAGAAGAAATTACACTCCCAGTGAAAATGTTAATTTTTACTCTTAGGAAAAGCTCTCTGTTCAGGTGAGATGATCTAAGACATCTCGTCAGCACGGAGAGGTCCCTAAATGTTAGAAACACAAATTTAAATTTGAAAGATATTTATATCTCTATGCAGAGTTTTTGATGTGAAGGAGAGACACCTACATTACAATATAAGGTCTAAAGAAATCCCAAAGATTTTACTTAATTTCTCTCCATGCCGGCGAGCTTTTGAATATCAGGTCCTAAGTATTGGTCTTTGGTTAACAGATAGATATAAGAGAAGGAAGCATGTGTATGTACAAAAAGCGATAAAATAAAAAGATCTGATTTTACCTACAAGCTCAACCCATTTTATTAGGTTGTGGTTTCAAAGCACAAAACAGGCTATTTCGTATACACAATTAAACCTGAAAATGCAATTCCTCATACATTTTATATTCTGCAGCTGGTATAACAAGTCATTGAAAATACATTAAGGGAAAAAACTATTTTACAGTGTACTGTCCCTTTAAGCAGCATATGAGAAAAGCAAGGAGGAAGAAGTGTGACTAAAATCATAGATGCCAGTTACACAGTACAAGTGAGATACAAATTGAAGTGAAGTAGTATAAGAATGTTACAGTGTATTTGCTGGTCTAGGACTGTGCCAAATAAATAAACAAGTAAAGACAGTTAAACAGCCCCAAATGACCTGACTTTGCTAAAAACTCTCAGTGAAGAAAGTAGAGGAAGGTATATTAACCACCAACCACAGCAGCAAGCTGTCATAGAGGGTGGCTTTTCCTACTGGATAAAGTGGAATATTTTGGAATATTAGGTAAACTGCTTTTCAAACCACATGCAATTTTTAGACCCTGCAATGCTGTGTGTTTAATCCCTGTGTGATTGGATCAGCAGCAGTTTCCACTTGGGACCAGCAGTGCTCTGCAGATCCTGAGTGGTACATCTGTTATGTGTTTAGCCGCTTTGTGGGGGTTAAACACATAGCATTGCAAGATTGCTAGTCTTAAAATGACACACTCATGTAATTATTCAATTATAATGGCCCTTTAAAGGGACAGTCTATACCTTAGTGATCTTAAAGTCTTACCTTAGATTAAGCTGCAAATAGCCTACTGCACTCTTTCTATATCATGCAGCAGGAACAGTAAAAAAGTTATTTTAAAACGAATAGTATTTCTGGCCAGTTGGAAATAACTGCCAAGTTCAGCCCTCTGATGACATCACGATCTGGGCAGCATATGGCATCCAATCACAAAAGGCTCACTAGTTGGATTCAACAGACTGTCAATGCTATTCAGCAGAGTGCCTAGATGCAGCCCAGATTGTGATGTCATCAGTGGGCGGAGCTTGGCAGCCATTTCAAACTGGCCAGAAACAATATTCATTTTAAAATAAATGTTTTGCTGTTCCTGCTGCATGATATAAAAAGGGTACATGAGGCTATTTGCAGCTTAATCTAAGGTAAGACTTTAAGATGACTAAGGTGTAGACTGTCCCTTTAAGAGAAAGGAAAATTCAATTACTACACATTTCAATTTTCTTAATGAGACTGCAACTTTTAATTAGGTTTTAAAATATAAAGAATAATAATATAGTTTACAAACGTTAAAGGGACATAATATTCACATGCTAAATCACTTGAAAGTGATACAGCATAACTGTAAAAAGCTGACAGGAAAATATCACCTGAGCATCTCTATGTAAAAAAGGAAGATATTTTACCTCACAACTTCCTTAGCTCACCATAATAAGTTCAGGTGATATTTTCTAGTCATCTTTTTACAGTTATGCTGCATCACTTTCATGTGCTTCAACATTTGGGTATCATGGTATCATAGACTGTCCCTTTAAGAGAAAGGAAAATTCAATTACTACACATTTCAATTTTCTTAATGAGACTGCAACTTTTCATTAGGTTTTAAAATATAAAGAATAATAATATAGTTTACAAACGTTAAAGGGACATAATATTCACATGCTAAATCACTTGAAAGTGATACAGCATAACTGTAAAAACCTGACAGGAAAATATCACCTGAGCATCTCTATGTAAAAAAGGAAGATATTTTACCTCACAACTTCCTTAGCTCACCATAATAAGTTCTGTGTAAAAAGTTATCTTTCAGTTACTGACCAACTGCAGGCTAAAAAAAAAAAGAGAAGAAATTAACAGCAGCCAATCAGCATCAGCAGTTTTACTGTGATCTCATGAGATTTCATAGTAAACTTCCTTAAACTGAATAGGGAAATAACATGAGTGTGCATGAGGCTCACTCCCTTGCCTGTCCTGGGACAGACATATTGATTTGCTGTTTAAAGTCCTTTTACAATGGGGTGTGAATACTTAGGACATTTTGGGGTAAAATATCTTTCTTTTTTTACATAGAGATGTTCAGGTGATATTTTCTAGTCATCTTTTTACAGTTATGCTGTATCACTTTCATGTGCTTCAACATTTGGGTATCATGGCTCTTTAAGAAGGTCTTTTTAATAGTAAAAATGTAGATTTCATTAGTTCATCGTATTCTTAAAAATATTGAACAATAGTTAATACATTATATGTAAAATTGTCTTCCAATAAAAGTAGCATTTAAATTAGAAGTTAAGCAAGTTCTACATTATTGTAGGTTTATTTCTGTGATATCACCAAAATTGTCAGGTGATCAGCTAAGGATACAGTTAGATCCAAACGAGGAGCTTGTTCTGTTCAACCAAACAGACATGAATACCTAGCTTTGGAGGGAAGCAGTCACATATAACACCGGGGACAGTTTTATTTATCATTGTCACATTAAAGGGACATTGTACTGTATTTTTTTATTTCTCAATCATCTGTTTTACACATTGGGGTGTATCATTTTTTTATATAATCAGCTCATTTACCTTTATTTTGTCATTTAAAATAGCTGCTCTTCCTTGTTGAAACCATCACTACCTATACTGAAAATATGAATAATTTAGTATTCTCTGTATAAAAGATATGTAAAGAAGAAGCAGCAAGAATTAATCAATTTAATTCCTCTAAGTATTTGCTATTGTGTGGAGGCAGAGAGATAAAATAAGGAGGCTTTAATGTATAGAAAAATAGATAAGGTTAGGAAGTTTGCTATTTCTGCAGGCTCTGCCTATTTATATGGGCATGTTCTTAAAAACAATGAATTGAGACTTCAATCAGCAAAAACTGCTATTTCATATACAAAACTAAACCTTAAGCAATTTCCCATACATTTTATATTCTGTAGCTACTATAACAAGTTATTGGGAACACATTATAGGGAATCTATTTTTACAGTACTATGTCCCTTTAAATGAACACTAAAGTCACAATTTTTATCTGTTAAAAATACTGCTTAGCAATTATACCATTTTAAAACCCCTATTTCTTTTTACCCCATCAAGCCAATGACCACCAAGATCCTTTTAAAGATTTTTTTTTTTCAAAGGCGACCATACAGCCCAGTCTAATGTAAAACAGCAGAGCAACATAGACTGGTGCCACAACTCGATCAATCAACAATGGATACAACGGGATAGGGATATACTTAGCATCTCTAATGCGGGTTGGTTGGGATGGGTTCACGCTACCGATAGACCCGCTATCATACACAACTATCCTCTTCTCACTGAATGTTTCACGCAATGGGATAAACTGCTAGCAACGAGCACACATGTTACCTCCAGGCCATTGCCATTGACCCCTCTAATAAATAACTCCGAACTACCTTTCCTCCCCCACCTGCCAAAATAATCCACGATATGCTCCCCAATTGCCTACACATACATGGAAAAACATTAGACAAAGGCTTACTGAAAAGGAGGACTGGATCCCCTCTTCTTGGTACACACATGTACAATTATCTCACTATTTAAGTTCACACAAACAAAAAAGAAACCTCATAAGACCCCTAACAGTATATGAATCCCTTTGCTTGTTACCATTCACACCACGCCACACCATTTTTTCTCTTTATAGGATTATGTCGGACGTGGGGACCGACTCTCTTCCCTCCTACTGCCATAAGTGGCAACAAGGAACTAGGAAGTGATATAACCGTTAAAGACTGGGGAAAGATTTTCAGACACCATAAAAAGGTCTCGGTCTCGGCCAGAATACAGGAGATGAACTATAAGTTCCTTTCCAGGTGGTACCTTACCGCACAGAGGCTACAAATAATTTATAAACATACTAGCAACAACTGCTGGCGGAATTGTGGTGAGACTGCTAACCTTTTGCATATTTGGTGGCCATGTCCTAGACTGAATCTCTACTGGGATAACATTATAATACACATGAATAAAACACTCTCTTCGCGACTCCCGGTCAGCCCACATATCCTGCTCTTGCACAATCTACCAAACTTCAAAAATTACGCTAAAACTTCATTATTATATATAATGATTACTAGTGCTAAAATACTAATACCACAAAGGTGGAAATCACAAGAAACACCCTCACTGGCCATGTGGATAAACCAAGTAAACAAGCACAACAAGGAAGTCCCTGTGCTTTTAAATTCTGTGCAATCCTCGGACAGTAAAACGTATGGCAAAATTCAAATGAGGATAATGAGCCTTATAAATGTCCAGGCAATAGAAACATGAAAAGCTTACCCTCAATCTTCTCGGTTAAGCGTTGCGGTGTGGGGTACCGGTCTTATTGTGCTCACCATCTCTTACTGCGGCTCCACCGGAATACATCTCACCGATTCAAAAAAATGGGGAGAAAGAAATCCCCATCCACCGCTACACACCGTTCTGTTTGCCAAGCCGTCCACGGAGCTCACGTGACCTTGATCCTAAGCCGGAAATCCTTTCAATTCCTTTCCTCTTATTGGTCCGCTCCACTCTGCCCTCCAGGATTGGGTGAAAGTCGTCTCTCGGACGCTCCGTAGAGCTATCAGCTCCTCTACTCCTGGAGCAAGGTATTGGGGGGCCTCCACCAACTGTGCTGCACTAGGATAGGTCAAAACAGCAAACTTTTCAAACAGTACAGTAAGAAGGAGCACCAGTCGGGAGCCACTTAAAAAAGTTCAATCCTTTATTTAATCATAAATCGAAGACATGATTAAAAACCAAGTCTGTCACACCGACTGTAGTAGTACAAAAGCACCAACAGAGTCAGCATTTAGAAGCACCAGCTGACGCATTTCGGCTGTTGCCGTAGTCGTAGCGAAACGCGTCAGCTGGTGCTTCTAAATGCTGACTCTGTTGGTGCTTTTGTAATACTACAGTCTGTGTGACAGGCTTGGTTTTTAATCATGTCTTCGATTTATGATTAAATAAAGGATTGAACTTTTTTAAGTGGCTCCCGACTGGTGCTCCTTTTTACTGTACTGTTTGAAAAGATAAACCAAGTAGACATGTTACTAGCCCTAGAGAGATATCACTTTCTCAAGATAGGAAAGATAGGTACACACGAACTGATTCTCATGAGGTGGAATGCTTCTTAAACTGCGTGATTAAATAGATGGATTCTGGGAAACCATAACCCACACTATAAAGGGACCATAGCCCGCCCCTCTATATCCCCCCCATTTCCTCCCTTTCCTACGCTTTTCCTTAGCCCCGGTCTGCCTGCACTTGACAATGATTTAGAATAGGCGAAAAGATGTACGAATATTCTGACAAACTACGTATCACACAAGATCAATAAAGGTCCCTCACACCTCAACTATTAATGTTACTTGTTTTGGACCTAACTGTACTTGCACTTGTACTTAATGATCTCACGTCACCAAACTCCCGCTCCCTCTAACCCATGTACCCATAACCAGGAAAATTCTCTAACAGAGAACATCATAATCATAGAAGGGAGCGGAGACCTAGTCAAAACTATGTATCTAAGATTACAATTGACATGTACACATTTCTCTGTATTGCTATACAGAGTAACTTGTTTTTTCTGTGTTGCTTATGATTTCTTAATAAAAAATATTTAAAACCTTAAAAAAAACAACAACAAAAAAACAAAACAGCAGAGCAATTTACAAGTCTTTGCTTATTCTGTGCATCCACTGACTTTGTATTATGTAGTCACGCACACAGAGTAAGCAGAAGCGCATGAGCTTATTCTGATATCCTACAGTACCGCAAGCAGTATGGCTTCTTATTGCCTCTACCACCGTTCAGACAGCTGGAAGATGGATAGGTGAGTTACGCAAGGGTTATAACAGTACTAACAAAGGGAGAGATAAAGTCCAAGACTGGTTCTCCTCTGTGAAAAGCACAATTTGGGTAAAAGTGGCTGCTCCTAGGGGGTAACTCTCTATAGAACAAGCTACTGAGCTTTTGTTCTTTCCTGATAGAGCGCTTCTCTCTCCGTATGCATTTGAATTATGACTCTGGGGAAGTCTCCCTAAGGGTGATGGGGGAAACCAGATGTGGACTCCTTGCCCATTGTGCTTAGAGGGATATGGCTGTACCTCACTGATGAGGCCCATAGAAGGCCAAAACAATCGTCTGAGGTTGCCATGTTCCATGTTCAGATGAGGATTGTCTGGTATTTTGGCGCTGGACTGACCTTACTAGGCAGGGTCAGGCTGATTCACTTCAGGAAAGTTCTCCTCTGTGAAAAGCACAATTGGACTAAAAGAGGCTGCTCCTAGGGGGGTAACACCATAAAACAAGTTACTGAGGTGTTGATCATTCCTAATAGAGTGCTTCTCTCTCTGTTTGTATTTGAAGTTTCAGACTGGGACAGATCATTACCTATAATCTTTATAGATTCTTGCAAATATATTATTCCTAGGGACTACAATTAGTAGATGTCATGTGGAGCATATGAAAAATGAAATTTCTTAACCCATTAGACCTCAGATTTAATGTAATAAAAGGGGGGTGACAGAAATCTGTAATCTTATCATCCAAAATAACTCCACACAATCACAAGGCAGACAGCAGTCTCTTTCAAATGAGAGATAACATGAAACTTTCGTACTCATGGTGGCCATTGCCAAGTTCTTTTTTTTCTTGTGAGAGTAAAGGTAACTGCACATAATATTTACATTCTATTGGCTTAATAGATGTGCAATTTCTTTTTTGGTATATAAAAAAATGGAATGGAAATATTTTTTTTATTAAAGGGCTATTTATGTAAGTCAAAATTAAAGTTTTATGACTCAGATAAAGCATGCAATTTAAAAAAAAACACTTTCCAACATACTTCCATTATCAAAACATGCACTCTATTTTTATATGCACACTTTCTGAGGCTCCAACTCCTACTGAGCGCGTGCAAAAGGGCACAGTATATACGCGTATGCATTATGTGATTGGCTATTGGCTGTCACATGATACAAGGGGAGGGAAAAATGGATTTGAAATTTGGCAGCTATTGCTCATTTCAAATTTGAAGTAAGTGCTATTGCATTGTCTTTTTATTGTGTATTTAATTCTACTGTATTCAGTGTTTCTTTAATCTCTCCTTGTATCCCTCCATCTCTCTCACCAGTCTGATCACTGTCATTGCCTCTAACCGTCTCCAGTCTATCTGTCTTGTGCTTCATCTCTAGTGTCCATGTCCCCGTTTCTTCTTACACTGTCAACTTTCTTAATCTCAGTCAATCTGTCTCCTCTACAGTGTCTGCCCCAGTACAATTTATGCTTAGCACAGCTGTATGAGGGTCCTTGATTTTGAATGGGTGGAGTAAGAGAGGGTCCTGTTCTCACCGTATCTAATACATTACAGACCCCCAATAAACAGCCGTGAGAACTTCCAGCCATTTTTTTAAATTGGCTGACCCATTCTTAACCCCATAAAGTCTACAGATACCTTTTAACTCTGCGACTTGTATGGTCTGTGACAGTTATTGGTGGCTCATTTTGCTGTGCTCTTTCCAAATACATATTTGAAACATTTTACGAACTGAAGCTAAATTAAAGGAAAATAACCTGCTCTAATTAATTATAGCACATTTATTTACAATTATTGCTGACCCTATATAGCAACAAATTGGTTAAACACATAGATAAAGTCCCGCCCAGGAGCCACAGGCATAGGTGAGCCAATCAGGAGTGGTATTTGCACATAATCACCAACAGCCATCAGTTTCCTGCTAAATAATGGCAATGCTTGAGATTCCTGATCTGGACCTATTTGAAGAGGTTAAACATATAGTTATGGAGGGTCAGTAATACAAAAATTATATTATATTATAGCTTATAAGAGCCATTTTTGCACTAGAATATTACTTTAAATATATATTAAAAGGAAAATATAAACTGCTTAAAGGGACATGGCACTCCAAATTTTTATTTCATGATTTAGAGCATACATTTTTTAAACAACTTTACAATTTACTTCTATTATCAATTTTGCTTCATTCTCTTGGTATCCTTTGTTGAAGGAACAGTAATGCACTACTGGGAGTTAGCTGAACACATTGTTAAGCCAAATAAAAAAGGCATATACAGCTCTGGAAAAAAATAAGAGACCACTGTTTGAGTAAAATGAACATTTGTGTTTAATTCTATAAACTACTGATAATATTGTCATTTAGAGCATTCATTATATTATATGAAATTATATATACCACAGGTGTGGTCATCACTATTCTCTTGCAATAGGACCAGCTGAATGGAAAAAACAGTGCTAGCAGTACTTCAAACGTAATTGGGATCAAACAATAACTATTGACCACGCCAAAAGAGTTGAAAATATAAGTTTTGAGTGAGGAAAAGAAGGGTTCAATTCTGGCTTTACTGGCAGAGGGATACAGTGAGCGTCAAGTTGCTTCCATCCTTAAAATTTCAGACAGTGGTTCATAAGAACAAGTCAAGCAGCAGACATTGGGGACAACAAAGTTACAGATCGGCAGAGGGTGAAAACGACTCTCCACTGCCCTGGATGACCACCGACTCATTCTAATGTCACTCAACAACCATAGAAGGACATCATGGAAGGTACAAAAAGAATGGCAAATGGTATCTGGGTTTAAGTGCATGGTGAGGACGGTTCAAAACAGCTTCCTAGCTTCAGGGCTGACGTTGTGAAAAGCTAGAAAAAAGCCCTTCATCAATCTAAAGCAAAGGAGAGCCAGTGTCAGGATGCCAGGAATAAGACTGAGACGAGAAGTGCAAAAATAATCACACCTTTATTAATAGCAAAAAATAATAAAAAGTCCACAAGTCAAATAAAAAGCCAGGAATCAAAACCAGAGCTGGTAGTCAGATGAGAAGAGTCAGGAGCCAAAGCGAATAGTCAGACGAGCCGAGTCAGGAGCCAAAGTGAGTAGTCAGACGAGCCAGAATCAGGAACAAGGAAAACAACAGAGTCAGGAACAAGCCAGGGATCAGGAACCAGGAGGGACTTCAGACAGCCAGGTAATACACAGGAACTGGAACTCACAAACAGGTCTGAGACAATGCAAGGGCAAAGCCTACTGAACAGAGGCCCTTTAAATAATAAGTGATGACATCACAATTCTGAGACTGCATCCTGTCTCACACGTATGATGTACACCAGTCTGGCCATAAAAGGAAGTGCAGGGAAGGAGCAGCATCACACAGTATGCACGAGAGTCAGCAAGAGAGGTGAGAAAGATGGCTGCCAGCAGCACATGGCAAACAAAGCAGGAAAAAAAAACCTGACAGCCAGGCTGAGGTTTGCAAAAGACTATAAGTATTACTATCTTATAATTTATGCTGAAGGCAAAGAGCGAGAGTGGCAAGCCCAGTCTGGAGTCAAACCACAATTCCTGATTGGCTTCTAAAAATAATGAAAGAGGTGGCTGAGTTTGATTATTGAAAAACAATTGCAGCAAACAATGTGCTAATCTGTTCTGATGTAGTTCCGACTCGGTTGATATGGTAATCTATTGGCAGACTAAAGAAAACGTAATTAGAAGGTGTTTACTGTCCCTTAAAAACTGAAAATAAGCAATATATAATGACCCTGCCCATGCTAGCACAAACCTACACATAACCACACATGTAAAACAAAGACTTTAGAATCTCCTAGAATGGTTAGGAATTAGCAAGCATATCTTCCCAAATGACACTGCAATTACTGAATTATGATTCTGAGAATTCTGTGTGTTGCAAAAGAAGTGAGGTACATGGGCGTCCACAGAAATGTTTAAAAAACAATTATCAACACAACACATAGAACGTTTGGCACTCTCCTGCAAGCACACAGCTAAATTACAAGCAAAATGGAAAAGTTAGTAACAACATTTGGCCAAATGGTTATAGGCCCAGGACCTCGTCAAGGTCTCTTCCTCTTTGGGTTCCTAGCCTACAGACACACAATGCATGCCTTCAACCAAACAGATACAAACAATGTAACACAGGCCTTTTGTAATTTCCCTAGGCACATATAAAACACAGAAATTAACTGCACTCTCAAACCAGACGTGGTACACATCCCATGGCCCTGCAAAACTCACAGCTCTGGGCACCCACCATCACTCACAGACAGCTGCAATGCTATTAGTGACTGGGTGCAAAGTGCATAGAAAAAACTACAAAACAAAAATATTAACACAACACATAGAAAATCTGGAACTCTCTTGCAAACACACAGCTAGATTAAAAGCAAAATAAAATAGTTACTTGTAGTCTACCTGTGTACTTGCAAAAGTGTGCCTGACTTTTTACTGCCCTCCCTTCCCCTTGTTCTTATCTTACTTCCTTTGTTGTGGCCAATTAGAGACATACATAAACACATTTCTGCACATACCAGTCAATCACTGTGCATCATGTAGGAGTGTTAATGTTCTGCATACCACTGAATGCACTTCGGGGGGGGGGGGGGTAGCAGGCCAAATAATTAATGCATTGCAAATTTTTTTTATTTTTTTATTTTGATTATGCATAATTACATGGGATATACATTTTTAATTTCATGCCCCTTTCAGTTGTACAATCCTAGCTTACAATGATGACTATATGCGGAGAGATACGCTTATTGGTTTAATGTTATGCACATCTCTTCGGATTTCTCATGCTTTCTTTCATGTACACATACATTTTCCATGCAATGCACGTATAATAACATGCAGACACATAGCACAGTGTCAGATCGCTGATGATACACATTAACATAATGATGCTAGTCAGTTAGCTGGATAACCACAGAGATACAATGGGAAGAGACCAATTTCCACAAAGGAATTCTGGGAAGCCTATATAATTATCATGTTGAACATGTGGTTGAATAGTAATACAATGCAAAAAAAAAAGCTTGCTGATTCAATATGTGGAAGCATTACAAAGCTGTAAGAAAGCCATTGGTATTTTCATATTACACGCTAGCCTACAACCTCTTGTGAACTCACATAGCCACATATATAATGACTAACCCTTCATCATACACATTCGCAGCAGTGATTAACCCTTTATCATATACAACTACAGCAGTTATACACAGCAGACTAATCAGATAAGGCTTGATCACAATTTACAAGTGGAGCAGTATTTAACACTCCCACTCACGCACTAGCTCTGCTCCTAAGATTTTTGTGTACATCGGGTTGCGCTCAGATTACAAATTGAAAGTAAAACGGTTTTGCTTGCCCGTTAACCTGATGTGCACAAAAATCTGAAGTTAGGATATCACGCATTCCCCCATAGAAGTCAATGGAGCAAAATAAGTGAAAGAAAAACCCAAACACCCTAAAACCCGATCGTATATTCTCAAGTGCCCTAACCCGATATGAAAATATTAATATTTCACATTCCAATGTTCTTCACATAGCAGAATATGTTCTATTTATTAATATTTCTACATATATCTGATGGTATTTTTGGTACAATATATATCTAGGGGAGAGAGAGAGAGAGGAGAGGGGGGGAGAGAGAGGAGAGGGAGAGAGAGAGAGAGAGAGAGAGAGAGAGAGGAGGGGGGAGAGAGAGAGGAGAGGGGGGAGAGAGAGAGGAGAGGGGGAGAGAGAGAGAGGAGAGGGGGGAGAGAGAAAGAGGTGAGGGGGAGAGAGAGGAGAGGGGGAGAGAGAGGGGGAGAGAGAGAGGGGGGAGAGAGGGGAGGGAGAGAGGAGGGGAGGGAGAGAGGAGGGGAGGGAGAGAGGAGGGGAGAGAGAGAGGAGGGGGGGGAGAGAGAGGGAGGAGAGAGGGGGAGAGAGCACTCAAAAGAGAGGGGGAGAGAGAGCGCAAAAGAGATGGGGGAGAGAGAGAGGGGGAGAGAGAGAGAGAGCTCAAAAGAGAGGGGGAGAGAGAGCGCAAAAGAGATGGGGGAGTGGGGGAGAGAGAGAGCTCAAAAGAGAGGGGGAGAGAGAGAGCGCAAAAGAGAGGAGAGAGAGAGAGCAAAAGAGAGGGGAGAGAGAGCACAAAAGAGAGGGGGGAGAGAGAGCAAAAGAGAGGGGGGAGAGAGCACAAAAGAGAGGGGGGAGAGAGCGCAAAAGAGAGGGGGGAGAGAGAGCGCAAAAGAGAGGGGGAGAGAGAGAGCGCAAAAGAGAGGGGGGAGAGAGAGAGCAAAAGAGGGGGGGAAAGAGAGGAGAGGGGGGAGAGATAGAGGAGAGGGGGGAGAGAGAGTGGAGAGGGGGGAGAGAGAGAGAAGAGGGGGAGAGAGAGAGAGAGAGAGAGAGGAGAGGGGGGAGAGAGAGAGGAGAGGGGGAGAGAGAGAGAGAGAGGGGGAGAGAGAGGAGAGGGGGGGAGAGAGAGGAGAGGGGGGAGAGAGAGGAGAGGGGGGAGAGAGAGAGAGGGGGGAGAGAGAGAGAGGAGAGAGGGAGAGAGAGAGGAGCGGGAGAGAGAGAGGGAGAGAGCACAAAAGAGAGGGGGGAGAGAGAGAGTAAAAGAGGGGGGAGAGAGAGAGAGCACAAAAGAGAGAGGGGGAGAGAGAGAGAGCAAAAGAGAGGGGATGAGAGAGTGCAAAAGAGAGGGAGGAGAGAGCACAAAAGAGAGGGGGGGAGAGAGAGCGCAAAAGAGAAGGGGAGAGAGAGAACGCAAAAGAGAGGGGGAGAGAGAGAGAGTGCAAAAGAGAGGGGGGAGAGAGAGAGAGAGAGAGCAAAAGAGGGGGAGAGAGAGAGCACAAAAGAGAGGGGGGAGAGAGAGTGATGGGGGAGAGAGAAAGGGGGAGAGAGAGAGAGAGGAGAGGGGGGAGAGAGCACAAAAGAGATGGGGGAGAGAGCTCAAAAGAGAGGGGGAGAGAGAGCGCAAAAGAGATGGGGGAGAGAGAGCGCAAAAGAGATGGGAGAGAGAGAGCGCAAAAGAGATGGGGGATAGAGAGAGCACAAAATAGATGGGGGAGAGAGAGAGCGCAAAAGAGAGGGGGAGAGAGAGCAAAAGATAGGGGGAAAGAGAGCGCAAAAGAGAGGGGGGGAGGGAGAGTGCAAAAGAGAGGGGGAGAGAGAGCGCAAAAGAGAGGGGGGAGAGAGCGCAAAAGAGAAGGGGGAGAGAGTGCAAAAAAGAGGGGGGAGAGAGCTCAAAAGAGAGGGGGGAGAGCTCAAAAGAGATGGGGGATAGAGAGAGCACAAAAGAGATGGGGGAGAGAGAGAGCGCAAAAAAGAGGGGGAGAGAGAGCAAAAGAGAGGGGGAGAGAGAGCGCAAAAGAGAGGGGGGGAGGGAGAGTGCAAAAGAGAGGGGGAGAGAGAGCGCAAAAGAGAGGGGGGAGAGAAAGAGCGCAAAAGAGAAGGGGGAGAGAGTGCAAAAAAGAGGGGGGAGATAGAGAGCTCAAAAGAGAGGCGGGAGAGAGAGCTCAAAAGAGAGGGGGAGAGAGAGAGCAAAAGAGAGGGGGGAGAGAGAGCAAAAGAGAGGGGGAGGGAGAGAGCGCAAGGGGTGGGACCGCTGTACTGCAAAAAGTGGCCCGTGTGAACGTACTTTAGGACTAGTATATATATTCCAGAATCAGAAAGCACTCAATGGACTTCTTTGAATGTATAAAATAAAAGTTACTTCTTATTCAAAGAAGTCCATTAAGTGCTTTCTGATTCTGAAATATTGCATTACGTTGTTAGCACCTTGGCAATTATACCAATGAGGAGTGCATACTTTATTGAAGATACATATATATTTTTATATATATATATATATATATATATATATATATATATATATATATATTAGATATAGGTATAGATATATACAGATATATATATATATATATATATATATATATATATAGGAATATCTATTTAAAAATACATAGAATATATTTTGCTATGTGCAGAACATTGGAATGTGAAACATTTACAGTAAATATTGCATGTTTACATTTACATGTTTTCAATTTCTTAACTGCAAAGGGCATCATATATGTGTACATATGCATTTATGTGTTTATATGTCTGTAAATACATACACATACACACATTTAAATACATATGTACACACACACAGCTCTGAAGACGCGGTAATCATTCTAGCGTAAAACGTAATTGCACTCAAGTGATCGTGTTTATTTTTAACTTGTAAAACGAGAGAAAAATCTGATGCACCCAAACACCAGCGATATACCCCTTATTGCTGGTGTGTAATTGTTACATACAGTATATATGTTTGTACATGTGTATATATTTATTTATATGAGTATATAAGTATGTAAATACATTTATAACACATAATGCTACATAATACATATGCACACACACACACATATATATATATATATATATATATATTTATATATATAAACTTTCTACTCCATTTTGAAATTGGCACATACCGTGCTTACTGGTTAACATATTTTCAAACTCCTTACTGTTATAATATATGTACTTCTTACCACTTTGAATCTGCATGAATACAGCAGGAACCACAGAGAGACCTTGAGTCCATTTACATTTTGCCTGAACCTCATATTTGCATTGAGGTCTTAATATGTGAGCATAACCAAAATTGTATTCTGTTAGACATTCATTAAATAACAGTATCACACCATGTGGTGTTCTTGTTTCTCTCCTTACATTGCCTTGAGCTTGAATATCTTCAACCATACTAAGAGAAGCAACAAAGCCAAACTCCTAAGGCTGATCCATACATCATTACAAAGAAAAAGCAGTCAGTCCAGCACTCAACGGTCTGTTCACGCCACAAGGAAACCCACTCCAATCTCCTAATATCGATAAAGAAATCCAAGGCAAGTGGCAGCAAATTTAAAGTTTAATATTTAAGCACAATACAAAAAAGCAGCAACGTTTCGGGAGTGTTTCCCTTAGTCATGCTAACAGGTGTATTGAATACATTACAATTTATACTTTTACACCCCTAGGTGGTGGAGTGGATCCCCTAAATGTTTAACTCTTTATGTTTCACTCTTAAAGGTAATATCATTAAAGGGAAAATGTATTAAATATATTTAAAAACAAAAAATCACATTAAAAAAACCTTATTAATCCTACTCAGACGTGGATACATAGAGCCATAATTCATATTTCCAACTCAATGGATACTTGTTTATAATTTTTAAAAATAATTACCATATTTCCCACTAGATTCTTATATACAATGACATAATCTCTCTAGACTCCAATTATTTATGGATCTTATCCATTCATCAAATATATTCCTACCTACATAAAGCCACATTTATAGAAAGACAGCAAGATCCCAATCTTTATTTAACCCATTAGGTTCCATAGTCCCTAACTTGAAAATCCAAAAGGATTCTCATTGTTTTAATATCCTTTCCCTGTTGCCACCTCTTATGGGCATTGGTACATGCTCTAAGATTTGAAATCTAATGTGGTTAATAGAGTGTTCCATCTTTAAAAAATGGTGAGCTACCGGGGCTTTGATATTACCAGACCTAATGTTACTTTTATGCTCAATAATCCTGTCTCTAACATTCCTTGTTGTTTCCCCTACGTAGCACCGCCCACAAGGACATTTTATCATATATATTGCATATTGAGTATGGCATGTGTGATAGCCTTTAATATTAAATTTTCTTCCAGTTATAGGATGATAAAAGACTGGACCTTTGATCATATTATTACAACAAGAGCATTTAAGGCATGGAAAACATCCTTCACTTTTACATCTTAAAAAACCTTTTCTAAGTTTTCTACTTGAACCAATATCTGCTCTTATAAGTTGTTGTTTTAAATTTAAGCCTTGTTTATAGGCAGCCATATGGGATATCTGGAATTCTTTAATTCCTGGATTACAATCTGCTAGAACTCACCAGTGTTCTTTAATAATACGTTGTATTAGACCAGATTCGGCATTAAATTCTGAAACAAATTAAAATTAAATCGAGCTTAAATTAAACACTGATCCTCCTTATTTTTATTCCTTTTTGGACTTAATAAAGTCTCTCTGGGAATGGATGCAGCATATTCTATTTCTTTCTCAATTATAGAGGGCGGAAAGCCTCAACATATAAATCTATTACCCATTCCTTTTAATCTCTGGTCTAAAACTTTTTCATCGTTTAAAATTCTACGAGCTCTCAAAAGTTGGCTCCTAGGGAGGGCTTTCAATAAGGAAGGAGTGTGGGCACTTTCAAAATGAAGCTTTAAATGTTTGACTATGCTTAACTACTTTAGTATCAAGGAAAGCTATGCTGTCATCACCTATAGTTAGTTTAAGCTTTATATGTCTTGTAGCCTTATTCAAATCTTTAACAAAATTTCGGAGGGATCCAACATCACCCCACCATATACCAAAGATTTCATCGATATAGCACCACCAACAGATGCCATATCGAATAAATCCAGAATTGGTGAATACAAATGATTGCTGATTGCCACTTTCAGCCCTTGCACCTAGGTCTTAGGGAATATACCCTACTATATATCATGGATTCAGCACAAGACCTTTTCCTACTCAGATTTGCAGGCCGCCAGGATAACTACCTTGACAAAAGGATCTAGAGATTTTCTGAAAACTGCACAAACTGAATCAGTGTCTAAAGATTTTGAAAAGTTAAAAATGAAAAGGCTTGCTTACGGTTTGCATGCAACTACTTTAGCCGAATATTACAGAGTTAAGAGAATACCCAGAGGACTCCGGATGAGTGCCCGTCCTATGCTGATGAGAGAGAACCCCCTTTATTGTGATAAATTTGAACAAATATTGAATAAATGTACAATGGATCTGATGGATCTCACAGTGGATTGTCTCAATAAAGAAATTGGAGAACAAGATGAGAAATTGGCTAATATGGAAGATGAGTTGAAAAATACTTTACTAGCCGATGAATCAGTTAAAATTCTTGAGAAAGTAAACACCCATATATGTGAGCTCAAAAAAGTGATCGAAGAGCGCAAGCGCACAAAGTTTGTGAGAGACGAAAACAACTATCTGCAAAGTAGAGTGTACCGATGGAAATATGATCCGGAAGGAACATTACGGAAACCATTCCGGTAAACCACGCTGCCGATACAGAGATGCGACACAAAGTAGGAGCAGTTCCGGATCGTCTGAAACCTTCCAGGGGGACTCAGATGGAGATTACGGAGAGGAGGGCGCAAACATAGGTGCAACAAAAGGAAAACAGAAGCGCCAATTAAGGTCTTCAAATTGCAACTTGAAGTGAGAGGTAATATTTGTGCTGTTTCCCTTATGACAAACTGTCCTATTACATCTAAATCAGAGGACATTGTGGTAAATATCTCTAATGCAGTATTATCTCAAGATGAACTATCCACATTGAATAGAGACTTGTCCTTTTGCCCCAAAAGAGACTGTGATTTTTTTCCAACTTAACAAAGACTTATATCGTTTCTTTAAAAACTTAAGGTTAAAAAGTTTTTTGTCTCATTCAACATTGTCAGAAAAAAACTAAACAAAATGTAACATTGTTGAATTTGTCTGAATTGGGGTTAATGAAAAAAGATAATTTATTCCTCCACAAACTAACTATAGTGTGGAAACGTATATTAACTTAGTTAAAAACGAGGTTAATAAATTACAAAATAAGGTTACTAAAGAGATAAGCAGTAGAACGAATACAAAGGAATGTAATGTTTGGAGTAAAAACAGAAATAATCTTGCAAATAACTTTCCTAATAAAGATGTTTTTAAAATCTAATGAGAACATTATCCTGAAAAGGGCCTATAAATTAGTGAAATAAGACAACAACTCAATGTTGAACAAGTGAACAGAAAATACCTAACAATCCAACAGTTTCTATTGAAAAGGAGTTAAAAAATGTATGCCAAATTGCCTTAAAAAATAATTTAATTGATACTGATGTAAATAACTATCTAATTATTGAAAATCCATGTACTCCGGTAATGTATACATTACCCAAAGTTCATAATAATTTAAACAGATCACCTGGCTGCCCTATTGTTGCTAGCTCAGGTTAAGTGTTGACCAATGTGTCAGTTTTTCTAGATCGCTTATTGAGCTTATTGAGACTGTATGTAGAAAATGCAAGTTCATTCTTGAAAGATACTAGCAACTTTTTAAGAAAAATTGATACATTGGAATTTGCAACAGACAAATATCTGCTATATAGTTTAGACGTAGAGAGTCTCTATACCTCTATAACACACAAAAGCGGTATGGGAGCAGTTAAAGCCATATTGAGTCATGATAAAAAGTTTTCAAGATTTTTTGTTGCATTTGCTGGAAATGATTTTACACTGTAACTATTTTCTATTTGAGGATGATTTTTTCCTTCAAACTCAGGGAACTGCAATGGGATCCAACGTCGACCCCAATTATACTAATATTTTTATGAATATTTTTGAAGAAAATTTGTATTCACCAATTCTGGATTTCATTGATATGGCGCCTGTTGGTGCGCTATATCGATGATCTATTTGGTATATGGTGGGGTGACGTTGGATCCCTTCTGGATTTTGTTAAAGATTTGAATGAGGCTACAAGACATATAAAGTTTAAACTAACTATACGTGATGAAAGCATAGCTTTCCTTGATACTAAAGTAGTTAAGCATGGTCAAACATTAAAAATTGATCTGTATAGGAAAGATACAGACCGTAATAGCCTGCTTCATGTTGAAAGTGCCCACCCTCCCTCCTTATTGAAAGCCCTCCCTAGGAGCCAACTTTTGAGAGATTGTAGAATTGTAAACAATGAAAAAGTTTTAGACCAGAGATTAAAAGAAATGGGTAATAAATTTAGATGTCGAGGCTTTCCGCCCTCTATAATTGAAAAATAAATAAAATATGCTGCATCCATTCCCATAGAGATTTTATTAAGCCCAAAAAGGAATAAAAATAAGGAAGATTAGCATTTTCTAGCAGATTGTAATTCCAGATATCCCCTATGGCTGCCTATAAACATGGCTTACATTTAAAACAACAACTTATAAGAGCAGATATTGGTTCAAGTAGAAAACTTAGACAAGGTTTTTTAAGATGTAAAAGTGAAGGATGTTTTCCATGCCTTAAATGCTCTTGTTGTAATAATATGATCAAAGGTCCAGTCTTTTATCATCCTATAACTGGAAGAAAATGTAATATTAAAGGTTATCACATATGGCATACTCAATATGCAATATATATGATGAAATGTCCTTGTGGGCAGAGCTACGTATGGGAAACAACAAGGAATGTTAGAGACAGGATTATTGAGCATAAAAGTAACATTAGGACTGGTAATATCAAATCCCCGGTAACTCATCATTTTTTAAAGATGGGACACTCTATTAACCAAATTAGATTTCAAATCTTAGAGCATGTACCAATGCCCATAAGAGGTGGCAACAGGGAAAGGATATTAAAACAATGAGAATCCTTTTGGATTTTCAAGTTAGGGACTATGGAACCTAATGGGTTAAATAAAGATTGGGATCTTGCAGTCTTTCTATAAATGTGGCTTTATGTAGGTAGGAATATATTTAAGGAATGGATAAGATCCATAAATAATTGGAGTCTAGATAGATTATCTTGTTGTATATAAGAATCTAGTGGGAAATATGGTAATTATTTTTAAAAATTATAAACAAGTGTTCATTGAGTTGGAAATATGAATTATGGCTCTATGTATCCATGTCTGAGTAGGATTAATAAGTTTTTTTTAATGTGTTTTTTTGTTTTTGTTTTTAAATATATTTATGTTTAAATATTTTTTATTAAGTTTTTTATAACATGAATACAACAAAAAATAAACTTTTACAGAAAATAAATTATTCAAAGTCCCTCCAGATGGGGGTTAGTTGGTATTATAAGCTCATATTAGTATCTCTTAACATGACAAAAAGAGAAAAAAAAAGGGAAGAGTATTGCCCTAAAGTATCAAAAAGCAACCTGAGAAACACACGGGCAAGATAAGGTATTAAGGTATATATATATAAAAAAAAAATCAAAATAGGGGAGGAAAAACAAACTTTATACCCACACCTATGTTATATATATCAATTTCAAATATTTAACTTCACAAAAAGTTTTAAGAATTGTTTTAGATAAGCTACCTGGCCCTTCTCGAGCCTTCACACAGCTGTTGTTGTACATGTTTTCCCAGATTCCCAACATCCAGGTCTAGCATCTTCATTGTATAGTGTTTAAGTGGTATTTGTGCTATTCAGGATCCAATGGAACCACACCTTCTCGAATGACTCTCTAGTGTTCTCTAGTGTTCATGATCCATGAGGCAGATTCGTACATCTAAATGTGTTATTTATCTTGTTTCTCACTTCCATCCATGATGGTACCCCTGTTTTCCAGTGGTATGCTATTGCTGTTCTAGTGATCGTGCACAGTATTCTAATAAAAGTTTTAACTTCTTTATTATATTTTTTGACACCTGTGTGTAACAAAGCTTGAGAGATACTTAGTTCTATCTCCTCCTCTAGGATCAAGCTAAGTAAGGTGGAGAGGGAGTGCCAGATCTGTTTTATCCCTTCACAATCCCACCACATATGTTTGAAGGTGCCTATGTTTCCACATCCTCTGTAACATAGGTTGGATGCGGCTTGTGACATATGGGAGGTTATGTTTGGGGTGAGATACCAACGGAATGCAATTTTAAGGGTATTTTCACATAAATCTGCACTGATCAACCCTTTTCCAATTGAGCTAAATATATTCTCCCATGTATGTTTGTCATAAGTGATGTTAATGTCGTCTTCCCACTTATGCATCAGGGTTGTTTTAGGGGCATTGTTGTCTCTCTGTATAGCTATATATAGGATAGAGATTGTATGCTTAGGTCTAGATGTTTGTGAGTACATGTCTTCCAGTGCTGTAGGGGGAGAGGTCCTAGTGTCACCCAAGTATTTTCGGATGGAGGTGAACATCTGTAAGTACTGAAACCACCGTATATCGGAGTTAGTTTGTCTTGGATCTGAGTGTAGGTCATGAGTGTGTTGTTCAGTAAAGCATCTGCTACTCTATACAGCCCTTTATTGGCCCATTTGTCTATAGTGGTATGAATTTCAAAGGTAGTATAGTGTGGTGATCTGTTATCCATTTTTTGACTTGTCTGGTAGATGTATAAATTGGAGATCTATATATAGGTGTATTACCTGTTTGGTCATTCCATAGTATGTCGTCTGCTTGTGGTAGTCCCTCTATCCCCGCCTCTAATCGGGGCCAGACAATGTCTCTCTGTCTTCTCCCCATGTGTTGTTTGGGATATTCTGGCTGCCTTATAGTAGTCAATCAAGTTTGGGACACCCACCCCTCCCAAAGTTTTATGTTGTGTCAGAACTAGTGAAGGGATTCTCGCTTTTTTGCTACCAGTTCTAGGGTCGGGATTGGTATAGGTAATGTGCAAAATAGATAGAGTAATTGTGGGAAAACATTCATTTTAACTGCGGAAAGTCGGCCATACCAAGAAAAAGTGTATCTCCTCCAACTCTGGAGGTCTTTTCTTATAGTTTTATATAGCGGTGTATAGTTATATTTATACAGTTGGTGATACTGAGCTGTCAGCTGG
Source organism: Bombina bombina (assembly GCF_027579735.1). Lineage (NCBI taxonomy): Eukaryota > Metazoa > Chordata > Amphibia > Anura > Bombinatoridae > Bombina > Bombina bombina. The sequence goes on along the minus strand of NC_069499.1, from coordinate 932,528,035 downwards.
ATCCCCAGATATCTAAGAGAATATTTCATCCATTTAAACTCAAAGTTAAGCTCTATGGTTTTCTTCGTATGGGGGGGGGGGGGTAAAGCTATTGGTAGCACCTCACATTTCTCAAGATTGATTTTATATTCTGATATCTGCGAAAACCTATCAAGAAGGTTATATAAATTCGGGAGAGACAGCAGGGGTCTTGTAACGGTAACCAAAATATCATCCACAAACAGGGTGAGTTTGTATTCGTGGTTAGCTATTGTGGTGCCAGTGATGTCTGGAGACAGTCTTATTCTAGCTGCTAGGGGCTCTATGCAGATTGCAAATATTAGGGGAGAAAGAGGGCACCCTTGTCTTGTCCCATTCCTTATGGGGAATGGTTTAGACCTGTATCCTGCTGATACCAACTGTGTGGTGGGGTTAGAATAGATTGCCTGGATTGCTTTAATAAAGGGACCATCAAAACCCATGCGTCACAGTACCATCATCATGTAACCCCAATCAATTCTATCAAACGCCTTCTCCGCATCTAGAGATAGGAGCAGAGAAGGCGTTTCCTCTCTTCCAAGATGATCTATGATATTTATCATTCTTCTATTCTTCTTCTATTATCCGGGGCCTCCCTGTTTGCCACAAAGCCCACCTGGTCCGGGTGGATAAGTGAGGGTAGTATTGTTTTTAAGCGGTTGGCCAATATCTTGGTAAATATCTTTAGATCTTGATTTATGAGCGATATAGGGCGATAGCTGGCGCATAGTTTAAGATTTTTCCCTGCTTTAGGAATGACTACAATCTTAGCTCCCAGTAATTCGTCGGGTATTTCCCGGCCCTCTAAGAAATGATTACAACATTTTGTGAGGTGGGTCAATAATGTTGTATGGAATAGTTTATAATATTCCCCCGGGAATCCATCCGGCCCCGCTGCCTTTCCCACCTTTAACTCTTTTATAACCTGTATGACCACTGCTGGAGATATGGGGGCATTTAAGGTATTTTTGTCCTCCTCAGAGATAACTGGGAGATGTGCAGCAGTTAGAAAATGATGTGTGTCTCTTTTAGTAGTTTGTGAGTGTATAGTCTTATGTCCGTCATAAAGTTGGGCATAGTACCTTGCGAATTCGTCAACTATCCCCTGAGGAGATGCACAGGGGTGAATCTGAGATGAGAGTAAGATTGGATGATAGATTTGGCTGGTATAAATATAGTCAATTCTTGTGTAAGACTTATGTGCAGCAGAGTAGTAGGTGGTGTCGTTTGTAGTACCATGTAAGGCCTGCCAGGTATCTATAAGAGTGTGGGATGCAAGGTGTTCTTGAATGTGTTTAATATCCTGATTGTGCTGCTGTTTCTTATGTGACAAGGTCTCCCAGTTGGATGTCGGGATTGGAGATAGGTTAATATTAAAATCTCCAGCCACTATGATCCTATTCTGGGACCACTGAGTTAGAAGATACAATATATGGGCAAAGAATTCCGTCTGCTTTGTATTGGGTACATATATATTGCAGAGTACTATGTCTGTGTTGTCAATTTTTTTTTTTTTAAAGGTTTTTATTGAGACAAATACATCAAAACAAAAACAAAGACAAGTATAGCTCGTTAGAGCAGAGTAATTATACAACGTTCTGGATACAGAATGATAATTGAGGTAAACATTACTTGGAGTTGGATGAACTACTGTAGAACATTCTACACGTATTTAGAGTTGCTTTGGTATATTCAGTCGCTGTAATAAGGAAGGGTAACCTGGTTATAGGTATTTTGTCTACTTTTTATAGTTTGAGGAAGTAACAATGGGGTAAAGTTATTAAACCTTGTAGAATGACAAATAAAATGATGCGTAAAATGAGACATACGATGATACATACAACTCAGGTTAGATTAGAGAAGGTTTGTCTAATATCTTAGGAAGAATAGGGTCGCTAAAAATCTGTATATTAAAGTTAGTAAGGGGGTGAACACCTAAGAGACACAATGAGAGTCTTCATCTAAGGAAGCTAAGAGTAGACTTAACTCGGTGTAGGGGTGGGTATGTATGTTTATGTTTACCCGAATGGTAAAGTATACCACTAGGAATACAGTAGAGGAGGGGGGGAAAGGATTGATTTGAGTGGGGGAGAAGGGGGGGGGAGGTGAGCTGGCTTGAGAGGGAATCCTGCGACCGACTGGGCTAGTCTGGGAAGAGGGTGAGCCACTGGTGCCAAATTCTAATGTGCAAGTCTGCCTTGTCTAATATTCGGAAGGAGTATTGTTCCATCAGTCTGATATGTCTGACAGTAGAAAGTATTTGTGTAAGGGATGGTGGGCTTTTGTTCCTCCATGACCTGGCTATGGTCAGTTTAGTAGCCATGAAGAGGTAGATCATGAGGGCCTCGTGGGGCTGTCTATGGTAGGAACTGGCATGTGTAGAAGGGCAACTTCCGGAAGGTAGGGAGGATAAATAGCTAGGCGATTAAGCGTATTGTATATTTTTTTCCATAAGGGCTGTATTTTTGGGCATGTCCACTAAATGTGCAAGTGAGTACCTGGTTGTCCGCATGATCGCCAGCACAAAGGAGATTGTGAGTTGTAAGTTCTGTGCAAATGTACTGGCACTAGGTGCCATCTAACGGAGATTTTATAATACAACTCCCAGAGAGTAGAGCAGTGAAGTAGCTTTCTGGTGATCTGTAACCTATGCTGCCATATGTCAGTATCTACTTGAAATCCTATTTCTTTCTCCCAGGCTGTGTGTTGCAGGATTTTAAGAGTGGGTTTAATGTTTGCCAGGAGGGTGTAGTGTAGAGATAGAGGATGTTTTATGTTGTGTGCGTTAGTCCACATCTGTTCCCATCTAATAGGTGGTCTAAGGGCTTTTACCGGGTATCCCCAGGAGCGGAGTAAGGAGCTAATTCGGTAAGCTTCGAACTGAAGTTTTGGGGGTATGTTAAATTTGGCGCAGAGCTGTGGGTGAGAAAGCCAAGTTCCAGCGTCGTGTGTTGTCAATTTGACCTTTAACTATTAAATATCTCCCTTCCTCATCTGTGGTTGTGGATTCAAGTGTAAAATTAAGGGAAGAGTGAATCAAGATGGAGACTCCCCTTTTTTTAGTAGAGGCTGTGGCATGGTAATGTTGTTGAAAGTATCTGGACCAGTATTTAGGAACCTGATTGTTAAGAAAGTGAGTCTCCTGTAAGAAAAGAATATTGGTTTTGATATTCATGTATTGGTTCATTGCCACTCATCTTTTTACATCTGTATTCAAACCTCTCACGTTGTGAGAAATTAATTTAATTTTTAGGGCCATCTAAGTGGGTAATAGTACGGACCGTGCTAGGACACAGTGTGAGAAAGTGTGTACACCAGATATCTCTCTGACCGGAGATAACATCTATCCATTCTGCAATTGTTTCAGTCGGGAGAGTGTAGTGTGCTACAACAATATGTGGCTCTAAGAGAAGGGCATGGTTGGTAGTGTGGGTACAACAACAACTTAGTAAATTAACCATAAAAAATAAACATAGTAATTCCCTCGCAAGAGGGTTAGGTAATAAGACAAATAACATTAACATTTAAATTTAAATAACTGTGCAAGCACTATATCTATACAATAGAGAACAAAAACAACAAGCATGGGCCCTGTCCTTTCTACAGGCATATGGTGTCTGCAGTCCATCTTCCTTTCACTTCCCTGCTTTACCCCAATACCTGCAGGTATCTTCAGTAATAACCTGAAAGTCTACAAAGGGAGTCCCGTATCATAACTACTCAACTTACAGTACCTCTGTAGCAGGCCTCACAGCGATCACCCACTCAGTGGAGAGTCACAGAAAAGGATACTTCATTTTAGATATTTATGTTCCTCCAGCTCTTGTGAACCTTTGCCTTTAATTTCATTTCTCCCAGAATTCCCAAATGGGAGGCTGTGTTTCATTTATTCTTAGGACGTCTTTTGCTGACGGTTTTCCATCTAGGAATGGTGTTTGACTTCAGAGGTGCCTGGAGTTCCAATGGTAGGGCCGAGACCGGCAAGTCAGGCAGTTTTGGTGTTTCTAGCCCCAATCGTTGGCATAGGTATGGGATGTCGGCTGCTTCCCTGATAGTCACAGTCAAGTTGTCCTTCAATACATATAGAGCAAAAGGGAACCCCCACTTGTATTGAATCTGTTGTTTTCTTAATAGCTGAGTTAGAGGGTGTAAAGAGTGCCGTCTTTGGAAAGTCCTAAAGGACAGGTCTTGATAAAATTGAAAAACTGACCCCTGGAATTTGAAGGTAGGAGCATTTCTAGATGCCGAGAGTATTAGTTCCTTATCCCGGAAGAGAGCAGCATCTTTACTATAACATCTCGTGGCAGAGCCTCCCCCTCAGAACTCTGTGGGCTCATTCTATAGTGAACTCACTGTCTCCTTTATTTCCTGTTATGCTTCTGAATAGTTGCTGTAGATAAGTAGATAGGTCTTTACTAACAACTGTCTCCGGGATACCTTTTAGCCTTAGGTTACTTCTTCTACTCCTGTTCTCCAGATCTTCTATCTTGTCTTGCATCTCTGTGAAAAGTTGGTGCTGTGAGGCTATGGTTTGTGAAAGTCCATTCATGTCCTTTGTGATTGCTTCTGTGTGTTCTTCGATTGTGTCCATTCTGCCTCCTAGTTCTGCGATGTCAGACCTGATCTCTGTTAGACTGGCAGTAACTGCCGTGTTCATGGAATCAATTTTAGTCCATAATTTGTAATGAATCTGTTGTTTTCTTAATAGCTGAGTTAGAGGGTGTAAAGAGTGCCGTCTTTGGAAAGTCCTAAAGGACAGGTCTTGATAAAATTGAAAAACTGACCCCTGGAATTTGAAGGTAGGAGCATTTCTAGATGCCGAGATTATCAGTTCCTTATCCAGGAATAGAGCAGCATCTTTACTATAACATCTCGTGGCAGAGCCTCCCCCTCAGAACTCTGTGGGCTCATTCAATAGTGAACTCACTGTCTCCTTTATTTCCTGTTATGCTTCTGAAGAGTTGCTGTAGATAAGTAGATAGGTCTTTACTAACAACTGTCTCCGGGATATCTTTTAGCCTTAGGTTACTTCTTCTACTCCCGTTCTCCAGATCTTCTATCTTGTCTTGCACCTCTGTGAACAGTTGGTGCTGTGAGGCTATGGTTTGTGAAAGTCCATTCATGTCCTCTGTGATTGCTTCTGTGTGTTCTTCGATTGTGTCCATTCTGCCTCCTAGTTCTGCGATGTCAGACCTGATCTCTGTTAGACTGGCAGTAACTGCTGTGTTCATGGAATAAATTTTAGTCCATAATTTATCGAAGCTGGTTGAGATATCTTGCTTTGAAACTAAAGATTGCAGATCTGCCTTGGTCACCGGGGTCTGATCTGTGTTTGATAGTCTCTGAATCTGAGTCCATGTCTTCTGGGATCTCAGTATCTGGTTGGTCTATCTGTTTCATTGATTTGGATGACTTAAAGTATGTGTTCAAGGATGTAGACTTACTTTGTTTGTCTATAGAGGATTTCCTGGCAGACATCTCGGGAGACCCGTGAAAACCCCCAGGTCGCCTCTGTGAAGTAGTGTAGTGTTGTGCACTTGTGGGTCAAGGATCAGATGTCGATAGGAGTATGATCCGCTCAGTGCAGAAAAGGAAACTTTTGAAGGTCTTAAAAGTTGGAGGGGGAGGTCCACACCACGTCTGGTATGATGTCGGTGCTCTCTTTCCTGTTATGGATAATATATTCCGGGATTTAAATATTCTTATTTTATATTATTTTCCCTTTAATGATATTACCTTTAAGAGTGAAACATAAAGAGTTAAACATTTAGGGTATCCATTGCACCACCTAGTGGTGTAAGAGTATAAATTGTAATGTATTCAATACACCTGTTAGCATGAATAAGGGAAAAACTCCCGAAATGTTGCTGCTTTCTTGTATTGTGCTTGAATATTAAACTTTAAATTTGCTGCCACTTGCCTTGGATTTCTTTCTCCATACATCATTACCACAGTACCTGATAAGGGTTCCCCCATACAGCACTGTACTTACCTCATATGATTGAGGTGGAACATAGTGAGTACAAACCCCAAACGTGCCTTATATGTACTTTTATTGGATGAATATATATTTTGACTTTTTAACTGCATATATAATTGCACTGAATACAGATCTAATGATGTACAGATTGTAACCCACTGTATTCACTTGTACAACAGACTAATACTTAGTATTTATATCATCTTCAGTGTATACCAGCTTCCAACATAGTCTCAGGCTTTTGCAAGAGCACTAGATGGGAGCACTATTTCCTGCCATGCAGTACTCTAGACACCTATATACAGGTAGGTATCTCTTCAACACAGAATATCATGGGAACAAAGTACATTTGATAATAGAAGTCAATTTTAAACTTTTTTTTAAATTGTATGATTTGTCTAAATCGCAAAATAAATATTTTGGGTTTCATTTCCCTTTAAATCCTGTGCATTAAAGTATATATAAATAAAGTTGTGGAAGATGTATTCATACCAGCTCACAAAATATAAATAATATATATTTGTTTTTAGCTGTAAATAAGTTGGTGGCAGTGCAATAACTGCTATGTTTGTGTGTGTGTAACTGGTAGCCAACAAGGTAAAATAACAAATTACTATGTTACTAGCAGCCAAGATACAAATACATATGGCTGCAGTGCGGCCTAAAGTAGAGCTTTGGGTAGGGACCATTGTGTGGCCCCCCATTTATCACTAGTGACCAGTCAGCTACAGCCAATCCAATATTTTTGTGAAGAACAGATGGGGACTCTACCTATCAGTCACTAAGCATTAACAAAAAGTGCCTCTCAGTCAATGAACCTCAGTAAGAAATACACAAATAACACTACTGTAAAAGTTCCACATTTTTATTCTCATGATTAAATGGTGCTTTTTCATATGGATACAATACTGTGAGTACAATGTTCCTTATAGCCTGTCTACGCCAGTTCTGCTAGCTTATTTTGCTGTGCAAGCTCAGTGCCATAACGGAGTGCAAATCTATATGCCACTTGCTTGCCATTCTGTCCTGCCAGCATTAGTTTTTATACTAGCCCTGCAATCTCTCTTCTGTCCTTTTCTCTGCATGACTTCATTCTCTCTCTCTATCTTTGCTGGGACAGGAAGGTGTCGCTGACTCTCAGGAAGGAAGGACACGGCTCAATGACCCCAGTGAGACCCTCTCTGCGGGGCTGCCCTGGCCTATCTCCAGGACTCCCTCACCTGGGAATCTCACAGCTGCAGCTCCCTGCAAGAGATTTTTTTTTTCAACTCCTGTTTTTAAACATTCTTTTTATAGTTCCTATTTTTTCCCAGTTCCCCTCCCAAATATTTCAGCTGCTCGTAATCAGTGGCCCTCAGAAAACTTGATACTCATAAACAGACATAAAGTGATATTCTCAAAAAGCGTTATTAATAATTAGCATATTATCAGGCCTCAGTAAATACACGTGCATTCCATCTAGTGTTCAGCTAGACTGGGTATCTCTGTAGGTTATATAAAGACCATTCGGTATGCTGCTCAAAGGGGGCCTTGTACTTTTACAAGTATTTCCAAGTAGCTTTTCTAGGGGAGAAAATGTTGTCCACCCAATGTTAAAGATAGAAAAATAGTTATTTCTTATTCCTCATTTGTAAATTCTTACTTGTCTGAGAATAGTGAAAATCTCCATACAATTACGTTGAACATTTTCTCCATCTTGCTTTATCTGCCCATGTTTTGCTTTATTAGCCTTTATCTGCTTTTCATATTGCTGAATGTTGCTCCTTTATCTCCCACATACTCTATATACTCTATATTACGGTATATACCGATCTGACTGCACTATCTGCCATATGATAATTTACTTCAGTACCTTTTTATTATTTCTTACATACTCCTGTATTTGATCTATATGTTTTCTTATCTATGGGTGATCTATATATTTCCGTTTCTGTGGCATATACCATTACATTTTGTTGTAAAATCACTATAGTTTACTAATTACTAGTCAGGGGTTAAAAGTTACCAGCCCTGAGATAAATAAATGTATTAGTCCACTCAATGCTCAAGATCGGAAAAACTGAGATCTCTCATTCATCTGGGACTAATGGACTATATATTTTGCTACATTTCCTCTCATTTAATGCTCACCCCCATCTCTGTGCAGACTGTCCTGATGTCTTCATGCCCCCACTCCTTCCAGTACACTAATTGTCCCCCTCTGTTTTCTCTCCCCCTCCCCTTCCCTCCCTAAGTTATTAGGAACAGGGTGAGGTTTATGTCTAAGGGTGAACAGCAGGTTAATTCTAGGCTGCAGCTTCCCCTACAAACAATGAGACAATATGAGAATAGGAGCCGTGCGTAATGTGCCCTAGCAGGGGAAGCTCAGTGCTCTGCGCTCTGTACTACATGGAGTAGGAGTCTGGAATGTGCTCTGCAGTCTGGGGTGAGTCACATCTTCCACAGATCAGCTATATAGTCCCAAGAGGGCGTCCAACCCTCAACCAGAAGTTCAAGCTGAGACAGAGCAGCAATAAGTAACATGGCTATATACGTTACTCACGGCTATCTGCAGTGCACATGGTGATCTGCAAAATGTTTTGCTATAAGTAGGGCAAGCTGCTTTGTCTAAGCTGCAGACTACCTGATTGTCATTAGGACACATGGCTAGCGGCAGAATATAATTATGTATCAGAAGGGCACAGCTGTTGGTAGAAGATATGACTATTTGCAGAACACTCTACAATCTACATAACATGGAGAAAGCTGCAGACTCAGTAGCAGACCAAAATCAACAGAGGGCCCTGGTGCCACATTTTTTTGGGCCCCCAAAGGTAACTCAGTCGAAAGCAATAGCAATAATATACATGTGGCTCTGTACAATAAATTTGAGGATAGATAGATGTACCTGTAACCTGCTCAAATTGTACACATTCTGCACAGCCCCCCCCAGCACTTGGATCCTGGTGCCACCCCAACTGCTGCACCAATGGAAGTTCTGCCAATGTGAAGACTACAAAACTTTCTCAGATATATTGTTATGTGTAGCGTATAGATTTAATAAGAGATGAAAGAACTGACCAATTAGACAAATATAGCAAATTATTGATACCCTATGAAAAGGACTCACCAGTAATTGAAGAGCTCTTTCTTACTGATGCATACAGAAACATAGCAAATGGAAAACAATTCCTTGCTGTAAAACAGTATGAATTCTGGGTATACCAAGTGCGGTATATACAACATTTACTGTAATCCATAAGCTAAATGGGTATCTACAAATATTATTTATTAGTAGAGATCCAATAGATTCTGCAGCTCTATAGACTTTAGTGCAATATATAATTATATAAAATTGCAACATTTGTAAGAGGCAATAATAAACCAAATGAAAGGGAAGAGGGCACTGCCCATGAGTTGACAACTGTTGCAGATCACCTTCCATGATGGTGATTTACAGCAGTATTTCTCAACCTTTTTGAAACAAGTACACCTACAGGCCTAGATTGTTGCCCTAAGTATGCCAGGAGCATCAAGTAATTATTATTAAGTAATTGTGCACACAGAGGGCTAGGTTACAAGTGGTGCGCTAATTTTGTATAACTCTTTAGCACTAACTGAGTTCAAGGTGAAAAACTAGCGCTGATGGACTAGCCCTGGTATTACAATTTGAAAGTAAAAAGTTAGCATGCAGGCAAAAGACTTAGGTGCGTTATTTCATGATTTCAGAGAGCTTGACAGCGCTAACTTCTTCTCACCATAGACTTCTATGAGGCGCGTGAAAGAAAGCCTTTTTATTTATCGCTTGCGTGCTAACCCGATACTGCCTTAGAACAACTGCGCTAAAGCCGAAGGTGCGTTAGGAGTACTTTAAATTCCTATATATATATATATATGTATTTTTTGTAAAATATATATTAATACTTATATATCTATATACAAATATACAGCTATAGATCTATATTTAGATATACTGTATATTCCATATATAGATATATATTTTAAGGTATTTGACTGTGAAGAGCTTAAAAATGTGTATATACTGTGTGTATATACTGTAAGTATATGTTTATATATTACATACATATTTACAAATCTTAACACATACATACACATGAATACACATATAACAATATGTATACATACACACACACATTGAAACCCCTTTCCAGTCAAACATCTAGCCATATCCCTTTTTAATCATTTAAAAATATTTTTATCAGTATTAAAATGATACCTTTACTTTAGGTCTCAAGCCCTGCTAATTCTTCTTGTGTTAAACAAACAGGGGTATATCTCCTAATAAAGTATGATATTAGCAAGCAAAAGAAAAAACGTTAGTCCTCTGACCCCAACAAATAAATGCAGATCAAGTAAAAAACACAGTTGCTTGCACTAAACCAGATAAAAAAGAGGTACAATGTATCTACAAATACAATTTTAATAAACAAAGTATGTACAAATATATATCCACCGGTGGCATATCATCTAATATACAAAAAACATCTAAAAACAATTGTAGGAGGTCCTTGAGATAAGGTGGGATAAACTCTCAGTTCAGTATAATATCTGGTAAACCACTTTGTGATAAGAGAGATTCACTTCAAGTTTGGAAATCCTTAATTGCTTATAGCCTTATGTGTCAGTTATATATAATCATAGGACAGTTCTTATGTCCGACATATGAAAAGACGAGGGTATATCTGTACCTTGTTATTTTTCTCCCACCATTCCTGTACCTGTTCGATCCATAGAGGTTTATAGGTGTACGACTTCCGGATCGTTTAGTCCAGAACACCTGGCCCGGATCATAATTCACCCCAGCAAAAAATGAACCTCTTTTCGATCTGTACCCAGCAGGTCTGTATGGGGTGGCAGATAAACAGCTTTGGCACGCTTGGGAGGTGTGGTCATGTGTGGCATCCTATTCATGGGACCGACAAGCTCCAATCCAAATCCTGGTTAAGTTCTGGCAACGGGTAACAGAAATTTGACAGAGCACTCTGTATATTATTTTGTTTCTTCAATAGATTGACCGTCCAAAAAAGAGTATCACCATCTACGCGTTTCAGCCGTAAGGCCTTTATCGAGATGATCAAATCGTTGTTTACCTCTTCTTTTATTACCGGTTCAATATCTTTCTATCCAATCAAAATCGTTTATCCAACCAATCAGAGTCGACATGTTAATTACATTTTTTTTTTGTGTGTTTATGCTTTTATTTCCATATGCTCAATTATCGGTTTTCTTCAGCATATGAAGTTTTCAACTGAGCTTTCACATATAAAGATATATATCACGGTTGTAACAGGACCTCCTATCAATATTTTAAAACAACTTATAAATTTAAACATCAAACATTGATTATATGTTCAGTCAATCTAAAATACTATGGAGATGATTTACCAAACGGTCAATCGGCCCCAATGTAGCTGTTTCTGCGCAAGCCTTCAGGCTCGCCGGAAACAGTAGTTAAGAAGCAGCGGTCTCAACTGATTTTCCTAAACTGGATCCGCCGCCTCTGAGCGGCGTACAGCAATCAACCCAATCAGATACGATTGGTTACTTGACACCCCCTGCTAGTGGCTGATTGGCGCGCAATAAATAAGCAACCATTACAAGTGGCTGGTTATCGCTACCAATTAGCGCTCAAAATATTAATCAGAGGTCAGACCTCTGGTTAGTTTTTAATAGTGCCCTAACTGCTACCCCCCCCCCCCAAAAAAAAAATTGTGTACTGCCTCATCAAAAATTACTGCACTCAGCAGTTTTTGGGTGCTTAAGTTGGCGACTGTTAGAAAAAAAAACGCACTGAAAAGTACCTTTACATTGAGATGGGAACTGTGTTCCCTGTAAATATATATGTATATTCTTATATACATACAGTATATATTTATGTGTTAATATGTGTAGATACACATATAAACACATAAATATATATGTATATGAGCATATACATATATATTTATAATCTGTTGCCCATCACTTACCCCCTTCACTGCACTAGTTGTCATGCCGTGTCTGATGGCATGAGAATGAGGCTCCCATTGGAGCCTATGGAAGCGAGCGCTCATGAGTGCAATGAGGACGCGTTCGCATTGCACCTAACTCGTAATACCAGTGCTGGTATAACAAAGCAGAGCTCAAATATCGCTTTAGCGAAAGCTATATTATACTCTCCACTTGTAATCTGGCCCATAGTACTAATCTTCTGCAATTTACATTAGAAAAGAAAATATATATATTTACGTTACCAAATTTCTCCATCTAACTTCATCACATACGCAGCTTTTTGGGCACTTTACATTATGACATACTTGGGTATAGAACATTTTACCTGGCACATTTCACCAGCATAGTTACCAACATTTTTAAAAAAATTCCAGGGACACTTTGGTTTACATAGGTCTACCCATACCAATCCACCCAAAGCAGGCACATACAATTCTAGTAGTATAATTTAGCCAAACTGATTGCTTAAAGGGAGAGAAAAGACAAAGATAAACTTTCATGATTCAAAGAGAGTATGTCATTTTTAAATTCACTTCTACTTTGTTCTTTATTGGAAAAGAATATGTACATATCTTTAGCAGCAACAAAGCACTAGAGGGAGCTAGCTGTTGATTGGCACCTACACACATTTGTCTTTAGCTCACTAGATTATTATTATTCTTTATTTATAAAGGGCCAACAGATTCCGCAGTGCTGTCCATGGGTAACAAAGATAAAAGTACAGTACAATATGAGACACCAGACAAAATCTAACAAACAAATACAGGGGGAATTGGGGACCTTGTTCCCGTGGGAACTTACAATCTAGATGGGAGGAGGGTGAGAAACAGGAGGTGGGGACTGCAAAGGTGGGAATGATGTTAGTGTGGAGTTAGATGAGGGCAACTATTAGGCAAGTGGAATTCATTAGTTACTGATTTGGTGATAGTCTTCCCTGAACAAGAAGGTCTTTAGGGAGCGTTTAAAGGAGGAAAGGTTGGGGAAAGTCTGACAGCTTTAGGAAGTGTGTTCCAGAGGGTTGGTGCCGCACGAAAGAAGTCCTGTAGTCTAGCATGGGAGGAGGTGATGGTAGAAGATGCAAGGAGTAGATCATTGTTGGATCTTAGGGGGCGGGCTGGAGTATATTTTTTTATGAGTGAGGACAGGTAGGGTGGGGCAGCATTCGTGAGGGCTTTGTAGGTCAGAGTGAGAATTTTGAATTTAATTCTGCTGTGAATGGGGAGCCAGTGAAGGGACTCACAGAGGGGTGGAGCAGATACAGAGCGTCGGGAGAGGTGGATTAGCCTAGCAGAGGCATTTAGGATGGATTAAAAGGGGGGATAGGTGGGAGAGAGGAAGGCCAGTTAGTAGGTTATTACAGTAGTCAAGCCGGGAAATTACTAAGGAATTGATTAGCTGTTTAGTAGTTTCAGCACTCAGAAAAGGACAGATTTTGGAGATATTGCGTAGGTGGTTGCGAGAGGATGAACAAAGCAACTGGATGTGGAGTATGAAGGACAGATTGGAGTCAAGTGTAACTCCTAGGCAGCGGACTTGGGGTGATGGGGAGATAGTGGTGTCGCTAACAGTGATAGTAAAGTTATAAACTGGAGTAGAATTAGATGGGGGTTTTAGAAGAAGCTCAGTCTTGGACATGTTGATTTTTAGGTGGTGAGAGGCCATCCAGTAAGAAATGCCAGATAAGCAGCTGCTGATGTGGGAAAGGACAGAAGAAGAGAGTGCAGGGATGGATAGGTAGATCTGAGTATGATCAGCATAGAGTTGATAGTTGAAGCCATAGCTACTGATAAGTTTACCAAGTGAGGAAGTATAGATAGAGAAGAGTAGAGGGCCTAGAACAGAGCCTTGAGGTACTCCAACAGACAGAGGCAATGAAGAGGAGGAGTCACAAGCAAATGAGACAGAAAAGGACTTATTAGAGAGATAAGAGTGGATCCAGGAGAGGGTAATGTCACAGAGCCCAAGTGAGCTGAGAGTCCATAGAAGGGGATGATCAACAATGTCAAAGGCAGCAGACAGGTCAAGTAAGATAAGTATAGAGTAGTGGCCATTGTTTTTAGCAGAAAGAAGATTGTTAGTAACCTTTGTGTTGGGGACAGAAGCCAGATTGCAGGGGGTCAAGCAATGAGTTGTTGGACAGGAAGTGGGTTAGGTGATCGAAAACTAGTTTTCCAAGGACGTTTGAAGCTAGCGGAAGCAGTGATATAGGGCGTTAGTTTACAGGAGAATTGTGGTTGAGGGAGGGTTTTTTGAGGATGGGGGTGACCTTTGCATGTTTGAAGGAAGATGGAAATGAACCAGTAGTAAGGCATCGGTTGAATATGTGAGTAAGAGCTGGAGTGAGGGTAGAAGACTGAGACTGTATTAGATGTGAAGGGATAGGGTCAAGTGGGCAGGTAGTGAGGTGTGAGGTAGACATTAGGGAACTCACTTCATTCTCAGTGGTTGGGGAAAAGGTACTGAGAGTGGTGGAGGGGGTGACCGGGGGCGGAGACGGAAAGTTGCAGTCTTGTGTAGGGATGTTACTTCGAATGGTGTTTTGTTGAAAAAGTAATCTGCCAAGTCTACTAGATGTGTTCAGCTAGCTCACAGGAGTGTATTGTTGCTCTGGAACTGACTTTAATTATGTGTTTAATCCCTTTACAGAGGTTAAACATGTGGCTATATGCAAGCAATAGTGCAATAATAACATTGCTCTAACATATTAGAGTATTTTGGTGTTGCACTGTTATAGACTTTAATGCAGATAAAAGCATCAAGCTCCTCTTCACCTACCTTACTCACAAGCACATAATTGGCATATGAAGAAGACCTTTACAGCAAGTACTAAAATAATTCAGCATCTGTATAGCAGGACACAGCAAAGTACCCTAGTTCATAAAGGTTACACAGCTTGAAATTAGATGGTGATGTTACCTAAAATGTTTCAACAACAAAATTGACTCCATCAGAAATTAAATCAGCTCTCAACATACTACCAGTCTACCTCCCCCTCAAACGCTCACAATAATCCAAAACCCACATAGCCATAAATTTAGCTCTTTTGCCCCTGTTACAGAGTAAGAAGTTTCTGCCCTTATACTGTCCTCCCACCTCACTACCTACCCCCTCGACCCCATCCCCTCACAACTACTTCCTTCCTCTCTTCTACCCTTACCCCTATACTCACACACATCTTGAACCTCTCCCTAAGCACTGGTATAGTTCCCACATCTCTTAAGCATGAATTAGTCACACCTATCTCTCGATCCAACCTCCCCATCCAACTACCGCCCTATTTCCCTACTACCTCTTGCCTCAAAGCTTCTTGAAAAGCTAGTATATGCACGTCTATCCCATTTCCTTACACTAAACTCCCTCCTTGACCCACTGCAATCTGGATTTCGCCCCTTCACTCAACAGAGACAGCAATTGTTAAGGTTACCAACGACCTACTTACAGCAAAATCAAAAGGCCACTTCTCTCTACTTATCCTCTTTGATCTGTCTGCAGCCTTTGATACTGTTGACCACCCTCTTTTGCTCCATACCCTCAAATCCTTCGGCATCTGTGACACAGCTCTCTCTTGGTTCTCTTCCTATCTGTCTAACCGTACATTAAGTGTAGCCTTCTCTGGGGCATCCTCTACCCGTTACCTCTTTCTGTTGGTGTACCGCAAGGCTCTGTCCTCAGTCCCCTTTTCTTCTCAATCACAGACAGAGGGGATTAAAATGCTGTCTTGGAACGTGGGGGGGGATTTCGTTTCCAGCCAAACGCAAACTGATTATCAGAACCCTAGCTAAACTAAAACCCAACCTAGTTTTTCTTCAGGAAACTCATCTCAATGAGTTGGAAGTAGCTAAACTGAGGACCAACTGGGTCGGAGAGGTAATTTCTACTAAAGGCTCTAACAAAAAATGTGGTGTGGTTATATTGTTACATAAACAATTAGATTATAAGATTATTAAAATAGAGATAGATATCGCTGCTCGGTTTATTCTACTCCAAATAAGTGTCAAGACTATAAAATTTATAATCTGCAATATTTATGCACCAAACAGATTCTCGACAGAATTCTGGGATAAAATCCAAAGCAAGCTATTTCCGTTCAAGGGGCACTTGTTTCTAGTGTCAGAATATCTATCTATATGGCAAGTTAAGGCAGAGATCAGAGAGTTTCTGATATCGGACCATGCAATAATCTCACTAATGTTTCCTCTCTCTGCTAAGGGTAAATTACATAATTCAGTGTTTTGCTTCCCTCGTTTTTTATATTCTGATCATAGATTTTGCGCATGGTTGAAACAAAAATGGCAGGAGTATGGTATTAATAATGCTGATTACAGAAATAAGGTGGAAATTTTTTGGGAGGCGTCTAAAACTGTGCTACGGGGGGAGATTATGGCTTATTTGCATAGACGAGGAAGGAGGATTAAGTCACGGGAGGTCTCCTTGGCAAATAAAGTAAAGAAAACTTATAGCGCGGTACAGAATGTTCCCTCACAGACAAATTGGGACAAGTATTTGGCAAGCAGAAAAGAGCGAGATCTGTTCTTAAAACAAAAGTCACAAGCAGAAGAAGTTAGAATAAACCGCCATTATAGGGGGTTTCATGGGTGTTCTGCAAAATATCTTGCAAGCCTCACCAAAAGTAGGAAGAAAAAACCTTTATACCGGTTATTAAGTATGATGAGCTGAGATATTTTGAGACCCAGGGAATTAGTGAAGTGCTTGCCATTTATTATCAACATTTATACTCTTCAATAAACATTAATTCGCATAACCAAGATATATTCTGGTCTAAAGTTGTGACTCTCAAGATTCAATCCGAAGAATTGGCAATGTTAAATGAACCATTAACTAGAGAAGAGATTTGCAAAGCTATTGAGAAATTGAAACTGAATAAGGCTCCAGGTCCAGATGGATTTCCAGCAGAATTTTATAAATGACTTATAGACGACCTACTTCCGGTGTTAGAAGTCTTGTTCAATAATTATTATTCAGTAGATAATCCGATTTCATCATATTTTTCAATGGCTAATATTTCCCTTATTCTTAAGAAGGGTAAAAATCCTGAGGATCCAGCATCATATAGACCGATTTTGGTCTTGAATTTGGATTATAAAATTCTTGCTTCTATTTTAGCTGCCAGATTTTCTCAGTGTTTACAGAACCTTATACACTCAGATCAGACAGGATTTATGACCAATAGGAATCCGGGCAAGAATTGACGCAAATGAATTACTTTTTTGGATTAAGCTTGGAATAAAGAACAAGAACATAAACTGATTAGGGCGCAGGATATGGCTGTCCTTACATTAGACACTGTTAAAGCATTTGATTCTATAATTTGGGAACACCTATTCATCTCGCTGGAAAAATTTGGGGTCAGTGGGAACTTTGTTCAGTTTATCCATAGAATCTAATCAAGACCTATATCATATTTACTGGTAAATGGAACTAGCTCCCCTAAGATAACATTGCAGCGCGGTACAAGACAAGGTTGCCCATTATCACCTTATAGCCTTAGAACCACTAGCGATAAGTCTAAGAAATAGCCTAACAGGGATATCATTAGGATCTCAACGCTTAAAAATTTTGTTATACGCGGATGACATCCTAGTTTTTTTGGAGAAACTCCAGCAATCCATTCCAATTTTGACGCATCTGCTTGATGAGTTTAGCTCATTCTCTGGCTATAAGGTAAACTTATAAAAAAGTGAATTAATGTGTATCGGCAAATTCTTTCCTAGCTGTTGTAATATTCCATTTAAAATTGTTGACACTATTAAATATTTAGGATTAGAGTTGCATAAGAATCCCAAACATTGGTACCTAGATAATTATGTACCTCTATTCCAAATGATTAAATTGGATTTGCAATTATGGGTTTCTTTTCCATTGTCTATAACGGCTAGGGGGAACTTGGTGAAAACCATTATTTTTCCCCGTCTTCTGTATCCGATACAAAATTTACCTCTGTTTTTGACTAATAGTGATTTAAGGAAATTGCATGGCTATTTTTCCAAATTTATTTGGCAAAATAAAAAACCACGTATGGCATTGGCTAGGCTAATACAGAGAACTGGTTCAGGGGGATTATCGTTTCCAGATATTAGGCTGTATAACATTGCAGCTATGATAAAAGTTGCGATTGATTGGCTAGCTGGAACAAATATATTTTCTTCTATTGAAGAGGAGACCTTTTTAATACACCCTTTTGCGCTAACAGCAATATTACATTGTAGTCCTCGACAGTTACCTTCTAATATTCTTTTGCTTATAACATTCAAGAATATCGTCCTCGCGTGGCATAAGTTTTGCAGAATGTTAGGGATAGATTTTACCTTTTCAGAGTTCCTTCCTATTCAGGGTAACCCGTTATTCTTTCCTGGTATCCATCACAGACCTTTTAATTCTTGGGTAGAGAAAGGCCTATGCTTAGTAAATCAGCTATTAGGACCTGATTATCAAATGCTGGCAGGGGAAACCCTTTTTTCCTTATATGAGCTTCCTAGGTCAAATTTATTTGCCTTTTTTCAAGTTCGACATTTTGTTGCGGCTCAGAAGTGGCAGTTTCCTCCCTCTGTTGCATGGTCCGATATCAGAACCTTGATACAAAAATTTGTTTCAGGTGACACATCGATTTCATTAATATATGACATTATGTTGTCAAAGCAAAGTCAGGGATTTTTAGACAAGATTTGTAATTATTGGGTTCCCTCTATTCCCCATATAGATCATAATAGTGTCAAATAAAGTTTTAGTACTTTAAACAAGTGTAAAGTCCCATCAAATTGGAAGGAATCACATATGAAGCTTCTTAATCACTGCTATTTAGATCCAGTGAAGCTTGCCAGATTTTACTCTACTAGGTCCCCATGTTGTCCAAGATGTTTTAACCCCAGAGCGGATTTATTGCATATGTTTTGGTCGTGTCTTAGAATGAACCAATTATGGTTGAAAATCATATATTGGTTTAATTATTATTATAGTTTATCGATTTCCCTCACGTTCCAAGACATTGGCCTAGATTTGGAGTTTGGCGGTAAAAGGGCTGTTAACGCTCCGCGGGCTTTTTTCTGGCCGCACCATAAAATTAACTCTGGTATCGAGAGTTCAAACAAATGCTGCGTTAGGCTCCAAAAAAGGAGCGTAGAGCATTTGTACCGCAAATGCAACTCTCGATACCAGAGTTGCTTACGGACGCGGCCAGCCTCAAAAACGTGCTCGTGCACGATTCCCCCATAGGAAACAATGGGACTGTTTGAGCTGAAAAAAAACTAACACCTGCAAAAAAGCAGCGTTCAGCTCCTAACGCAGCCCCATTGTTTCCTATGGGGAAACACTTCCTACGTCTGCACCTAACACTCTAACATGTACCCCGAGTCTAAACACCCCTAGCCTTACACTTATTAACCCCTAATCTCCCGCCCCCGCTATCGCTGACCCCTGCATATTTTTTTTAACCCCTAATCTGCCGCTCCGTAAACCGCCGCAACCTACGTTATCCCTATG
This sequence comes from Bombina bombina, assembly GCF_027579735.1. Lineage (NCBI taxonomy): Eukaryota > Metazoa > Chordata > Amphibia > Anura > Bombinatoridae > Bombina > Bombina bombina. Next base: position 932,508,549 of record NC_069499.1, on the reverse strand, counting down.
TACCCCTAATCTGCTGCCCTAACATCGCCGACCCCTATATTATATTTATTAACCCCTAATCTGCCCCCCACAACGTCGCCGACACCTGCCTACACTTATTAACCCCTAATCTGCCGAGCGGACCTGAGCGCTACTATAATAAAGTTATTAACCCCTAATCCGCCTCACTAACCCTATCATAAATAGTATTAACCCCTAATCTGCCCTCCCTAACATCGCTGACACCTAACTTCAATTATTAACCCCTAATCTGACGACCGGAGCTCACCGCTATTCTAATAAATGTATTAACCCCTAAAGCTAAGTCTAACCCTAACACTAACACCCCCCTAACTTAAATATAATTTACATCTAACGAAATAAATTAACTCTTATTAAATAACTTATTCCTATTTAAAGCTAAATACTTACCTGTAAAATAAATCCTAATATAGCTACAATATAAATTATTATTATATTATAGCTATTTTAGGATTAATATTTATTTTACAGGCAACTTTGTATTTATTTTAACCAGGTACAATAGCTATTAAATAGTTAAGAACTATTTAATAGTTACCTAGTTAAAATAATAACTAATTTACCTGTAAAATAAATCCTAACCTAAGATATAATTAAACCTAACACTACCCTATCAATAAAATAATTAAATAAACTACCTACAATTACCTACAATAAAACCTAACACTACACTATCAATAAATTAATTAAACACAATTCCTACAAATAAATACAATTAAATAAACTAGCTAAAGTACAAAAAATAAAAAAGAACTAAGTTACAAAAAATAAAAAAATATTTACAAACATAAGAAAAATATTACAACAATTTTAAACTAATTACACCTACTCTAAGCCCCCTAATAAAATAACAAAGACCCCCAAAATAAAAAATTCCCTACCCTATTCTAAATTAAAAAAGTTACAAGCTCTTTTACCTTACCAGCCCTGAACAGGGCCCTTTGCGGGGCATGCCCCAAGAATTTCAGCTCTTTTGCCTGTAAAAGAATAAATACAATACCCCCCCCCCCAACATTACAACCCACCCCCCACATACCCCTAATCTAACCCAAACCCCCCTTAAATAAACCTAACACTAAGCCCCTGAAGATCTTCCTACCTTGTCTTCACCATCCAGGTTCACCGATCCGTCCTGAAGAGCTCCTCCGATGTCCTGATCCAAGCCCAAGCGGGGGGCTGAAGAGGTCCATGATCCGGTCAAAGTCTTCATCCAAGCGGGGCAGAAGAGGATCTTCCATCCGATTGAAGTCATCATCCAGGCGGCATCTTCTATGGTCTTCCATCCGGAGCGAAGCGGCAGGATCCTGAAGACCTCCAGCGCGGAACATCCATCCGGACCGACGACTGAACGACGAATGACTGTTCCTTTAAGGGACGTCATCCAAGATGGCGTCCCTCGAATTCCGATTGGCTGATAGGATTCTATCAGCCAATCGGAATTAAGGTAGGAATTTTCTGATTGGCTGATGAAATCAGCCAATCAGAATCTAGTTCAATCCGATTGGCTGATCCAATCAGCCAATCAGATTGAGCTCGCATTCTATTGGCTGATCGGAACAGCCAATAGAATGCGAGCTCAATCTGATTGGCTGATTGGATCAGCCAATCGGATTGAACTAGATTCTGATTGGCTGATTCCATCAGCCAATCAGAATTTTCCTACCTTAATTCCGATTGGCTGATAGAATCCTATCAGCCAATCGGAATTCGAGGGACGCCATCTTGGATGACGTCCCTTAAAGGAACAGTCATTCGTCGTTCAGTCGTCGGTCCGGATGGATGTTCCGCGCTGGAGGTCTTCAGGATCCTGCCGCTTCGCTCCGGATGGAAGACCATAGAAGATGCCGCCTGGATGATAACTTCAATCGGATGGAAGATCCTCTTCTGCCCCGCTTGGATGAAGACTTTGACCGGATCATGGACCTCTTCAGCCCCCCGCTTGGGCTTGGATCAGGACATCGGAGGAGCTCTTCAGGACGGATCGGTGAACCTGGATGGTGAAGACAAGGTAGGAAGATCTTCAGGGGCTTAGTGTTAGGTTTATTTAAGGGGGGTTTGGGTTAGATTAGGGGTATGTGGGTGGTGGGTTGTAATGTTGGGGGGGGGGTATTGTATTTATTCTTTTACAGGCAAAAGAGCTGAAATTCTTGGGGCATGCCCCGCAAAGGGCCCTGTTCAGGGCTGGTAAGGTAAAAGAGCTTGTAACTTTTTTAATTTAGAATAGGGTAGGGAATTTTTTATTTTGGGGGTCTTTGTTATTTTATTAGGGGGCTTAGAGTAGGTGTAATTAGTTTAAAATTGTTGTAATATTTTTCTTATGTTTGTAAATATTTTTTTATTTTTTGTACTTTAGCTAGTTTATTTAATTGTAGTTATTTGTAGGAATTGTGTTTAATTAATTTATTAATAGTGTAGTGTTAGGTTAATTGTAGGTAATTGTAGGTAGTTTATTTAATTATTTTATTGATAGGGTAGTGTTAGGTTTAATTATATCTTAGGTTAGGATTTATTTTACAGGTAAATTAGTTATTATTTTAACTAGGTAACTATTAAATAGTTCTTAACTATTTAATAGCTATTGTACCTGGTTAAAATAATTACAAAGTTGCCTGTAAAATAAATATTAATCCTAAAATAGCTACAATATAATTATAATTTATAGTGTAGCTATATTAGGATTTATTTTACAGGTAAGTATTTAGCTTTAAATAGGAATAAGTTATTTAATAAGAGTTAATTTATTTCGTTAGATGTAAATTATATTTAAGTTAGGGGGGTGTTAGGTTTATGGTTAGACTTAGCTTTAGGGGTTAATACATTTATTAGAATAGCGGTGAGGTCCGGTCGTCAGATTAGGGGTTAATAATTGAAGTTAGGTGTCGGCGATGTTAGGGAGGGCAGATTAGGGGGTTAATACTATTTATGATAGGGTTAGTGAGGCGGGTTAGGGGTTAATAACTTTATTATAGTAGCGCTCAGGTCCGCTCGGCAGATTAGGGGTTAATAAGTGTAGGCAGGTGTCGGCGACGTTGAGGGGGGCAGATTAGGGGTTAATAAATATAATATAGGGGTCGGCGGTGTTAGGGGTAGCAGATTAGGGGTACATAGGGATAACGTAGGTGGCGGCGCTTTGCGGTCGGAAGATTAGGGGTTAATTATTTTAAGAAGCTGGCGGCGACGTTGTGGGGGGCAGGTTAGGGGTTAATAAATGTAATACAGGGGTCGGCGGGGTTAGGGGCAGCAGATTAGGGGTACATAAGTATAACGTAGGTGGCGGTCGGCAGATTAGGGGTTAAAAATTTTAATCGAGTGGCGGCGATGTGGGGGGAGCTCGGTTTAGGGGTACATAGGTAGTTGATGGGTGTTAGTGTACTTTAGGGTACAGTAGTTAAGAGCTTTATGAACCGGCGTTAGGCAGAAAGCTCTTAACTCCTGCTATTTTCAGGCGGCTGGAATTTTGTTGTTAGAGCTCTAACGCTCACTTCAGAAACGACTCTAAATACCGGCGTTAGAAAGATCCCATTGAAAAGATAGGATACGCAAATGGCGTAGGGGGATCTGCGGTATGGAAAAGTCGCGGCTGAAAAGTGAGCGTTAGACCCTTTAATCACTGACTCCAAATACCAGCGGGCGGCCAAAACCAGCGTTAGGAGCCTCTAACGCTGGTTTTGACGGCTACCGCCGAACTCCAAATCTAGGCCATTGTGTTTCTAATTGAGACTCCCATGGATAGTGACAGTCATTGGGCGCGTACCTTAAACACCATTATATTAGCGGTTAGACAGCTTATATTAAAGAACTGGAAAGCTAAAAGAGGGCCTGCATTTTCAGTGATTACTCAAGCTATACAAGAACAGATTGTTTTCAAATCCTATCATTTGCAGGATGTTTTCATTATTATCATTATTTTCCAGGGTACTTCGCAGCCAGGTGCTGCGAGGTGTAAACTATAAAAATACCGACAAATTTATGTCATATGGTGTTCTGTGTCAAACTACGCATACAAGCTGCTGTTTTAGGTTATATGTGACATTAAGATTGCATTTTGTGTATTAAACATTGTTGGTGACAAATAAAGAGATATATATAAAAAAAGAGACGGAAAAGGACTTATTAGAGAGATAAGAGAGGATCCAGGAGAGGGTAATGTCACAGAGCCCAAGGGAGCTGAGAGTCTGTAGGAGGGGATGATCAACAATGTCAAAGGCAGCAGACAGGTCAAGTAAGATAAGTATAGAGTAGTGGCCATTGTTTTTAGCAGAAAGAAGATTGTTAGTAACCTTTGTGTTGGGGACGGAAGCCAGATTGCAGGGGGTCAAGCAATGAGTTGGAGGACAGAAAGTGGGTTAGGCGATCAAAAACTAGTTTTCCAAGGACGTTTGAAGCTAGCGGAAGCAGTGATATAGGACGTTAGTTTACAGGAGAATTGTGGTTGAGGGAGGGTTTTTTGAGGATGGGGGTGACCTTTGCATGTTTGAAGGAAGATGGAAATGAATCAGTAGTAAGGGATAGGTTGAATATGTGAGTAAGAGCTGGAGTGAGGGTAGAAGACTGAGACTGTATTAGATGTGAAGAGATAGGGTCAAGTGGGCAGGTAGGCCTAGATTTGGAGTTCGGCGGTAGCCGTCAAAACCAGCCTTAGAGGCTCCTAACGCTGGTTTTGGCCGCCCGCTGGTATTTGGAGTCATTGATTAAAGGGTCTAACGCTCACTTTTCAGCCGCGACTTTTCCATACCGCAGATCCCCCTACGCCATTTGCGTATCCTATGTTTTCAATGGGATCTTTCTAACGCTGGTATTTAGAGTCGTTTCTGAAGTGAGCGTTAGAGCTCTAACGACAAAACTCCAGCCGCCTGAAAATAGCAGGAGTTAAGAGCTTTCTGGGCTAACGCCGGTTCATAAAGCTCTTAACTACTGTACCCTAAAGTACACTAACACCCATAAACTACCTATGTACCCCTAAACCGAGCTCCCCCCACATCGCCGCCACTCGATTAAAATTTTTAACCCCTAATCTGCCGACCCCCACCTACGTTATACTTATGTACCCCTAATCTGCTGCCCCTAACACCGCCGACCCCTATATTATATTTATTAACCCCTAATCTGCCCCCCTCAACGTCGCCGACACCTGCCTACACTTATTAACCCCTAATCTGCCAAGCGGACCTGAGCGCTACTATAATAAAGTTATTAACCCCTAATCCGCCTCACTAACCCTATCATAAATAGTATTAACCCCTAATCTGCCCTCCCTAACATCGCCGACACCTACCTTCAATTATTAACCCCTAATCTGCCGAGCGGAGCTCACCGCTATTCTAATAAATGTATTAACCCCTAAAGCTAAGTCTAACCCTAACACTAACACCCCCCTAACTTAAATATAATTTACATCTAACGAAATAAATTAACTCTTATTAAATAAATGATTCCTATTTAAAGCTAAATACTTACCTGTAAAATAAATCCTAATATAGCTACAATATAAATTATAATTATATTATAGCTATTTTAGGATTAATATTTATTTTACAGGCAACTTTGTAATTATTTTAACCAGGTACAATAGCTATTAAATAGTTAAGAACTATTTAATAGTTACCTAGTTAAAATAATAACAAATTTACCTGTAAAATAAATCCTAACCTAAGATATAATTAAACCTAACACTACCCTATCAATAAAATAATTAAATAAACTACCTACAATTACCTACAATTAACCTAACACTACACTATCAATAAATTAATTAAACACAATTCCTACAAATAAATACAATTAAATAAACTAGCTAAAGTACAAAAAATAAAAAAGAACTAAGTTACAAAAAATAAAAAAATATTTACAAACATAAGAAAAATATTACAACAATTTTAAACTAATTACACCTACTCTAAGCCCCCTAATAAAATAACAAAGACCCCCAAAATAAAAAATTCCCTACCCTATTCTAAATTAAAAAAGTTACAAGCTCTTTTACCTTACCAGCCCTGAACAGGGCCCTTTGCGGGGCATGCCCCAAGAATTTCAGCTCTTTTGCCTGTAAAAGAATAAATACAATACCCCCCCCCCCCAACATTACAACCCACCACCCACATACCCCTAATCTAACCCAAACCCCCCTTAAATAAACCTAACACTAAGCCCCTGAAGATCTTCCTACCTTGTCTTCACCATCCAGGTTCACCGATCCGTCCTGAAGAGCTCCTCCGATGTCCTGATCCAAGCCCAAGCGGGGGGCTGAAGAGGTCCATGATCCGGTCAAAGTCTTCATCCAAGCGGGGCAGAAGAGGATCTTCCATCCGATTGAAGGCATCTTCTATGGTCTTCCATCCGGAGCGAAGCGGCAGGATCCTGAAGACCTCCAGCGCGGAACATCCATCCGGACCGACGACTGAACGACGAATGACTGTTCCTTTAAGGGACGTCATCCAAGATGGCGTCCCTCGAATTCCGATTGGCTGATAGGATTCTATCAGCCAATCGGAATTAAGGTAGGAATTTTCTGATTGGCTGATGGAATCAGCCAATCAGAATCTAGTTCAATCCGATTGGCTGATCCAATCAGCCAATCAGATTGAGCTCGCATTCTATTGGCTGATCGGAACAGCCAATAGAATGCGAGCTCAATCTGATTGGCTGATTGGATCAGCCAATCGGATTGAACTAGATTCTGATTGGCTGATTCCATCAGCCAATCAGAAAATTCCTACCTTAATTCCGATTGGCTGATAGAATCCTATCAGCCAATCGGAATTCGAGGGACGCCATCTTGGATGACGTCCCTTAAAGGAACAGTCATTCGTCGTTCAGTCGTCGGTCCGGATGGATGTTCCGCGCTGGAGGTCTTCAGGATCCTGCCGCTTCGCTCCGGATGGAAGACCATAGAAGATGGATGGAAGATCCTCTTCTGCCCCGCTTGGATGAAGACTTTGACCGGATCATGGACCTCTTCAGCCCCCCGCTTGGGCTTGGATCAGGACATCGGAGGAGCTCTTCAGGACGGATCGGTGAACCTGGATGGTGAAGACAAGGTAGGAAGATCTTCAGGGGCTTAGTGTTAGGTTTATTTAAGGGGGGTTTGGGTTAGATTAGGGGTATGTGGGTGGTGGGTTGTAATGTTGGGGGGGGGGTATTGTATTTATTCTTTTACAGGCAAAAGAGCTGAAATTCTTGGGGCATGCCCCGCAAAGGGCCCTGTTCAGGGCTGGTAAGGTAAAAGAGCTTGTAACTTTTTTAATTTAGAATAGGGTAGGGAATTTTTCATTTTGGGGGTCTTTGTTATTTTATTAGGGGGCTTAGAGTAGGTGTAATTAGTTTAAAATTGTTGTAATATTTTTCTTATGTTTGTAAATATTTTTTTATTTTTTGTAACTTAGTTCTTTTTTATTTTTTGTACTTTAGCTAGTTTATTTAATTGTATTTATTTGTAGGAATTGTGTTTAATTAATTTATTGATAGTGTAGTGTTAGGTTAATTGTAGGTAATTGTAGGTAGTTTATTTAATTATTTTATTGATAGGGTAGTGTTAGGTTTAATTATATCTTAGGTTAGGATTTATTTTACAGGTAAATTAGTTATTATTTTAACTAGGTAACTATTAAATAGTTCTTAACTATTTAATAGCTATTGTACCTGGTTAAAATAATTACAAAGTTGCCTGTAAAATAAATATTAATCCTAAAATAGCTACAATATAATTATAATTTATATTGTAGCTATATTAGGATTTATTTTACAGGTAAGTATTTAGCTTTAAATAGGAATCATTTATTTAATAAGAGTAAATTTATTTCGTTAGATGTAAATTATATTTAAGTTAGGGGGGTGTTAGTGTTAGGGTTAGACTTAGCTTTAGGGGTTAATACATTTATTAGAATAGCGGTGAGCTCCGCTCGGAAGATTAGGGGTTAATAATTGAAGGTAGGTGTCGGCGATGTTAGGGAGGGCAGATTAGGGGTTAATACTATTTATGATAGGGTTAGTGAGGCGGATTAGGGGTTAATAACTTTATTATAGTAGCGCTCAGGTCCGCTCGGCAGATTAGGGGTTAATAAGTGTAGGCAGGTGTCGGCGACGTTGTGGGGGGCAGATTAGGGGTTAATAAATATAACATAGGGGTCGGCGGTGTTAGGGGCAGCAGATTAGGGGTACATAGGGATAACGTAGGTTGCGGCGGTTTACGGAGCGGCAGATTAGCGTTTAAAAAAAAAATGCAGGGGTCAGCGATAGCGGGGGCGGCAGATTAGGGGTTAATAAGTGTAAGGTTAGGGGTGTTTAGACTCGGGGTTCATGTTAGAGTGTTAGGTGCAGACTTAGAAAGTGTTTCCCCATAGGAAACAATGGGGCTGCGTTAGGAGCTGAACGCTGCTTTTTTGCAGGTGTTAGGTTTTTTTTCAGCTCAAACAGTCCCATTGTTTCGTATGGGGGAATCGTGCACGAGCACGTTTTTGAGGCTGGCCGCGTCCGTAAGCAACTCTGGTATCGAGAGTTGCATTTGCGGTAAAAATGCTCTACGCTCCTTTTTTGGAGCCTAACGCAGCATTTGTTTGAACTCTCGATACCAGAGTTAATTTTATGGTGCGGCCAGAAAAAAGCCCGCGGAGCGTTAACAGCCCTTTTACCGCCAAACTCCAAATCTAGGCCGTAGTGAGGTGTGAGGAAGGCATTAGAGAACTCACTTCATTCTTAGTGGTTGGGGTAAAGGTACTGAGAGTGGTGGAGGGGGTGACTGGGGGCGGAGACGGAAGGTTGCAGTCTTGTGTTGGGATGTTACTTCGAATGGTAAGTGTTTTGTTGAAAAAGTAATCTGCCAAGTCTACTAGATGTGTTCAGCTAGCTCACAGGAGTGTATTGTTGCTCTGGAACTGACTTTAATTATGTGTTTAATCCCTTTACAGAGGTTAAACATGTGGCTATATGCAAGCAATAGTGCAATAATAACATTGCTCTAACATATTAGAGTATTTTGGTGTTGCACTGTTATAGACTTTAAAGCAGATTAAAGCATCAAGCTCCTCTTCACCTACCTTACTCACATGCACATAATTGGCATATGAAGAAGACCTTTACAGCAAGTACTAAAATAATTCAGCATCTGTATAGCAGGACACCGCAAAGTACCCTAGTTTATAAAGGTTACACAGCTTGAAATTAGATGGTGATGTTACCTAAAATGTTTCAACAACAAAATCGACTCCATCAGAAATTAAATCAGCTCTCAACATACTACCAGTCTACCTCCCCCTCAAACACTCACAATCATCCAAAACCCACATAGCCATAAATTTAGCTCTTTTGCCCCTGTTACAGAGTAAGAAGTTTCTGCCCGTATACTGTCCTCCCACCTCACTACCTGTCCCCTCGACTCCATCCCCTAACAACTACTTCCTTCCTCTCTTCTACCCTTACCCCTATACTCACACACATCTTCAACCTCTCCCTAAGCACTGGTATAGTTCCCACATCTCTTAAGCATGCATTAGTCACACCTATCCTCAAAAAACCTTCGCTCGATCCAACCTCCCCATCCAACTACCGCCCTATTTCCCTACTACCTCTTGCCTCAAAGCTTCTTGAAAAGCTAGTATATGCACGTCTATCCCATTTCCTTACACTAAACTCCCTCCTTGACCCACTGCAATCTGGATTTCGCCCCTTCACTCAACAGAGACAGCAATTGTTAAGGTTACCAACGACCTACTTACAGCAAAATCAAAAGGCCACTTCTCTCTACTTATCCTCTTTGATCTGTCTGCAGCCTTTGATACTGTTGACCGCCCTCTTTTGCTCCATACCCTCCAATCCTTCGGCATCTGTGACACAGCTCTCTCTTGGTTCTCTTCCTATCTGTCTAACCGTACATTTAGTGTAGCCTTCTCTGGGGCATCCTCTACCCCGTTACCTCTTTCTGTTGGGGTACCGCAAGGCTCTGTCCTCGGTCCCCTTCTCTTCTCAATCTACACGTCCTCACTAGGTTCCTTAATAAAGTCCCACAGGTTTCATTATCATTTGTTTGCCGACGATACCCAAATCTACCTCTCTGCACCAGAACTATCTCCTTCCTTGCTAACCCGTGTCACTAACTGTCTCTCTCATGTCTCATCTTGGATGTCCTCTCACTACCTCAAGCTAAATCTCTCCAAAACTGAGCTCCTTATTTTCCCCCCTTCTTCCAAAATCTCAACCCCCCATGTCTCTATAACTGTTGATAACACCATCATTACCCCAACCTCACATGCGCGATGTCTTGGGGTCATACTGGACTCAGATCTTTCTTTCACTCCCCACATTCAGTCCTTGGCTAAAGCCTGCCGCTTCCACCTTAAAACATTGCTAAAATTAGACATTTGCTTACACAAGACACAACAAAGATTTTAATCCACTGTCTCATCCTTTCCCGCCTCGACTACTGCAACTCTATCCTCTCTTGTTTCCCTAGCTGCTGCCTAGCTCCTTTACAATCCATAATGAATCCCTCTGCCAGGTTCATCTTCCTTGCACGTCGCTCTTCATCGCAGCACCTCTCTGCCGGTCCCTTCACTGGCTTCCTCTTGACTCCAGGATTAAACACAAACTTCTCACTCTAACACACAAAGCCCTCAATTGCACTGCTCCCCCCTACATCTCAGACCTTGTCTCCAGATACTCTCCCTCCCATCCCCTTCGCTCCACTCATGATCTCCTCCTCTCCTCCTCTCTTGTTACCTCCTCACATTCCGTCTACAAGATTTCTCCAGATTGGCTCCCATCTTATGGAACTCTCTGGCTCGCTCCACAAGAATCTCCCCTCGTTTTAAAAGCTTCAAGTGCTCCCTGAAGACTCTACTATTCAGGGTGCTTACAACCTACACTAACCTACCTATCTCCACTGCTATCCCCTAAAACCCCATAGCATGTAAGCCTATGAGCCCAGTTGTTTGTAGTTCACCTTCATAAGAGCTGACTACAACAGTGAAACTCTCGGCAGGACCCTCTCTCCCCATCTGATCCCTGTAATCGTTTTTATATACCACCTATTATCATAGCACTGCAGAACCTGTTGGCGCTCTACAAATACCTGATAATAATAATAATAATAATAATAATAATAATAACCTCAAATGTTTAACCTAACTGCTGTATTGGGGCTGCTGAGAACAATATATGTAGATATGTACAGGATTTGTTTAGTATGTTTTACTTTTGCTAAAATACTATTGAAAGTAGGTGAAATTTTATGAGGTAAATAGTCATTTTTTATCTTGGCTGCTGCAGTGATTGCTTGCAGTAGGTTAATAGACCCTGAAATGCCCCAGTAAATATGAAATTTGTTTTTTGTATGTTCTCTGAATTCCAGTCTTAGCACATGAAGAGCCTGATATCTTAAGCCCTTGACAAGCAAAGCCTCAGTATATAAATATAAATATGGGCAATTCAAAATGTTTCACAATGGGCAACACTATTGAGATGCCTTACTTCCTCACACATTGCTTTCTACCCTCTCTGGCAATATAAATAAACAGCTCATGGCTTCTCCTTACCTGACACCTGTCTACACACTGCTATACTTCAATGCAATGGAAGACCACGGATAAAGAAAACTACAGAATAAAACATACTGGGCTAGATTAAAAGTGTTTGCGCTAACTGTTGGACGCAACCAATATTGTGTTTTTGCCACGTATTACAAGTTGAAAGTAAATGTGATCGCAAGAGCACAATTGCATTTTACGCTTGTAAGGGTAGCGCGACTGAAACCCTTGTGTAAAGGGTAGTGTGTTAAAAAAAGTTGCAGTAAACACAACAAAATGCCTTGAAAATTAGAGTTACACTCAAATAAACACTATCTGATAAAAATTAGTCATATAAAAATTAAAAGAAAAAGTTATAAGGGTAAAAAGAAATATGGTATATGACAAGGGGCCTGATATTTAAAAACTTGCTGGCATGTAGAGAAATCATGCAAAATCTATGGGATTTTGATATTGTAATGTAGGTGTCTGATAATGTAGACCTGATATTGTAATGTAGGTGGTCTCTTCTTCACATACAATACCCTACATAGTGATATCAATATATTTGAAATTAAAATTTGTGTTTCTAACAATATTTTAGGGATTTTTCCATATTGACCTGATCAGCGAGCTTTTGAATATCAGGGCCACAGTGTTCGATTGCAAAGGGCTATATTGTGTATATACATGTCTATATATATGTATGTATGTGTTTGTAGAGATGTGCGGACATATGCATTTAAGTACTTATGTGGTTTACTGTATATTTACTGTACATATTTAACATTCCAATGTTAATGTAAAATAGATATCTATACCTATATATCTATAGGAATATAGGTATATATAGATATATATAGAAATATGTATTTACAATAAAAATTGCATTGTTCCGTATGCGAAGAACATTGGAATGTGAAATATGAATAACTCCTGTTGGGTTAGTTCGTGAGCAATAGGTGTTAGTTTTTTTTCTTCTGCGCTCTCTATTAACTTCTATGGGAAAATATGATAACTAGGTCATGTCAGGTTTTGCTAACGCGCAAACATTTTACTTTAATGCAAAGTTTACGCTTGAGTGAAAGCGCTAAATAGTGTGTCACTTGTACTCTGGCCCACTATAAACAATAAGACTTGTAATAACAGAGTAAAGTCTCTGTGAACCTCTGTGGTGGGAGTACAGCACTGCACACAATATTAGTAAACTGAATACAGACTAAATAGAACAAGGAACAGGCGTAAAGGGACAGCAAACAATATATACATTTCAAAAACCTCCCTCTAATCAAAGGTGCTGCCATTATGGAATCTAGGTTGCACTGCAGGTATCTGACGGAGAGTTGCTCATGTGCAATCAGGTAAGCACTGGAATGTAGTGGAAGATAGATTTCAACATGGCGGCACCCATGACTGGAGGGAAATGCTGTACAAACATTCAAAATTTGAAATGGACAAACAAATGTGTTAAAATCTGTTTCATTTTTCGAATGTTGCAAAACATTCGCCTATCCCTACTGATCAGCCAGGCAGGGAAATGCAATTTGGCAAGTTAGGGGTGCTTCAGTGAAGAACTGTGAAATATAGATACATGTGATACATTGAATGTTTATGTACAGCAGTGACAAAAATATCAAAAGGACAAGTTCTGCAGTACCCCTTGCCTATACTCCAGATACCCCAACAGGACACATGTACTTGCTTGCTCCTGAGCTATCTGCTTGCCTCACCATTATATTTTAAAAGAAAAAAAAAAAACTTTAAAAGTGTGTCATATATAAAAGGTGCCACCTTTCTTGATTGTAGGCCATGCTAATTAGCATAGCATTTCCTCAGAAAATAAAGCTTTTTTTGAATTTTTTCTTTAGGAAATGCAACTTTATTTCAAAACAATTGTTCTTTATTGGAAGCAGCAATCAATGGAAGTATCTTTTTTTCATGGGAAAATGAATAAATACATCATAATTAATTCATGTAAATGCACATATGAGGTACCATAATATTCAGATGCAACAAGAAAATCTAACCCCTTTGTATCAAATGTAGGTTGCTAAAAAGTTGATTAAAATATTCTTGAATCATTACCTGTTTAACCCACATAAAAAAAATAGATAATGACGCAAAATATACCAACCCAGGAACTGGGCATTTGGCTTGTATTTTGTGTTATAATGCAAACCTTAATGAAGTTTTGTAATGATGAGAAAAAATTATTTGTATAAAAAAATAAACCATTATTTGTGGGCAAAGAATAACTCTTGATCAGCATTTGTGATTGTTTAGGGCTAGATTACAAGTGGAGTTCTAAATTATTGCGCGCCTGCAAATGGACAAATTTGCCAGATTCCTGGTGCACGATAATTAACCAGCCATTACAAGTAGCTTGTTATTGCTACCGCGACAAGCTCGTGTTCGCATGACGATTTACTTATAATACCAGCGCACATTCTTGTGCATTGGTATAACACAGTGGAGCGTTAATATCGCTTGCGAGCAAAAACATATATATATATATATATATATATATATATGTTGATATATATTTATGTTATAGTAGTCTGTAGCATTAAATTATATTTTTATATAACAGGCATGCAATTATGTAGAACTATACTTTTTAATTATACTGTCTTTAATATCAAATAATAAACACAACAAGCAACATTTAAATGTATATGCAAATATTGAAACAATATGCATTCTACGTAAAATAGATAGGGACCAAAATTAACGAAAAAAGGTGCACACAATTTAAATAGTTCAGGGTTTAAAGGGATAATAGCCAGATACACAGTCCCAAAATGTCTAAATGAAATAGCAAAAATTCTTGGCCGCTCTCTGTGGTACAGTCAGGTAAATCATTAAAATTCCTAAGATTAAGTAAACTAACAGAAGCGCCTCCTAGCGCAATATCATCAGGATATAAAATAAAAAATAAGAGAATCAGTCCCACTCACTTGAGATTAAGCACACAATTGTGCTCGAAATGCAGACCAAGACTTCAGGGCCGCTCGGCTGACTCCCCTCACAACAGTGGTTCTGGAAACACTCCAGGAAGTGACAAATCCTATGCAGACTCCCTTTAGGATGATCCAATGATCTTTGATAACCTTCCTAATGACCCCGGAACCCAATCTTGTGGATCAAAGGAAAAATAAACCCAGGCCGGACGGGAGCAAGAGACCAGAGAGAAAATAGCGGTCGGTTTAACAACTTTAATGTAAAAACATAGCAACTCGTTTCTTGGAGGTCAACACCATTTTATCAGGCTGTATAGATAAATAATACCGCTACAACATTTAAAAGACTCATGCACCAATTGGAAGCTCCAGTGTGCAACACCACGCCTCCCAATGTTTAAATGATAGGCATAGCCATTTACAATGCATATTGCTTAAAGTATTGTATATATCTATAGATTAAAAGAAATTTAATGACACTTTCTATTATTTTAAACATAAACATTTATTTTCAGATATATATTTATGGTTCAAATAATAGCAAGCAACCATTAAATCCCTTTTACGATATCTACAATACTTTAAATAATCTACATTGTACATAACAATATATATTTTGTCAAGAAGATGTAGTAAATGTCGGAAACAACTTGTTTGGGGGTGCTACCTTCTGGGAGGAATGCTGGACTCTTCAATTCTGGTCCCCCATTCTTCCCAGAAGGTAGCACCCCAAACAAGTGGTATCCCTAGTTGCCTCATCGAATTGCTGACAACATACTATGAAGGCGACTTGATCCCCTGCACCCTGCTTGAATGGTGGACCGGTGCCCGATTCCGGTTCCAAGAGCCTGGCCAGGCTGGCAAAACTTTGCTGGCCCTCCAGAAGTTGGCCACCGGCATTTTAGCGCATCTCTGTGAAACATTATTTGAACATTGATTATAATATTAGCGAAATAGATTCAGAGTTATAATGGGGAGCTTTACTATTTAGTACAGTTTATTATAGTGAGGTATTTTTCTGACAGTAGGCAGCATGTGGGAGTTAGCTGGGTGTTCCAGGGAAGTGTAGCTTAGACATTACATAAGCGTAGGCGGTATTAGGAACTTAGCTGGGCGTTCCGGTGGTGTGTATGTTAGGTGTGACATAGGTGTAGGCAGTCATGGTGAGTTAGCTGGGTAGTACAGGGGGACTGTAGGTTAGCTCAGACGTAGGTGTAGGCAGTCAGTGGGAGGTAAGGAGGCAGAGCAGAGGGAGTGTAGGTTAGGCGTGATGTAATTATAGGCATTTAGGGGGAGTTAGCAGGCGTGCTAATGGGAGTAGCCGCACAAGATCAATATGTTTGAATCAGCGAAGTGCAGACTGCAAGGAGGGTTGCGGCCATGTTTGTCTCGCCAGCTATCAGCTGCGAGATTACATCGCCTGTGTAACACTCGTGGGATACTCCTTTATCAGACCAAACTCGGCCAGTAGTCTTGTTTTCCCGGCATTGAGCCGGAATGATAGGGAATATGCCAGAGCAGAGAAAGTTAACGAGATGAGGAAGGTGGCACTCACCACAGGCAGGACAGTCCCCAGCGGCAACAGCAGAGCAGTCCAAGGATGAACCACTAGAATGGTCAGGCAGGCAGGCTTTGGCAACAGCAAAGCAGTCCAAGGATAAACCACTAGAATGGTCAGGTGGTAGGCAGGGTTTGGCAACAGCAAAGCAGTCCAGCAGATTGAGGGTTAAGGCAGGTAGAGTAGTCAGACAGGCAGGTTCAGCAACAATAATCAATCTAGCAGTTAAGGGTTAAGGCAGGCAGAGTAGTCAGACAGGCAGGTTCAGCAACAGTAATCAATCTAGCAGTTAAGTGTTAAGGCAGGTAGAGTAGTCAGACAGGCAGGTTCAGCAAAAGTAATCAATCCAGCAGTAATCAATCCAGCAGCTTAAGGGTTAAGGCAGGAGAGTAGTCAGTCAGGCAGGTTCAGTAACGGTATTTAGGCACTTAGAAAGAACGATCTGTCAAACCCAGGACTACACAAAGTAACACCTATACTTGGGCAGTGACATATCGTTTGTGGAAAGTTTAAATAGGTGAAGGATTCGCGCCACTGAGGTCCGACCGGCATCAGGAGTGTGCGGCGATGACGTCAGCGACGCATGCATCTGAGCCGACACTGCCCCTGGCAACAAGCAGGGAAGGAGGCACTGCGCCTCTAGCAATGGCTAGAGCGGCACGGCGTGACATAGCTCCCCTCTCAAGGGTTCCCTCTGGGAACCAGAGTCGGCCTCAAAGGTTGAGCAGCATGGAATCTGGAGACCAGAGATGGAGCATGCACATCACGGGCAGGAACCCTGGAATGATCTGCCACGGAGTAACCCTTCCAATGAATCAGATATTGCAGTTGTCTGCGCCTGTATCTGGAGTCCAGGATCTTAGCTACCTCATATTCGGGGTCACCACGGACCAGGAGCGGAGGAGGAGGATCTCAGAGCCGGGTATATCTATTCTTGATGTAAGGTTTAAGTAGTGAGATGTGGAAGACTGGATGTATGCGTAGGGTTTTTGGCAAGGCCACTTTGTAGGCAACAGGAGACAGTCTTGTAAGGACCGATAAACCTAGGACCCAATTTGTGACAGGGTTGACGTAGACGAATATGTCGAGTAGAGATCCAAACATGTTCACCCACTGGAATGGCACGTACAGAAGCCCTATGACAATGCCAAATTTCTTATATCTAGAGACAGCTGAACGCAGCAGAGAGCGAATACGTTGCCAGTGACTGGTGAGTTCAGTGACGTGCCGGTCTGCGGCAGGGACCCCAGTGGACTGAGGTGAAAGAGGGAAGACACGAGGTTAATACCCTGCTGCAAGTTGAAATGGAGAACATCCAAAAAAGATTCCAGCCCCACAATCAATAAAAAACCTTTGCTTGAACGGTTGTATGTGTTTCTGGGACCCTACATGTGAGAAATAAAGGTTTTTTATTGATTGTGGAGGCTGGAATCTTTTTTGGATTTTTTGGATATTGAAGTGGACCTGACAAGTCTGGTATTTCATGCCCCATGCAGAGAAGAAAGGTGTGCTGTTTTCCACGTTTTTTGGGAAGTCAATGAGTGTTTCTTGCCAGCTCAGCTAGGGGTAGCAACTCAGACCAGTTGGTATGGCGAGCATTGACAAAGGCTCTAAGGTAGGCTTCAAGATCCTCTCCAAGATGCTCTCTAAGTTAGTCCATTGGTCCATTGGAGGATGGTAGCCAGACGACAAGGAAACAGTGGTTCAAATCAATTTACAAAAGGCTCTCCAGAAGGCAGAGATGAACTGTGGACCTCTGTCGGAAACAATATTCACAGGAATGCCATGAAGTCGTACCACATGCAAGAGAAAAAGGGACGATAATTCTTGCAAAGAAGGCAGTTTGGTTAGGGGTACGAAGTGAGCCAGTCAGGAAAAGTGGTCCACCACAACCCAGATAACTGTATGGTGGTCGGAAGAAGGAAGGTCCGAAATGAAGTCCATTGTTATGTGTGTCCATGGTTGTTTGGGAATGGGCAATTGTTGGAGCAAGTCAGGAGGCAAAGATCGAGGAGTCTTGTTGGCAGCACAAATTGTGCAAGCTTTCACATAATCCTGAGCATCAGACTTCATAGTAGGCCACCAAACATGTTGAGAAAGATGCTTGAAAGTCCTAGTCGAACCAGGATGTCCTGAGAGTTTGCTATCATGAGCCCAGGCTAGCACAGGGATACACAGGTTCAGGGGTACAAAGAGGATATCGGAGGCCATGGGGGCACCAGGAGGTTTACTAGACTGAGCATGTTGAAATCTTTGCAGAAGGGTGGTATTGAGTTGAGCAACCACACAGGAGGTGGTATGATGTGTTCAATAGGAGCTTCTGAGGAATCACTTGAGTGAGGGAACTGACGGGAAAGGGCATCCACCTTCTTGTTCTTGGCCCCAGGAAGATAAGAAACCACAAAGTTAAAATGGGAAACGAACAAGGCCCACCTGGCCTGTTGAGGATTGAGACGATGAGCAGTCTCTAGGTAAGTCAGATTCTTGTGGTCGGTGAGAATCTGAATAGGATTGGCGGTGCCCTCTAACCAATGACACCATTCAGTCAAGGCCATCTTAATTGCTAAGAGTTCTCGATTACCCACATCATAGTTTCTCTCAGCAGGAGTAAAGCGTTTAGAGAAAAAGGCTATAGGGTGTGACTTGGAAGTCAAAGGGTCCCTTTGGGTAAGAAAAGCTCCAGCCCCTATCTCAGAGGCATCAACCTCTAAAGTGAACTGTAGGTCAGGATCAGGATGGCGGAGCACAGGAGCTGAACAAAAAGCCTTTTTCAGACAAGAGAAGGCATTTATGGCCTCAGGATGCCAATGTTTACAGTCTTTGTTCTGTTTTGTCAATTCAGTGAGAGGAGCTACTGTTTGAGAAAAGTTCTTTATAAACTTGCGGTAATAATTGGAGAATCCCAAGAACCTCTGCAATTCCTTTAAAGAGGTAGGTTGAGGCCATTTGAGTACTGAGGTGAGTTAAGCAGGATCCATGGCAAAACCCTCCTTCGAGATGACATAACCAAGGAATTGGATCTAAACTTGATCAAACTCACACTTTTCTAGCTTGGCTGCCAAAGAATTGTCTCTGAGATGAAGAAGCACCTGTCTCACGTGCCTATGATGCTCCTCTAAAGTGGAAGAAGAGAAAACAAGGATATCATCCAGATAAACGATGACAGTGTGGTTGAGGAGGTCATGGAAGACATCGTTGACAAATGCCTGGAAGACTGCAGGGGGGTTACACAGCCCAAACGGCATTACAAGGTATTCGTAATGCCCAGATCTTGTGTTAAAGGCGATCTTCCATTCGTGGCCTGGATAAATATGAATCAGATTGTATGCCCCACATAAGTCCAATTTGGTGAAAAATCGAGCATCCTGGAGAGAGTCGTACAGTTCAGCGATCAATGGTATGGGATAGCGATTCTTGATGGTTATGTTGTTCAAGGCCCTGTAGTCAATGCAGGGTCTGAGCCCACCATCCTTCTTACTGACAAAAAAGAAGCCAGCCCCAGCAGGAGAGGAGGAAGGGCGAATGAAACCTTTAGCTAGGTTCTCTTGGATGTACTCCTCCATGGATTTAGTTTCAGCCTTGGATAGTGGATTGCTGTTGTATACAATGCCACCTGCATATTTAACCATTTGACACGCTCGGCTGCAGAGTTTACCACCCAGCTAATCCAGCAAATCTGTTACCATCCAGAGTGACTTTACTCCGATGCCCAAAGGTACAGTTTCCTATAAAAATGACCTAGAATCACACCATAATCATCTGTATATACAGAACTATTTCAGCGGACACATCTGCCATATACAGATATCCAGCTATACATATGAGTAACATTCCAGACAGCTTTCTGATATTGTAAAGACAATAGTATCCACTGCAGTGTGATTTTTTCCACTTTTTTTTATACTGAGTTTACTCCGGTACCCTATATGGGTTTTTAACCATATGTGATCACTTCGGGGTCTATGTATGAACCCACTCCGCTTCAGTTCCGGCTGAAGCAGAAGTTAAGAAGCAGTGGTCCTAAGACAGCTGCTCCTTAACTCGTCCGCCACCTCTGAGGTTGTCGGACAGCAATACGCCCGATCAAATATGATCAGGCTGATTGACACCCCCTGCTAGCGGCTGATTGGCTGCGAATCTGCAGGGGGTGGTATTGCACCAGCAGTTCACAAGAACTGCTGTTGCAATGATAAATGCAGACAGCGTATGCTGTCTGCATTTATCGATGTGCGGTGGACATGATCCGCTATATCTAGGGTGACCATATTGCCACTTTAAAAAGGGACACATATGAAAAATACATATGTCAGGGCATTTTTTCAGGTCTGTTTAAAGAAATGTTTTGTATAAGAACCCTGACATATGTATTTTTCATATGTGTCCCTTTTTAAAGCGGCAATATGGTCCCCCTAGCTATATCGGATCATGTCCGTCCGCACATTAATAAATGGACCCCTTCATGTTTTATTCTCTATTTTATTGTATCCATATGATGATTTTTTATGTTAGTAAAAAACATTTTTATTTATATAGCCTGTTTCAGGTGTTTTCCATTGTTTTAGAAGTTTTACTGATAGTAATATTAATACAATGGCCCATATTTATCAAGGTCAGTCGGACCTGATCCGACAGTGCGGATCAGGTCCAACAGACCTCGCAATACGCTCGCCGTATTCAGCATTGCACCAGCAGCTCACAAGAGCTGCTGGTGCAACGCCGCCCCCTGCAGTTTCCTGGCCAATCGGCCGCCAGCAGGGGGGTGTCAATCAACCCGATCAACCTCAGAGCAGGAGGACAGGTTATGGAGCACCGGTCTTTGTGACCGCTGCTTCATAACTGCTGTTTCTGGCGAGACTGCAGGCTCGCCAGAAACATGGGGCATCAAACTCCATACGGAGCTTGATAGATAGGCCCCATTATGTCATCTCAATTTGCTATTCATTTTTGCACTCACCTATATTGTTTTTTTACACTTTGGGGACAATTTATCAAGGGCCAAATTGCCCCTGATGCCCTTGTTTCCACACAAGCCTTCATGCTCGCTGGAAATAGCAGTAATGAAGCAGAGGTCTTAAGACCGCTGCTCCATAACTGGTCTGCTGCCTCTGAGGCTGCGGTCTGCAATCCGCTCGATCATGTACAATCGGGTTGATTGACACCCCCTGCTAGAGGCCACAAATCTGCAGGGGGCGGCATTGCACTAGCAGTTCACCAGAACTGCTAGTGCAATGTTAAATGCAGACAGTGTATGCTGTCGGCATTCAGCGATGTCTGTTGGACATGATACACTACAGCGTATCATGTCGGACATATAATGATAAATCGGCCCCATATTCTTTAATTACAATTTTGAGGAAAGTTTGTAATTTTTTAGGTGTAGCTTATATTGAGTATTTCAGAAGTGTGTTATCTCATACTGCTTTTTAATACTATTGTGTCTGTATATTTAAACTAAAAATACTAAATCAATAGCACATCTGATCCATTCACTTCCCATCACTCCATAATGCTGCAGTAATATTCATTTAATGCCATTTAATGCCAAATTGTTCCCACCATGTTTAACACTGTGATCTTTGCAGCTAAGGGATATCAACAATTGTCCTTACAGCTGGAGCCAAAGTGTGCACTTATACAGCAGAGTTGGCTGCCTACATCATAGTGCACAAGCGGCACTGTGAGTGCTTAGCACCCTGAGCATGGGCAGTCTTTACCACCTCACATCAGCCACACGTCTGGCACAGAAACCACGGTCTGTACCTGAGCTCAGAATATCCGCACATGAATCGAATCCTGATTCTGAGTTAAAAATCCACTCTTGAAATCAGGCAGGAACTGAAGCGGCACTTACTTGATGTATATTTTGTCATCTGTTGGCCAGATTACAAGTGAATCGCTAACAGTTACATGCGAGAAAAAAAGGGGTATATTGAGGTTGTGGGCTTCGGATTTTTCGCTCGTATTACAAGTTGAAAGTAGACGCGATTGCTTGAGTGCAACCGCGATTTATACTAGAATGATTACCGCTTCCTCAGAGCTCTGGTTAACTATTTTGTGAAACAAAAAAGTGTTACAAAACACATCAAAAATACATTACAAAGTACAGTTACACTTTTAATAACACTATCTGATAAAATTATTTTAAAAACTATTGCACAAAGTTATAGGGACTCAAAGATATGAGGTCTAAGGTGTTAGAAAAAAAAGCCGGCAAAAGGCTTTAACATACAGATATATACATACACATCTCTAAAAATGTATATGTGTATATATATATATATATATATATAGATAGATAGATAGATAGATAGATAGATAGATAGATAGATATATATATATATACTGTATTTGAGTACATATGTATTTATATGTGTATATATATACAGTATATGTGTATATATATGTCTATATATTTGTACATATATATTTATGTATATATGTGTATATATGTATTTAAAGACATATATACACATGTAAACACATAAATACATATGTACAAATATATAGACATGTATATGAGTACATTAGCCATTTGCAGTTAAAGGAACATTCCAGTCAACATGTAAATGCATATAGAGGAATTCCATCTTTAAATAGAAACATATTTTCAACATACATTTATTGGTGAAAAGGAAAGTGGAGAGCTGATTAAGCGCGCAGCAACTTAAGGGTTAACTTTTGACTGGAGTGCTAAGTGTATTACTGTCTAGGTGTCTTAGCTGGGCTTACAGCTAGAGGGAGATGTTGCAGAGCCTATATTAGGGGCTGCAGGCAGGAAGTAGTGTCACTAACCTGTTTCTTGTCTTGCAGGTGGAAGCATGGTGAAGCCTCGTCGCTCCTTCAAGGCTCCAAGGCGTTTTGGCAAAGAACAGGAGACACCTGAAAAGAGAAAGAAAACTGTAGTCTCTACAATGGGTGATGTTATACCTCCCTCTCCTTCTGTGCTCTTTGCTATGCCTTTTCCCCATGCTACATATTCTCTCCTGTCTCCTGCTGCTGCTCCTTTTTTTCTCCCTGCCTATTCCATGTCTCTCCCTTCTTATTCTGTTCTATCTTCTTTTATTTATTTTTTTTCCCCTTCTTCTGTCTCTGCTGTATATTTTTCTTCCTCTCTGTCTGTCCCTATTTATTCCTCTTCCTTGCTCTTTTTTCTGTACCCTCTTCTGGCAATTATGTTCCCTTATCCCATTCCTCTTTTGCCCCCATCCCCCCCCCCCCGGAATTACCCCCTTGGCCACGAGTATTATTCCCAATGCTCCTGCTCCCCTGATTCATCAAGCCCCCGGTCCTGCACCCCTTCATATCCCTTCAGCTTTGGGCAAGTTAGTGAGCCCATGTCCCCCCTCTTACTGAGTAACACGGCTGTGTCAGAACGATCCGACTCTCCCCCTCTTACTCCCAGACAGAGGGTAGTCAGTAGAGGAGAGGCGGATCAGGGGCCTTCTATACCGCATGGCTTAGGAGCCATGCGGTCGTCCACTTCATCTCCTCGCGCGCGTGACGTCACTAACTCCGCCCCCCGTGACGTCACGCGCCCTCCGTGTCTCGGCGCCATCTTGTTTTTTCCCAAGTAAGTGCGCAGAGACCGGAGGGGACACAGAGGCAAGGAGCAAAAGGGCCAGTGTCTGCACGGATACCCACTAAGGTAAGTGGGGTATCCGGAGCTGACAATGACCGCCCTGGTGAGGAGGCAGCTTTTAAGAAAGGGCAGTGTGGCGGTAGGAAAGGGAAAGAGTCCTTAAAAAGGATCAAGGGTTAAAAAGGCACGAAATGGAAGGGAGGCAGTTAGAGGAGGACATAACTTAGGAGAATTAACCCCCACTGGAAAAAATATAACAAGCTCAAGGGGATATATGATTATTCTATCTGGCCTTAAAAAGAGGCTGCTAGCTAGGGGGCCATGCAGTTTACAGGGTGTGGGTGGACTACAGACACAGGGGCAGGGTGCTAAGGGCCTCTTTGTCGATTCCGGTGATACCCCCACTTGCCCTCTTGTTTTACAGGTCGCAATGGCGTCATCGGATACTGCAGTATCTACCACTGAACCTGCTGCGCCGCTGCAGATGCAGGCTGGGACATCATTGGCTACAGTGACTTCTGCGGCGGAACAGATCCCTCGACCTACGCCTTTGGCAGCTGTTCCTGCGTCTTCTGGAGCTGAGGCGGTAACGGGAACGGGTGAGCCCCTAATTGCACCACACTTGAGGGGGGAGGAGAGTTACTCCACAGGGGATTCTGACAGTTCTTCAGGGTTTAAAGATAAGGGTCAGCGCAAGCTATTGAGATACATTAGGACGATAGCAGATGCGAAAGGAGCTAGCGCTGTAGGAACTGTTGCTTTAGGTGCGTCAACAGGATCTCAGGGAACGACAGGCAATAATTCTTTGTCAGGAGGTCAAACACGCTCCTCCAAGTTGTTGGTAGCGCGCACATCAGATACGTATCCTTGCATCGTGCACTCGCTGCATTCCCATTTGAAACCGCGGATAGCCAGGCGCATTAAAGAGTCAAGATATTTGAGCTTTCTAGGTTAGCTCAAGATCTGAAGGAAAGAGTAGAAGAGGGGCCAGGAGATAAAGAAGTTAAGTGGCCTGAGACTTATGAGGAGTGGATGCGTTGCTTCCGCGTGTTGGCTTCCTGTTACTTGGAGGCTAATCCTCAGCATAACCTCAATATCCTCAAATATATGGAAGTCATAGATGACATTCACACCAGAGGAAAGGGGACAGCCTGGCGACAATATGATGCCGAATTCAGGTGCAGGTTAGAGTCGAATCCTATTCTTACCTTGGGGATGAAGGAAATGGATTTGTTCTCAGGTTTAGAGTTATCTGACAGTGCAGTCCTTGCATCGGCAAGGCCCCCCAATGTCAAGCATGTCAAATAGACAATTCAGACGGCGGGGAGGGAGAGAGTGTTGGCGGTTTCAGGAAAAGCAGTGTGGCAAAGCTGCGCAATGTCTTTTGCGGCACATCTGCATATATTGCGGTGGGCCCCATGCTGGGGCTGATTGCCCCAGGCGTCGTGAGTCAGGCGGAAGGAGGGCTCCATTTAGGTCGGCTCCTGCGGCAGGCTTCCTCAGATCAGGTTTATCATATTGGTTTCGCATCCCAGTTAGGCTTTCCGTTTTTTCCCTCTTCGGTGGCCCGTAATCTTTAATCTGTTGTTCAACAGCCCCAAGCCATTGCAGAAAAATGGGCAAAAGAGCTTAGCTTGGGGCGTAGGGCGGGGCCTTATTCGCGTGTCCCTTTAGAGAACCTGGTTATCTCCCCACTTGGTATAGTACCAAAGAAAGAGCCAGGGAAGTTTAGGCTCATTCAGCATTTATCTCACCAGGAGGGAGCGTCAATGAATGACCCTCTCGGTGAAGGTGACACTTCAGTGTTGTATCAGTTCTTCGAGTCTGCCCTGGCGGTCATTTAAGGGCTTGGTTCAGGGGCAGAGATGGCGAAGGTGGACATAGAATCCGCCTCTCGACTCCTCCCTATTCATCCTGAGAGCTTCTACCTGATGGGATGCAAGTTCCAGGATCGGTATTACGTGGATAGCTGCTTGCCAATGGGTTGCGCCATATCGTGCGCATACTTTGAACGGTTTAGTTCATTTTTACATTGGGCGGTGGTTCCCGAGTCCGGGCTGGAGCAGGTAGCACATTATTTAGAGGATTTCCTTTTCTTAGGGAGGGTGGGATCAGGAGATTGCGCTAGGCTTCTCACTAGCATGCAGCATTTGTTCTCGTGTTTAGGCGTCCCGCTCGCAGCCGAGAAGACAGAGGGCCTGTGCACACGCCTTGTATTCTTAGGCATTGAAATTGACACCGTGGACGGGGTATGCAGGTTGCCAAGAGCGAAAGTTGATTCTGCATTGGCAGCCATTCAGGCTATCTGGGAGGCTGGCAAAGCCACACTTAGGGAATTCCAGTCGTTGCTAGGCTTATTGAACTTCGCGTCCAGGGTTATCCCGATGGGTAGGATATCTAACCGCAGGATGGAAGCCGTGACTAGGGGGCTTAGGCTGCCTAGGGCCCTGGTGAGGATTTCTTTAGATATCCGGAAAGATTTAGCTGTCCGGGTTTTGGTTCTTGCGGGAATTCAATGGCGTAAGGATCTGGTTGCCCCAACCGGTCAGCAGCCAGCAGCTGCACTTGTACACCGATGCCGCAGGGAGTCATGGGTTGGGGGGGCTTATTTTGAGGGATCCTGGTGTGTAACCACCTGGCCGGCCGAATGGAGCGGCACAGGGTGGTTAAAAAACTTGACATTGCTTGAGCTCTTCCCATTTCAGTGGCTGTAGACTTATGGTCCGGGCGCTTACAGAACCGGGCCGTCAAATTTTGGTGTGACAATTTGAGCGTAGTTCCCGACATCAATAGTCTGTCTGCTTCACCCCCCCCCCCCCGGTAGTTAACGTATTGCGACAATTAGTCTTGCTCTGTTTGTGGCATAACATTTCATTCACGGCCAGGCATGTACCCAGAACTCGCAATGTCATCGCGGATGCTCTGTCCAGGGGGCAATGGGATAGGTTTAGGGAGGTAGCGCCCGCTGCTGTAGTTCGGGGTGACGTCTGTCCCACTTATCTCTGGCAGGTGGTGAGTTCTGGGGAACTGCGTTAAGGTTGCTGCAAGGGTCGCTGGCAACAAAGACCTGGCAATAGTACCACAGGTAATGGGGCGAACGGGAGGAATTTTTGCCCAGACTGGGGTTATCTTGGAGAATGCAGGACACACAGTTTTGTGCAGTGGGTTGCCTGCTTGCACGAGAAGGGCATGGCGCCGGGCGCCATAGGCAGCAGGGCGGCAGCCATTCCTTTTTCTCCAAATTGTATGGAGTCCCTGACGTACCCAAATCATTCTTGGCAAGGGCTGCTATTAAGGGAGCGCATAGATTAAAAGGGGTTAATAGGGATTCTAGGGAACTGATCACTAGGGAGCGGCTAAGTAACATGATACAGGTCCTCCCGACAGTTTACAGCTCTGAGTACGAAGTCGTCCTCTTTGCAGCAGCATTCTCCCTAGCATACTTCACTGCGCTGCGCATTAGTGGGTTGGTAGCTCCATCAAAGGTTTCAACAGGGCCAGCGCTGCTCAGGGATCATGTGAGAATAGAAGAGGAAGCTATTTTAGTTTTAGTGGCACGTTCCAAGACGGATCAGGTGGGTAAGGGTAGATGGCTCAATTTGCTTGCGCAGGTGGAGCCAGCAATCTGCCCAGTTAGGTTGCGCAGGCGGTATTTGGAAATTAGGCCAGGTGTGGAGGGGGCGTTCCTGGTTCACAAAAAATGGGTCATTTTTATCTGGGTTTCAGTTTCGGGTAGTCATGAAGAAAGTGGTTTTGAGTTAGGTTGGAATCCCTCTGTAGTGGCCCCACACTCCTTTAGGATAGGTGCCGCTCTGGACGCGGCCTTGGCTGGGTCTTCTGAGAAAGAAATTAAGTTTTGGGTCATGAGCTTCAGCTAAATTTAAGAAATATATACGTCCACTGAAGCAAGATGTTATTTAGACATTTCTCTGGTAGCTCTTATTCGTTTTGCTGTTGTTAGGTCAGGGAAGCCAGGTTTGTTTATTTCTTGGTTATTGCAGGAGAGGGGATGCCGTGCAAAAGAGTATGGATAGTGGGGCATTCATATGTCCACTGGGCAGCCTTGCGTGCAGCGGCTGGTGCAGGAGGCTTGCAGCTGAGGTTGCCGTCACAAAGGATGGGCATTCAATGGCTTGGAAGCAAGGAAGGATGTGGTCGGATTTGCCGACCCAAGTGGCCGAGGCCAGAAGGCGATGGGGGTGCCCCCATGTGATTGTATTGCACTTGGGGGGAAATTATGTTGGGACTATGCCCATGGGGGATTTGGCCAGTATCATGATGGCGGACATTAGGTGGTTGGCGACCCAGTTTCCTGGGGTCTAAATTGTGTGGTCGCAAATTATTTCCAGAAAGGTTTGGAGGCATATGAATTCTCGTAAGGCTGGTTTTAGGGTGAAGAGAAAGTTGAATAGGGATGTAGGTAAGGCAGTGTTAGCAGCAGGGGGTACGGTTATCACCCATGACACCATCAGGATTGATCCCCCTGGTCTCTTCCGCAGGGATGAGGTACATCTTTCAGATACGGGTACCGATATGTTTCTGGACAATATTAGGCGTTCCCTGGCTTCCCTTTGTTTTTAGTGGCGGCAAGAGTTCCGTGTCCTCTTTGGGTGGCGGCAGTAGGGGTGAGACAAATATCCAGTTAGGGCAGCCTGGCGGGTAATAAGAGGAGGGGGACAGGCGAGCACATTTAAACGACAGCCGCAAGGGCCGACGCTCGGTGGCTCCCTGCACGATCCCTCCTAAAAAAGCCCTCCAGGCTGTCGGAATGGGGGGCGTCCCTCATTCCTTTAGGGCGGTCTCACCCCTTTCTTAGGAGTTTTTAGGACAGGGATGTTTTCTTGCCGGCCAGCGATAAGTTAATATTATTAAGTTATTTAAGTTATTCTTTAATAAATGTAACCCTTCTCCCCGGACGGGGAAAGGGTTTTTTCTCCCATAACTGGTGTCTGTGTCTTATTGGGGTTATTGGGTTAAGTGTATGGTATCACATAGCAGGTAAGGTATAGAAAGTTTCACCCTTAGGAAAGTGGAGAGCTGATTAAGCGCGCAGCAACTTAAGGGTTAACTTTTGACTGGAGTGCTAAGTGTATTACTGTCTAGGTGTCTTAGCTGGGCTTACAGCTAGAGGGAGATGTTGCAGAGCCTATATTAGGGGCTGCAGGCAGGAAGTAGTGTCACTAACCTGTTTCTTGTCTTCCCTCCCTTCCCTCCCCAAGTTACAGATGCTCTGTTCCAGTTATGGATGGTGTATTCCAGCGGATGGTGGTCTGAGAAGATGCTGGCAATAGTATCACTTTGGCTGGGGGCTGAATAGTCACTCGGACCTTAGTAAGCCCAAAGTGCTTTAATTTCTGTTTTAGGGACCCCCCTCGGATCTAACAGTCTTTTGGCCGAGGAACCGTTGTCTTCGGAGTTCGGGGGTCCCTCAACTCCTGTTTGTAGGAACATGGCGCCATGTTCCTGTTGCGGCGGCAGTAGGGGTGAGACAAATATCCAGTTAGGGCAGCCTGGCGGGTAATAAGAGGAGGGGGACAGGCGAGCACATTTAAACGACAGCCGCAAGGGCCGACGCTCGGTGGCTCCCTGCACGATCCCTCCTAAAAAAGCCCTCCAGGCTGTCGGAATGGGGGGCGTCCCTCATTCCTTTAGGGCGGTCTCACCCCTTTCTTAGGAGTTTTTAGGACAGGGATGTTTTCTTGCCGGCCAGCGATAAGTTAATATTATTAAGTTATTTAAGTTATTCTTTAATAAATGTAACCCTTCTCCCCGGACGGGGAAAGGGTTTTTTCTCCCATAACTGGTGTCTGTGTCTTATTGGGGTTATTGGGTTAAGTGTATGGTATCACATAGCAGGTAAGGTATAGAAAGTTTCACCCTTATGCTTCTAGTAAAAGTTATTACTGTTTTAGTGTTAATATTTTTCTCTGCACGTGCTCGTGAGGCATAGCTAGATATTCTAAGTGCACCAGCATTTTAAATACTGCAGCTGCTCAGAGCACCAGTGGGCTTGTATCATGTCAGTAATTAACAAATCAAGTCATTACCAGATGGTACAAGCACCATAGGCTCCCTAATCAAGTGTTGTGTTTAAAATGCTTGTGCACGGTGCATACTTAAATACACATTTAAAACAGCTATAGCTTTTATTAGAAGCATTTTTGTACATTAAAAAAAATATTCTATTCAAAACTGAAATGCATCCATGTGGATTCCAATTTGGGCTGGAATATCCTTAAGTAGATGAAAACATGTATTAATTTTTAATAAAGGTTTTAACTATATACTTACTGTAAATATTTCACATTCCTATGTTCTGCACATAGCAGAATATGTTCTAAGTATTTATAAATAGATATTCCTATATATATATATCCTTGTATATCTATATCTATATATATATATATATATATATATATATATATACAGTATATTGTACTAAAAACCAGGCCCGGACTGGCCATAGGGCATACCGGGCATACCGGTCATCTTAGCCCCGCCCACATACAGAGTGCCCAAATTATTTGTTGTGATTCGTGAATAATATAATGATTATGTTTATGCAACATGTAATACCGGCTGGTATTATATGTTGCATAAACATAATCATTCAGGCCCGGCCGGACTAAACTCAGAGCCAGAGGACCGTTTTTAGTAGGAGGCCGGCCCATTGTTATTTCTCTGCGGCCATTTTGGGGAGGACTCGAGCATGTCATGTCATGCGCCGGCGCACACCATTTCCTCTTGGTGCCGGGCGCGGGCGGGAAAAGAACCACACAGGCTGAGGCTCAGGTCAGGCAGGTGGCAGCTGCAGCAGAAGCAGAGAGACGGTAGACACTGCAGACAGACAGAACAACAGGTGAGGTGAGGTTGTGTTTTAAACAAATATTTCTGGGCTGGAAATGATCATTGAAATATGTTTGTTAAATTAGGCTAGCAAGCCTACACAGCAGCAGCGTGACTACAGCCGTTCGCAGAGGCTGCCTGACATTTTGGGGGGCTGCTGTGAGTGACAGTCACTAATGACAGAGACCAGAGAGTGTGGTAAGGTTCAGGTTGGATGAGCATCAGGGGAGGCAGGAGCCTTTCACATGTAAGGGGATAGCAGGCTTTAATATGCACTATGCTTTTAATGTAGGTATTGCATTTTGCTTCTTTATTGACTAGGGGAATGCCCCCTTTCCCCCCACACCCCTACCACCTGTTATCTACTGTGTGTTGCCTTTATTTATTATTTCTGTTTTGTGAGGTGAAGCAGCTGAACACTCCCAGATCCATATGCAGCTCACTAATGAGCTTTTCAAGCCGTGTCTCCAAGTTCTACATATAATAAGGGGAAAGAGAGTTCTGTAGGTGCTATGTTGGCTGTGATGAAAAGGGTTAACTAGGGGTGCTGTGTTTAAAGGTTTCACTTGAGAGATGTCCTTGTTGTGCTATGTATAAAAGAAAGTCCTAGAGGTGATATATAATAAAAGGATGTCCTTCAGATGCTGTGTTTATATGTGTATATACAGTTTTTGCCAAGTAAATATTTCACAAAAGTCCAGTGAGTGCAAGTTTCTTTGTTTCTGTATACCAATTTTTACTAGCACCCTGGCAGCTGTGGAAAAGTGAGAGTGCACATCTTTGCTACGAGTATATATATATATATATATATATATATATATACACACAAACTTATTTTGTATCATTATAACTTACTTTCTATATTAAAAAAAATACCTGATAGGACTATATTCTATTTTTAAACAGTCATATTATTATTATACATATTCCTTAGTGTTTTGCTTCTGTATTTTTATTAAATGTAAAATTTGAAAGGGGTCAGAGTTGTTATACCTCTGCCACTAGGTTGTACTTGCCCCCCCAGATCAAACTTTTCCAGTCCCCCTATATATACATATATATATGTGTGTGTGTATGTGTGAATGCTGTGTAGTGTGTGTTGTATGCCAGCATGTACTGTATGTGAATGCTGTGTAGTGTGTTGTGTGCCTGCATGTATGTGAATGCTGTGTGTGTTGTACGTCTGCATGTATGTAAATGCTGTTTTCTAGTGTGTGACTGTGTTGTGTGCCTGCATGTATGGGAATGCTGTGTAGTGTGTGTTGTGTGCCTGCATGTATGGGAATGCTGTGTAGTGTGTGTGTTGTGTGCCTGCATGTATGTGAATGCTGTGTAGTGTGTGTGTGTTGTGTGCCTGAATGTATGTAAATTATGTGTACTGTCTGTATGTTGTGTGGCTGCATGTATGTGAATGCTGTGTAGCGTGTGTGTTGTGTATGTTGTGTGCCTGCATGAATGTGCATAAGAAATAGTGAGCAGAGGGGGGGGGGGGGGGGGTTAGCGGTCCTTTTTGCCCAAAAATGCCCGGGCCTTTTTTTGGTCCCAGTCCGGCCCTGCTAAAAACCCCCATTATATATATATATATTATATATATATATATATATATATATATATATATATATATATATAAAGAAACGCTGAGTCGTCCAGTAAATAACACAGGTTTATTCAGGAACAGGCTACCACAAGTGGCACAGGGTAAACTCCTATCTGACGCGTTTCGCACATGGGTACATGCGCTTCATCAGAGATCATATATATATGTGTATTTATGAATAAATAGAACATATTCTGATATGTGAAGAACATTGGAATGTGAAATATTCATATTTTCATTTCGGGTTAGCACACATGAGAATATGTGATCAGGTTTGCGTGCAAGTTGGGTGTTAGTTTTTTTAACTTTTTATGCTCTATTGATTTCTATGGGGGAAAAAGGTTATTGCACGTGTGATACTCCAAGTTCGGCTTTTTGTGCTCGTCGGGTTAGCGTGCAAGCGGAAACAGTTTACTTTCAATTTATAATACAAGCGCAACCCAACGTGTGCAAAAAGCTTACTTCTAGCACAGTTAATGCTCAAGCGGGAGCATTAAATAACACTCCACTTGTAATCTAGTCCTGTCTGTATACATCTGTGCTATTTAATGTACCAGCTGTGTGTAGGACTACTATGCATATGAAAAAACAGGATGTTTTCGCCTCCCTTCAAAATTTTATGGAGTCACCGGTTCAGTATAAGAAAAAGACGAGACAATCCTGTTAAAACGGGATATCTGGACACCCTACTGTTTGCTGCTGAAAAACAGAAACATTTTTTATTAGAAGCATTAAAACCGTTTCGGCACATATTGGTCTGTTTGAAAATGCCAGGGACTAGGGGTAGATTTATCAAGGTGCGAGCGGACATGATACAATGTAGCGTATCATGTCTGCCGCACATCCATTAATGGCGACAGCATACTCTATCGGAATTTATCATTACACAAGCAGTTCTTATGAACTGCTTGTGCAATGCCGCCCCCTGCAGATTTGCGGCCAATCGCTAGCAGGGGGTGTCAATCAGCCCGATCATATAGGATCGTGCGGATTGAAGACTGCAGCCTCAGAGGCAGCGGACAAGTTATGGAGCAGCGGTCTTTAGACCGCTGCTTCATAACTACTGTTTCCGGCGAGCCTGAAGGCTTGTGCGGAAACAGGGGCATCAAGCTCCATTTGGATCTGGATAATTCGGCCCCTAGGTCTGGGCAAATGAATAGAAACAAAATTCTATAATTGGTGGATTCATTTTCCATTTGATCCATGTAGGATCCCATATAGACTAAATCATAATAAATGTGTCCATCTTACAGTATTTATCGTAGTCGTATTCTTCTAGGCATAAAACTTGTGACATTTTATTTAGTATATGTTGTATTTAGTTTATGTGAAGTGTTAATGGTATTAGGAGGTTTAATATTTAGTTTTATTCATTATATAGGTAACACTTAATGTTCGCACAAGGGTGTGTAATATAAGGGGCAGGGCATACAGGGGAGGGGAAAAATGGCACTGGTCTGAGGTGTCCCACAAATTTATTTTGCCCAGGGACCCACAAATGCTAAATTTGGCCCTGATGCAGTGACTAAACATCGCTATATAATCCAATAGAATGTTTTTACAAACGTAAAAGAAATGTGTGTGGTCAACTAAAACCAAATGAACAATAAAAAGGTCCTTACAGCTCCCTAGGTGCAATTAGCAACCTCTTAACAAACAACACAGTATTCACAAACTCTTCTATATTTAGCAAACAACAGTGACAATGGGTGGTGGGAATGCACGTGGAAAAAAAAAACAATATTATATTGTTACCATTTTTAAATAAACTATGCAATATTTATAGGGCTATGAGATTTCTCAAAGCTGGATAATTGTACATTTGTTTTTTGATGGAGAGAATTTGTCAGTGTTCTTTTGAAGATTGTGATTATATTCTTATATTCAATTCTACTTAAAAAGCTTCTTACAGAACCATATACAGAAGAAGAAAAAAAAGATTAAACGTCCTGATAGAATCTACCTCCTGGTGTCTTGTGGATGAAGAAATTGATATAAGCAATAATGGTAATCTTTGAGGTCATACTCATGCATTTTAGCAGTCCCAGAAAACCACAGAACTAACTAGATTTATAACACGTAGTAGCAATTAACCAGTGCATTGTATTACAAATTTTTCCATATTATTTAACTCTATTTTTTTTAGCAAAATTTACAAGGTTTTGCAAATAAAGAGTAGTTCGGACATACTCCTTTTAGGGGTCGATTTGTCAATCAAGGGCGGACAGGGACATAAATATTCACCCCTGTCCGCCCCAGCTCTCCTCTGGCAGGCAGCAATCCGCTGCCCAAATTTAACATTGCACACAAGTGCTATTTTGCGCTGTCGTGCAACCCCGCCCCCTGCGCGAGCACAGCCAATACATAAGTATAATGGAGGCAATCAGGGTTGGACTGGGATCAAAAAAAGGCCTGGGCATTTTAAGGCAAACCGATCACATTTGATCTATATAATTTCATATTCCAGTTATTTATGTACTATTAAATACAAATATGAGAGTGTGACAACTATTAAGACTTGAATCTGCATGGAATATAAAACAAGAAGCACATGGTAAAAGTCACTTCATCTTTGATCACAGAAATAAGATTTAACCAAAATATGGTGGATTGTACATCTTATAGCAAAAGCAAACAGCATATTACATGAATAGATTTATAGAAAGGTCTGCGATGGTTTATAAAGGCAGTGTGTGTATAAATAGAGTGAATATTAAAAAAGCAAAGTGTGATTAGTAAATGTAGTTTAAATATACTCAAAAAATGTAAATAGTGGTCCAAATTAGCCCATAATTGCAATGCATCAGAAAATATTGTTTTACTAAGCTACAACACATGGATGATGGGACAGGAAGTATCACTGCTATGACAAACTATTTAGAGCAACAATTGGTTTGAACATTGTAGAAATATTTATTTTTATTTTTTTTGAAATTTTTTATTGAGGTACTAGAAATAGGCATACAAGCAGTGTATACATACAAAGAAAATTGCAATACAATAAATTGTAATATTAATAGTCAAATTAAAACACAGTGCCTATATAAAAGCTAACCTCCCATACCAAGCTGAAAAGGTCACTCTTGGACCTTAAATAAGGAGACAAATCTGGAAGTAAGGGAAGGTATAATAAAATGGAGAGACCACTTTTGGATCTCGCTATGTGGACCTCAGGTTTTATTTTTTTATTGTTGTATATGTAGATGTAACCGTGAAATAAAAAAACTCTAGGGGGGGGGGGACTCTTGTACTACTTGATATTAACAGAGCAGGAGTAATATGGGATGGAGGAAGGATTGGTGCTCGCTGGCTTATTAGCATGTTATGTAAGCAGTATATAGCTCTATAGAGCACAAGATATGGGGTATAAGAATAGGGAAGCTATAAAAGTTAGGACACACTATAAGAAAAAGCTGTAAGGCTCCATATAAACTAGAACAGAATTATTAACTCTAATACGAAGGGTAGATGGTATCTGTTAAGATTGCAAAACATGGATTAGTATAAATTCAGTCAAATCAAATAGGACTGAGATCAGCAGAAGTCCACTGCCCCGGCCGTAGGCAGCAGATCCCCCGATTTACAAATTGTCAATTAACCAACCCATTAATACTTGTAAGGGGAGAGATGGTAGAACATAAGGACTACAAAAGAGCCACACAATCATAGTAAAGGAATACACTTACATAGGTTGCACAGACAGTAACCCGGGAGGAACTTGTGTTTAAAGCCTTAGCTAGTAATGTTGCATATAAAATTTCCAGCTCATAAGGATGATAGAATAGCGTAGTATAACCCATGAACACAGCATAAGGGAAAAGATGATTGCAGTATGACCTGTACCCCCCTCATAAACCTCTTTATACCCATATATAAGCTACAGAACAGGGCAGTTATTGTGAGAAGCTAGACTCGCTTTCAGTAGTATAAACATAGGACAACAATGAAAACAATCCAATGCAATGGGAAAAGAGTACTATTAAGATGATCCTATTACACCTGGGTAGAACCATACACTGTTAAACACATTAGCATATGGGAATAAAGTGTGCTGTCATAACTTTAAACATATAACTTATATAAACTTTAAAACACACATCTGCATGACATCAGGGTAGACAAACATGAATACCCACCTATTAACCTATAGTGTAAAATGTTAATTAAACATGAGTCTAGTATAAACTTAGTCCCCAGACACATGGTATAGAACCCATGCAGCTACAAGGTCTCTGGTACACTGAGAGCTGTGAATAGTCCCCTGCTCATTACCGTTAGTCCTGTATATATGCTGATATCTAGCCCACACCAGTTCTCCAGGCAATGTTATGAGATGCAGAGTGCACCCGGCCGCAGTAAATGTATGGGTAGACTGGCCTACTTAACTGTATATGTCCCCTTGCAAGGAGCGCCTGTGTGCTTGAGTCTCTCCGGCGGCTGTATGTAAGGCGGTACACAACCGCATCCGTTTTAAGTGCCGCACCTGGCATTGAGCTCTTCCCTTTCAGTGCTCGACTAACAATCCCTCTGTTCCGAGTCTTCATAGGGGCCAAGCGCAAGGCGGTATGAGGTTTGAGCTGTGTGGAGTACTTCTCCGTACCAAATCTCTCCTGGTTCTCTGTCTCAGTTATTGTTTGACCTCTCTCTCTGTAGCACCCAGGTGTTGGTGATTTTTCATCCTGTGGTTTCATCGAGAGGTTACACTTATCAGTAGACTCCTGTGTAGGTATCGCCACATTAGCTGTAGCCATGCTGCGCTGTTGTTCATGTTCGCCGCCATTTGCCAAAGCTGCAGCTATGTCCCTCATGCAAAAATGAACATTTAGGATAGAGGTAATCCGATCTAGTGTAAGAGCTTCCGTGTACTCCATCTTGCATGTGTAAAAAGAGAGTCCCCACTGAACACACAATGTAGTGTAGAAAAAGATTGCACTCCAGTAGGGAATGCCTTACCCGGATAACCGGGGGGGGGGGGGGTGCTGAGATCCCAAAGGAGGCCGCCGCCAGAGGTTTCAGCGGTCCAGATCAGTGCTCCAAAGTCATGAAGACAGCAAATTTGGTATCGTTCAAAGCAGTAGATTATACTGCATGCAAATATAATGTTGTTTTCAGTAGATGCTGTAATTATCTGTGTAAGGTCGGCAGATTACACAAATCATCTCCTGGAGCCCCTGATAACAAGTCCTGTCATGGACGCCGCCTAGACACGCCCCCCCATTGTAGAAATATTAACAACATACAAGAAGGAGGTGAAGGAGCGGAGTACCCCAAGCTACAGTTTTGCTTTACTCCATACCGAGGCTCTGGCGCTCCTGTAGACACCAGTTTCTTTTTGTGTCTCCTATAGTTCACTGGCTTCCTACCTGGACTCTGCCCTCTTACTAATTACGAAGCGCTATCAGGATTTGGCAGCCATCAATGCTGCTCCGCACAGGATGCTTCTGCCAGGAGGTTAACTGCTTCACTGCCGCACCAAAGCAAGAGAAGCATGTGGTAGCCCGAGAATGGTAGGGTGGTATTTATGGATCGAGCATGACCATAGCACAGAAAAGAAAGCACTGCCTAAACATAGGGTTAAATAGATTATGTTCCGGTGCATTTTTGTAATAACTCGCAGAAGGGGCACTTACTTCTTGTGCGGCCAGTGGTGCATTGCAGGGTGGGGCTAACATAACTGTCCCCAGCACACCGGGCATTTGCCCGGTATGCCCGATGCTCAATCAAGCCTTTCTGAGAAAAGGTGAAACTTTTTACTTTTCAGAGGTATTTTACAGCAAAAGAAGAATTTAATGTCCCTTTAAATCTCTCTGGTATGAACAGTGCCTGACAAATATCATATGCTCTGTGCATGTGTAAAAAATGTGGCCAATTGTAACTTTTTTGTCTGAATTTATTATACAAGCAAGTAGCAAGTCCCCTGGAAATCATGTGGGATCTGCCACTGCTTGTATTAATTTAGGGGCCCTGTCTCTAACCATTTCTTGCCCCTGTGCGTGACTTGACAATGATTGAAAGTATTTTTATTTGAAAGAGGAGATTCTTCCACTTTTACACAAACTCTTATGAAGACAGATCAGCGCAATCTCTATTTCGCTTTTTATTACCGGAAGAAACGATCAGTTTTTTGGTTGAGAAACGTGTTGTTATGACACAATAAAGCGTTTTCATCTTTTAAATATTGGAAGTTGTCCTCGATCTTTTACTATCCTACAGCCGATACAGAAACATACCAATTACCACTGACAGCCGTGCAGCACAAAAATACAGCGTGAATACCACTAGTGGAACCGGCTTCAGTGTACTAGCCACCGTTAATTGCTAGCCTGCTGATTTGCACCGGTCACAGTACGGTGCCTACATTTTTGCTAAGCATATTCATTACCACTGCGTTTCCCATTTCATGAGACAGGATTACACAATGAGGCGTCCTCTTTTTGTTTTTGTCTCCTATTAGTCTACCCCATACACCGGGATCAAAAGGAGCTGCCCGAATAACATCAGCTACAACATTCACCATCAGGGATCCTATATTTGGGATCACCAGAAACATTTGCCACAAACTACTGTCTGGTAAAACTCGGACATATCGAACTGACAATATATGAACACTGTTTAGCGCGCCTCTTTATTTCCTCTCCTGGGATCTCATTGCAATCTCTAATTGGTCTAACATGTTTGAACAAGTAAATACTTAATCTGGCCTATTTAGGGACTTTATAAATCAGGAAAACAAATAATAAGATAGAAGAAACCACAGAAAAGCAGCAAATGCTGACAACACACCTAGGGTGTATTTGAATATTTGTACTTTGGAAACTTTCCCTCTTCTAAGACCATATTTACAAATAAGTTATTGAGTGAGTCACAGCTGTTCAGGGATCTTCAAACAGATTGTGGCAGACAGTGAAAAAATATAAGTTTGTTTTGAATATGTCTTTTTAATAACACAAAATTCTTATTAATGTCGTTATTACAATATTATTTTTTACTATTATTTTGAAAGATCAGTCTACATATTACCATTAAAGAGATGGTAAACCTTCCCCTTTGTGTAAACAGATCCGTAATGTTAGTGATATAATTATTTTAGATGGAGTTGAATTCATCAGTTGTAATGAAGATGCGCTTTAACTTACTTTTTAATGTAGATGTGAAATTCTAAACTCCGTGCTCCAGCGAGCTAACAGTTTGAACTGTTCTCAAATTGGTGCTCTAGCTACAAACAATTTGCTAGAGCGCCGATTCGAGAACAGTTAAAACCGTTAGGTCAAAAAAAAAATATGAGTTTTGAAGTGGATGGCCAGAGAACGGGTAGATTAAAAAGTAAGTTACAGTGAATAAGAGATGCCAATACATATTATATAGGTGCCAAGGGATTGGCAAAGCTGCCCTGTCTTTGATATTATTGGATTGTCCTTCTGATTACAGGCTTTATGTCTTGCTATACATAATATCTATTTTAAGATGGGAGATTCATATATCATGTAGTCTCACATTTAGATACCTAGTTATCATAACCAAGGACAATTCTACTATATCTTTATTGCATATGGGTATAAAAAAAGATGTAAAAGATGTTTAAAAATCAGAAATTGTTTTTCTTATACCAACCCTTAGAAACTATTTTATATTATACTTACACCATTTGCTTTTCTAAGTTACATTAGATTTGACAGTATCTCACAAAAGTGAGTACACCCCTCACATTTTTGTAAATATTTTATTATATATTTTCATGTGACAACACTGAAGAAATGACACTTTGCTACAATGTAAAGTAGTGAGTGTACAGCCTGTATAACAGCCCTCAAAATAACTCAACACACAGCCATTCATGTCTAAACCGTTGGCAACAAAAGTGAGTACACCCCTAAGTGGAAATGCTCAAATTGGGCTTAATTAGCCATTTTCACTCCCCAATGTCAGGTGACTCGTTAGTGTCATACTAGTCACCGAAAGTTCAACATGGCACCTCATGGCAAAGAACTCTCTGAGGATCTTAAGAAAAGAATTGTTGCTATACATATAGATGGTCTAGGCTATAACAAGATTGCCAAGACCTTGAAACTGAGCTGCAGCACGATGGGCAAGACTATACAGCGGTTTCACAGGCAAGGTTCCACTCAGAACAGGCCTCACCATGGTCGACCAAAGAAGTTGAGTGCACGTGCTCAGTGTCATATCCAGTGGTTGTCTTTGGGAAATATACGTATGAGTGCTGCAAGCATTGCTGCAGAAGTTGAGTTGGTGGGGGGTCAGCCTGTCAGTGCTTAGACTATACACCGCACACTGCATCAAATTGGTCTGCATGGCTGTCATCCCAGAAGGAAGCCTCTTCTAAAGATGATGCACACTTTTGTTGCCAACAGTTTAGACATTAATGGCTGTGTGTTGAGTTATTTTGAGGGGACAGCAAATTTACACTGTTATACAGGCTGTACACTCACTACTTTACATTGTAGCAAAGTATAATTTCTTCAGTGTTGTCACATGAAAATTTATAATAAAATATTTACAAAAATGTGAGTGGTGTACTCACGTGAGATACTGTATATAATAGTATTACTACTATTTCAATGTCCAAGAGCGACCGTATGTTTCACTAGCTTTACTCATATTGTCAATTGAAAGTTTCCTGGGTACATGAGTGATGCTTTAAAATGAAAGAGGAAATATAAATGTTAAAAAGAGGCTCCAAGTTATCTTATTAAGTGCAAATGTTAATGTGAAAATTTCTGTTCTGTTTGACAAAATTTAGTCGCTTGTGTTGAACTGACTTATCTCAGTACTTTCTTGTCATCATACCATAAAGATTGATGTATTTTATACTAAATCTGTAATCTTCTAGAGGCATATTTATCAATGTGCGAGCGGACATGATATGAAGTAAAGTATCATGTCAGCCACACATTGATAAATGCCGACAGCATACGCTGTCGGCATTTATCATTGCACTAGCAGTTCTTGTGAACTGTTAGCGCAATGCGCCCCCTGCAGATTTGCGGCCAATCGGCCGCTAGCAGGTGGTGTCAATCAACCCGATCATATTCGATCGGGTTGATTTCTGTCTGCCGCCTCCGAGCAGGAGGACAAGTTATGGAGCAGCGGTCTTTAGACCGCTGTTTCATAACTTCTGTTTCCGGCGAGCCTGAAGGCTCGCCAGAAACAAGGGGCATCAAGCTCCGTACGGATCTTAGTAAATATGCCCCCTAGTGTTGCTTTTTCTAACAACATTAATAAAAGATTAAAAATAAAAAAGTAAGTTACAGAGGATCTTTATTAGAAGTGATGAATTAAAGTCCCTCTAAAATATTGCTTAGATTCAGGACCTGATTTTAAAACATAATAGGTTTACCATCACTAAAGCTTGTTCTATGAATATTACCTAATGATATTTACCTGTCATAAATGCAGCAATTATGGTATCCAAAGACGTGTTTCAGTTGGGAAAGGGTTAAATCCTTTGAGCACAATTGCATCACAATTAAATCAGTGGCAACATGACGTGTGCAGCAGGAGAAAGTTGCTTACTTTACAAACATTTTTTTTTAAAGGAACATGTTATTCATATGCAAAATCACTTCAAGTGATGCTGCATAACTGATAAGAAAATATCATATAAATATTTCTATGTAAAGTAAGAAGGCTCAGTGATCCAGAACTAATCTTTTTATTGGCACCTGCATGATGGAAACAAAAAAAAAACAAAAAAAAAAAAAACATCCAATCAGCTTCATCAGGGCTTAAATCCTTTACTGTATGGGATGGAATTTCACAAAAATCTTGCAAGATTTTATAGTAAGCTTCCTTAAAATGAGGATGGAAATAAAGTGACTGTGCATGCACACCCCAAATGCACATTTCCTTGCAAGTCACAGGACTAGCATCCTGATTGGATGTTTTTAGTTCCTTTACACTTGGATGTGTGATATTTTCTGGTTGACTTTTTCAAGATATGCTGAATCACTTTCAAGCAGGCCTGTCCTTTGCCAAGTGTGAACTGGGCATTAGCTCCAAGTTTTGGGGGATCTGGTGCAGTCATAAATGGTGGGGGCAGTAAGAGCAGGGTTCTCATTTCCACAGATCAGGCCACAATGTTTTGTAATATTGTGTTACCTGATTTCCACCCTTCCTCATATCCCCACGCTCTTCTCCTCAATGAATGGGGTATTATGCCTTATGTGCACATCCACTCCTGCTTCAATACACAGCTTCCCCTTCCTCTTACAACCGGTGACATCGTCTCTACATATCCGC
This sequence comes from Bombina bombina, assembly GCF_027579735.1. Classification (NCBI taxonomy): domain Eukaryota; kingdom Metazoa; phylum Chordata; class Amphibia; order Anura; family Bombinatoridae; genus Bombina; species Bombina bombina. The sequence goes on along the minus strand of NC_069499.1, from coordinate 932,466,236 downwards.
CTGCTACCAAGAAAGAAGGAATTGCAAGAGAGGAGGAGGAGAGACTGGAAGAAATTGATTACTATTACAGTGTTACTGTTACACTTTATGAAGCAATTTACATACATATATATTTGAGAACAAGGTAGCAAAACAAATGTGGCGTGTTCACAAATGGTGTATTGCTCTTTCATAAATATCCCCTGTATATTAAATGGATATGAAACCCAAAATGTTTCTTTCATGATTCAGATAGAGCATGTAATTGTAACCCCTTAAAGACCAGCGACATATTCTGTATGTGGCTGGTCTTTCTATGCGGATTGTGCTATTGATATCGCTGTTTCCGGTGACAAGAAGGGAGGGTATCTTAGAGTGGTCCTGGCGCATAAAACCCTTATCGCCCGGCAACATACATGGCACGTCACGGTCATTAAGGGGTTAAGCAATTTTCCAGTTTATTTCTGTTATCAAATTTTGTTCCTATTGTATCCTTTGTTGAAGGAGCAGCAAAGCACTACTGAGAGCTAACTGAACACATCGGGTCAGCCAATGACAAGAGTCATATATGTGCAGCCACCAATCAACATCTAACTCTCATTAGTGCATAGCTGCTCCTGAGCCTACTTAGGGATGTTTTTCAACAAATGATACCAAGAGAACAAATTAAATTAGATAATAGAAGTAAAATGGAAGATTGATTAGGATTGCATGCTCTTTCTGAATCATTAACGTTTAATTTTGGCTTTACAGTCCCTTTAATACCCTTAGTTTGGCATTGCTCTAACTCTGAACCTAGTTGGGTTGTATTCCTCAATTTTTGCTCACTCTCTGTTCGTCACACAAACTCTATATTTAGATGTTGAAAAGAGCCAGGATTATGACAATAGAGGGGAAGAGGCTAAGCTTCCCTATGATATTCCATCTCATATGAACCTGCAGCTTCCGATTTTCAGAGACACATTTGACACAATAGTAGGAAAGCAAAATGGGGTCACTGACCTTTTAATGTGTGATTACACACACAATGCACCCTGACACTGAGCCACTGTATTACCATGCACTAGATTCACTAAATTCTCTCATTCTTACACACTCCCCTACTGTACTTCAGAAAGGGTACCCCACTGAAACTTTACCCCTTTACCCACTGTGTCTTATTGTTCTGCATTATAAAAGTAAAGGGACATTATACTGTCATTTTTCTTCTCTTTAGGGCTAGATTACAAGTTGAGTGCTAATTTATTGCGCCCGTAAATGGGCAAATTTCCCTATTTACAGACGCGCAATAAATAACCAGCTAATACAAGTGGCTAGTTATTGCGCCCGCGAGCTCGCGGTAGCAATTAGCGCTCAGAAAATTCACCAGAGATCAGATCTCTGGTTAATTTTTTAAATGTGTCCTAATTGCCCCCATAGTTAAATGTAGTGTAGTTATTAATAATAAAAATACTAGCATTTAATTATTTTATTTTTTTAAATCACTGCACAATGCAGTTTTGGGTGCTAAAGTTGGTGGGAGTCAGGTGTAGGAAAAAAAAACAGCACTGAAAAGTTCCTTTACATTGCGGTCTATAGGAACTGTGTGTTCTAAATAAATATATATGAATATGCTTATATACCTATATTTATGTGTTAATATGTGTATGTATTTATATACATATGCATTAATATTTGCTGTCCAGCGCTGCGCGACTTACCCCCTTTGCTGCACTAGTTCTCATGCCGCGTCTGACAGCATGAGAAGGAGGCTCCCATTGGAGCCTGTAGAAGCGCGGTATCGTGAGGTTGAGGTGTGACAAGGCAAATATTGCTTTTGCGGAAGCAATATTTTGCACTCAACTTGTAATCTAGCCCTTAATGTGTTATCAATTTTACTTTCTGGCAGTACAACATTGCTTGAAAGCAGCTCCTTTGTTATTTGATCCCCCAGCCATAATAAGCATATCAATACCTATTAGGCTTTGTGTTTAGAGTGAGATAACATGAGCACTGCTCTTTCTACGGGCTCAGCCCATTTAAGTGGACATACCTTGAGAATAGGTGATGGTTTAATGCACAAAACCAGCTATTTCAAATATAAAAATAAACTTGAAATGAACAATTTCCCATACAGTTAATACTCTGCATAGCATTTTACAATACAGTGTCCCTTTAAGGTACAGATATGTTTATGAAATGGCACTATGCTCTGCACAGTGCAAGTACCAGGAGTGTTCTTGATATACTTTTGAGGCTGTATATGGTATGGATGAGAATCACTGTGAGACAGGTGGTAAAAAGTGCTTCATAAGGTAAGTGTTATGCTTTGGAATATATGAGATGCTTTGAATGGAATAATTGTGATAGTCTATAACGTTTAGGTTCCATGTACTGTATATAGGGCTTGTTCTTGAGCTACTAAACTGAAGTTACAAACAAACGCTGCTACAGGGATACATGGCAAGGTTAGAGGGTGCTACTGATCCTGATGGTAGTTATCATTCTTTATTATTTTGTTCTGTTTTTTGCATTTTGAATCCTTTTGCCTCTCTCCTTGCATTGCTAGAACAAAGGACATATAAAAAGGAACTGACTGAAAAAGTATAACTCTTGCTACTTTTGAGAACACTACATAAATGATTGGAGGTACCTGGCACAACACAGAACTAAGGTTGTCAATTGTTTAGTAGTTTTCTGAACAGTTTAATATTTCAGCAAACTGTCCATTAAACTATATATGTACTGGACATTTAACTGATTGTATTTATCCTAGGGAGGATATGGCTGACAGGTTACAAGGCTTTAAGTCTAATAACAGATAGGTTTGCCACCTCTGCCATGTTTTCCTGGACACGTATGAGTTACACGTGCTGTAGGGTGTGCAGGGAGGAACATGTATTGTTCTGTTCATCAGCACTTTTCATGTGATGTCCAGAGGCACAATATATGTTCCGCCCTGCTTACCCTACAATATGCGTAACTCATAAGTGTCCAGGAAAACATGGCCGACGTGGCAACCCTAGTTACAGGTAATGAAGTCTGATTTGAAGTCCAGTGTGTGCATATTAATGGAAGGGGCTGAAGGTAATATGATACATTGTGGACATGTGGCTGAAAGGAGCTTCAAGACTGTAGGTCTAATAGGTTTGATATATGCAAATAGATGACAAGAACTGCAGGTAATAGGATTTGATCTGAGGCTGAATGAAGAAATATGGCTGACAGGTGGGCTCATCTGATCACAAACTTACATTCCACTTTCACCAAATCACCAGCTGGTTGACTAGTATTATTGTGAGGAACAGAGCCCTTCCTGCCCCACCAGTGTATATTACACACTTCTGCCATTATAGATGCAACGCTGTTTAGAATAGATGCAATGATCAGTTTTCTAAATGTTCAGCTCGGCTCCCTATTGTTAGTTCTGCTCTGTGTTTCTATACTAATAAGACGTGCTCCTACCTGCAGGGGGACTGACTCAAGGCATATGTAGGATACACAGGTGCATGCTTCCAAAGTGTATATTGTTCCATCCAATTTGAGTTCCTTCCTGTACTGTTTAGTTCATGTCATCTTTTACAAACATCCTGGAGTCCACCACTGCCACCAAGTGGTTATCTCTGAAATATAATAAATGTGAGCGTGTACAACGTTGTTAGGATAATATTACGGGATAACACTGCACAATTATTAAACATGATCATTCGATTTGTTATGGTCATATGCTCTTTTTGCAACCTTGTGACATATTTATATAATATTAATTAGTCACATTTACATAAATGGTCTCCGTTTTGAAACATTTAATTATCTAATTATCAATAGGGAGATGTTATAAATTTGTGTGTGTGAGTGTATATATATATATAGATATATATATAGATATATATATGTAAATATAGATATACTTGTGACATATTCATTTTGTATTAATTAGTCACATTTATATGAATGGTCTCAGTATTGGAACATCTAATCATCTGAATATGGATCAGGAGAAGCATCGAATGTGTCTATCTATCTATCTATCTATCTATATATATATAGTAGACCAGCGCTACTGAACTGCAAAAATATCCCCAACTAATTAGTGTACAGATAATAGCTACAAAAATCAACAGTACAAAGATAGTAAGATAGTAATATATAATAGACTATCACACAACCTGATAGATCAGTGTAATATAAATATCTTCAGTAAACAAAACCAGGAAAACATATGGTGGCAATAGGGCTTGTGCTGCTTATAATATGATGCAGTGTACCCCTTACACTGTAAATTGATACAAAATCAAGAGAAAATTAATAAATAAGCGCACAGAGTAACACGTCTCTAGTAAAGATAACAATGTGATGGTAATCCATATGGTACAGTTGATAGAGTTCTATACGAGATCCACCTTCACCATATTCAAAGTGCAGACAATACACAAAAGGTTTAGCTGATCAGCTTACCAGATTCTACCCTAATCTCATGAGGTAAATTGAATGCGCATTAAGGAGAGAGGGATAAGGCAACACCCTTCAATCTGTCAGGAAACGGTCACCACAGCACCAGCCAGCAATCCCCTTGTCAGTGGGTGATCTCAGGAGGAGAGTTTCACGGATAGAAGAAACACAAATTGCATAGTGTAATACCGTTTGATCATAGGCAAATTTATTGTGAAATTAAAAAAGACAAACTCACATTTTAAAACCTCAATCAATAATGAGGTAAGTAAAATACAAATATTTCCATACACAGCTACAGGACAGCTAACGGCAGATCTATTACAACCCCAGCTGAACGCTGTGAAGTGTGGAGGCGTAGTTCAATAAAAAAGCTGAAATCGCTTATTAAAAACTTCTAGATCGATTTAAACAGTAAACAGCTGGTTCCTCCGGCTACTACCTCTGATGAAGAAGTAAACCTAAATACTTTAAAAAGCGTAAGGTTGATGTAGAGTGGGCTTGTTTGTTTCCAGGAAAGGGAAGATCTTGTATAGAACTGTATCAACTGTACCATCTGGATTACCATCACATTGTTATCATAAGGCTTAGATGATCCATTTTACTTTTCATAACCCATACACCAGTACCATATATGTACACTTTCCCATCCGACCTCTTTCCCTTATTTACCTGAAATAAATACACAACACCAGTATTGCCAATAAAAAATGGAAAGGTAACTTTAATTTGTCTAGATTTTGCTGTTGCAGCCAAAATCAGATAAGAGAGCCATAAATCAATTCCAGCAATTTCAACACCACAAATCAACTTAATGCCCAAGCATTTCAACAAACATGGGTCCACGTATCGGGGGGAGGACCACAAAAACCCCTGTGACGAGGCCCTAGGAATTAGGAGAGAACCCGCTGCATAACCTGCCCAGCAGCAAGACCACCGGATCACGGCCCCAAGCCGAGTATGCAATGGGATCCTCCCGCATCCACGATGCCCTGCCCACGTGCTAGGCCCATATTCACCGCAATATCCACTTTTATTATCCTTTCAATGCTATAGCTGTCGTATTTTAAATGCCCTTGGTTAGCTTAGACCGATTTGCGTCACCTGCTTAACCTCCGGCTGCAGCCAATTCTCGTCCTTAAGGGAAACACAGGTCTTATGAAGATCCAACCAATTGGTCAGCATCCTGCCCATATCCGTGTCTGCTTGCTCTCTTCCTTTTCTCTGTGACCTCTCCGATATGATTCCTTCTCTCTTTACCATTCCTAATGCAGGGTGGATGGGGGGGAAACAAGAAAAAATGTAGTGTGCTTCATTTCCTGTTACTCCACCTTATAATACCTGAGCTTCAGCCCCCGCCCCCTTTTACCTGACCCACCTTCCCATTGTCTCTTACGATGCCCTCCCCCTTTCTTCTCCTGACCCTCTGCTTCCCCCAGCTAGCCCCCCTTCCCTACTATCTCCTACTCAGCCCTTTCCTGTCCGGTATAGGAGCTCCAGCCTTAGTGGCACTCCTGTCATATCCTACTCCTTGCGTTTTTTATAAGGCTTAGATTTTCCTTTTATCTCCTATAACCCATACACCAGTACCATATATGTACCACTTTCCCAACCGACCTCTTTCCCTTATTTACCTGAAATAAATATACAACACCAGTATTGCCAATAAAAAATGGAAAGGTCACTTTAATTTGTCTAGATTTTACTGTTGCAGCCAAAATCAGATAAGAGAACCATAAATCAATTCCATTAATTTCAACACCACAAATCAACATAATGCCCAAGCATTTCAATGAACATGGGTCCACGTATCGGGGGGAGAACCACAAAGCCCCCCGTGTTGAGGCCAGAGGAATTACGAGAGAACCTGCTGCATAAACTGCCCAGCAGCTAGACCACCGGATCATGGCCCCAAGCCGAATATGCAGCGGGATCCTCCCGTGTCCTCGATGCCTCGCCCACGTGCTAGACTCATTTTCACTGCCAACCTAAACATGTGACCTTTCCTTACCTTAATCAGTTCCTCCACCATAGCTCTTATGTCCTCCAGAAACTGATCATTCCCGACCTCGTTCAGGTGTACACCGTCCGCCCGAAACAGTTCCTCTCTCTTAGCTGCGATCAGCGTGTGCTCAAGCACCCTACCCCCTGTTTCCCTTACTATCTTCGCCGCCACTTGGTTACTCTTCTGCGCGATCTATATCCCGCCCTCTGCGTATCTTTGTTGTGCCACTGTATCCTGGATATTACGTTGGACCATATGACTCGTACCTGCGGCCATGCTACCTTTAGCCAACTAATTACTTCCTTTATCTTGTCCTCCAGTTCCCTTATAGGTAATGCGCCTATGTCATTGCCCCCCAGATGTATTATCAATGTATCAGGGCAACCCCACCTTCTTCTTGCCTGTTGTATTGTCGCGACTAGCTCCTCCCATCTGATACCCCTCTTTCCTAGCCACCTGATATTCGCCTCCCTGTGCGAGAAACCTAGATGCGACCCTAAGCCTGCTGCTACTGCCCTTATGCGTGCCCAATGCATGTACGAATGCCCTACTACCCATACTCGAAATGCTCCATCTGTAAGATAAAATATAAATATTTGATGAACCTTAAAAAACACAAACTTTGTTGCCAATAATTCAGAACCATTAATCACGTTCCCTTCCCATTTATTCTCCTTTTAGTCTAATGTAAGATCTAAAAGCCTGGGATTTCCACCTCCCCAAATTTTTTATCTTATCTTCCGAACAACCTTTCTCCGCCGCGCTAGTCGCAGCCCCTATCCGGAATGAAAGGGGCGGGAACCGTTGGTGTTCCCATCCCAGCTTTTTTATGACCATTTCCATCACTTTTTTAAATTGGAATCTTGTTAAATTGGACCTGTCTGTGTGCCTCAAAAACATCCTACCCTTTGCGTGCTTTGTCCTTAACCTTCCTAAACGAATCCCATTTAAACCTTGACATCGCGTCAGCCACTACATTTCTATAACCCGGTATGTGCCTAGCTTTAAAGCAGATGTTCAACTGTAAGCATTTCAACACTAGGTATCTCAGGTACTTTATCACTGGCATGCAAAAAGCCGATAAGTTGTTAATTACGTCCACTACACCTTGATTATCGGACCAAAATATAATACTTTTGTTTGCCAGTTAATCCCCCACAGTTCCTCAGCCACCACTATGGGGAATAATTCTAGTAGCGCCAGATTTCTCACCCATCCGTCCCTTTCCCATTCCGCTGTCCATTTACCAGCGCACCATCTACCCTATAAGTATGCGCCAAAGCCTGCGCTCCTCGCCGCGTCGTGTCCAACTCTAACTCGTTCACTGATGCCGCTCTTGGCCATATTCTGACTCCATTAAATGTCCCACACCCTCATGTCTTCCCTTATAGCCCCTGTCAGTCTAATCATATGTTCGGGGCTTTTTCACCACCGCTGTTCCCAAATCCAGTCTCCTCTTAAAGATCCTTCCTACTGGGATAACCCTGCAAGCGAAATTAAGCACTCCCAGCAACTTCTGCATCTCCCTAAGTGTAACCTTTTTTCGCCACAGCATTCCCTGACGTGCTTTCTCTATTTTTTTCCCCGGCAGTTCGCATTGTTCCTTCACTGTATCAATAATTATGCCTAAGAATGACAATCGCTGGCAAGGCCCTTCCGATTTTCTGCTGCTACCGGCTCTCCTAGCTCTTCTAACATATTGTGTAAAGCCTTCTTCAATTCTGCGCATGAGCTATCCCTGGCTGTGCCCACTACCATAAAATCATCCAAGTAATGTATAATTCTATCTGAGCCTGTTCTTATTGCCAGTAACCAATGCAGAAATGTACTAAATTTCTCGAATATGGAGCATGATACCAAGCAGCCCATCGGCAAACATTTATCTACGTAGAATTGACCGTTAAATCTACACCCCATTAATCTGAAACTCTCTGGATTTAAAGGTAACAATCTAAACGCGGACTCTATGTCGACTTTTGCCATTAATGCGCCCCACCCACTTCCTTTACCATGTTTACTGCTGAATCGAACGATTGGTATTGCACTGAGGTGTCTGCCCTATCAATCGAATCATTTACTGACTTCCCTTTTGGATAAGTGCTGCATCATGCAAAATTTTCCCTTCTCTTTTTTAGGTACCACGCCCAGGGGTGATACGACTAAGTCCTGTATAGGTATCTCTTTAAACGGTCCTGCCATTCTACCCAATTTTATCTCTTTTTCCAACATTCTACATATATTACCATCCCTTTTACCCACTCTGGAAATGACTGCTTTAATTGTTTCCCTTTCCCTTCCTCGCTCCTAGATTTTAATATCAAACACATCCACGTATTTTCCCTTCTGTGCTCTCAGTACAATTTTCGCTTTCAAATGCGTTGTCAATGGCATTAGATTTGTCCCTGTCACCTCGTCATCTGTATTAAATTCCCCTTCGCTATCACCCCCACCCGTTGTGGTTTCGTTCTCCACTCTTTTACCCTGCTTTGCATATATTTTCTTTACAAATTTCAAAATTCTCCTATTACCTTCCCCTTGAATTTTGTCATCATCCGAGTCCCACTCGGATGAACTGTCTGAACCCCTCATCTCTTCAATACATTATTTTCTTACCTTGTTTCAGTTGAGCTTTCTGTTTTCCCTCCTTGTCCTTTGTGCCTCCCGCACTTCCCTTAGACTTTCGCTCTCCTCCACTTTTTGCTACCAGGGAATCTCGGTTCCTTTCCTTTCCACTCGTTGCGCCCCTTGCTGCACTGTCCGTCATTTCCTTCTGCAATGCATTCATGTTAACATTGTTATCTTTGTACATCCTGTTTTTCCCCGATTCCTCTTCTGCTTCCAACTCCCGCTCCCTCTGTCTCTCTTTCTCTCCCCCCATGTCTGCGCTCCTCCTATCTTCCCTTCTCTGATCCTCTTCCACCATGACATAAGTATTCCCATCAATGTCCCTTATCGTTCTGGGCTTGCCCCTTCCTAGCTCCTCTGTTCTGTATCTTTTTTGCGGCCTCTGGTCATTATGCTCCCTGACGTATATTTCTACCCATCTCCTCTCTCCCTCCCCTTTGCTCCCCGACTTGCCCCTGAATCTCATTTCTCTATCATTCCTGTATTCTGGATGCTCTTCTGCTTCCCTCCACTCTCCGCTTGCAACTCTTCCCTCCCTTCCTCTGCTGCTCGACATGCTGGGTCCGCTGGGACCCCCACACCTGCCCTTTTTTCTCCAGGTTCCCCCCTCATTGCCATACTCTACCCCTTGGCCGACTATGTAAATGCCCTTGTCCGCTCTACAGACCGCTTGTGGATTGTCCTGATCGCTGCGCGATAATATGCGCCCTCACTGCGCGAACTGAGGTTCACTGTCCCCTGCCCGGGATTTACAATATGGCGGCGCCGATAAAGAGGAAGGTGCTGCTGCAGTGATCATCCGCCAGGCACAGGAAGCAGAGCGGATCAAACCATGTGTGAGCAAGGGGAGTGGTGTGGAGCCAACCAAAAAGGTAGCGGTGGACCACCGCAAAAATGCACAAAAAGAAGAAGTGGAAGGCTGCTGAGCAACAGTAAAACGGTATGTTTATTTCCAGTTTAAAAAAAATACACATGAAAGTGAACAGAGTCACAACAAACAGGGAAGGAGACAGTAGTCTTACATGTTTATGGCGGCGCCCTCTCGCCCATGCTACAGGTACTTAAAGATGGCCGCCGGGATCTCGCATGGTGCCCCGCCTCTTCACGCTTGCGTTGCTGGGACTCAAAAGATGGCCACCTAACTAAGGCGGGATTACCCATGCAGCCCCTCCCCTCCTCCTCGCTAATGTACCTGGCCATCGGGGAAAAATGCCCGCCTCTACCACCAGCGCCCTTGGGAACGGGGGATGGGGCCTGCTACTAGACGGGACCTGACCGGGGGGGATAGTGTAGGAAGAAGGGCCTACCTCACCCCTAAATAAAGCGGGGATGCCGCAACTGTCCTCTGAGTCGGTAAACAGTGGGGGGTCGCTGTCGGAGCCCCGCTGATGGCTTACCTTGGCCGCACCGCGTCCACCTCCATTCTACTCTCCCCTGCACGTACCTTTTCGACCTTGTCTCCCAAAGCCGGCATCACCTGATCCAACTGCCCAGCTAAAGGTACCACTCCTTTCTCCTCTCTTGTCCTCGGTCTCTCCGCCTTCTTCTTCTCCTTCTCCAGCTTCTTCAGCTTCCTTTGGGCCTGGACAACCCTTGTCTGCCAGATGGTGTCGTCACCGTTCAAGAATTTCTTGGGGATCCTACGATTTCTAGTCGACATTGTCTTGTTACTCAGTGCGCTTATTTATTGATTTTCTCTTGATTTTGTATATATATATATTTATATATACTATATATATTTATATATACACACACATATATATATATATATATATATATATACTGTATATTACCTCAAAATGTCTTCACTAGAGACCCAAATGATTTGCTTATTCTCTCCCCTCTCTCTCTACATGTTGCAGTTATATATCGCCCCTCTGGGTCCCTAATTCAATTTGTTTATAATTTTTTTGCCTGGCTACCTTATTTCCTCTCCTCAGATACCTCTGCCCTTATTATTGGTGATTTCAACCTCCTTGTTGACAATCCTTTTCCCCTGGAGATAGGGCGGAGCTATGCAGCGAGTGACGTCACATCCGGTTTGCGGTCCAGGAGCACAGAGACCCACACCGGAGCTGCTTGTTTGTTTTTCTGAATGGAACTGCCTGATTCTTCTTTTATGAGAGACTACATACAACGGATTGCTCAAAACAGATAAGTATACATATCTGTATAGTATACTTAAAACACTGTCACCTAGATTACAAGTTTTAAGCGCTATAGGGAAATTAACGAACGCAATAAAAGTTGTGTTATTTAATCCCCTATATTGCTGCCATTACAAGTTTAAAAAAACCTGATTGTGCAGGCAATATGGGTTTTTTAAGCTCCATACTGCACCAAAAACAAGCGCTGTTTTGACGTGCTCGTGCACGCTTTCCCCATAGACAACAATAGGGAGAGCGGTCAGAAAAAAGTCTAACACCTGCGATCGCGGAAAGAAAAGCTCCGTAACACAGCCCCATTGATGTCTGAGGGGAAAAAGGAAACTAATGTTTAAAGTTTAAACCTAACACCCTAACATAAACCCCACGTCTAAACACCCCTAATCTGCTGCCCTCGACATTGCCAACGCCTGCCTAAGTTATTAACCCCTAATCTGCAGCTCCCGATATTGCCGCCACCTAAATAAAGGTATTAACCCCTAATCTGCCGCTCCCGATATCGCCACCACTATACTAAACTTATTAACCCCTATTTCATCGTACCCCAACATCGATGCCACTATATTAAAGTTATTAACCCCAATTCTGCAGCTCCCCGACATCGCTGCAACTAAATAAAGTTATTAACCCCTAAACTGCCAGCCCCCCACATTGCAACAACCTAAATTAAACTATTAACCCCTACACCTACCCCTAAACCTAACGTACCCCTAACCCTACCCCTAAACCTAACCCTAACACCCCCTAACTTTAACATATTTAAAATAGATCTAAATTAAATTTACAATTATTAACTAAATAATACCTATTTAAAACTAAATACATGCTTAAATTTTATTTTTATTTCATAGGTAAGTTTGTATTTATTTTAACTAGGTAGACTAGTTAGTAAATAGTTATTAACTATTTACTAACTACCTAGTTAAAATAAATACAAAATTACCTGTGAAATAAAACCTAAGCTACCTTACACTAAAACCTAAAATTACAAAAAATAAAAAAACCTACCATTACAAAAATAAAAAACCTACCATTACAAAAAAATCAAACGAAATTATCCAAAAAAAGAAAAATTATTCCTATTCTAATACCCTTAAAAAAACACCCTAAACTAAAAAAGCCTAATCTAGAATAAACTACCAAGGGCCTTTAAAAGGGCCTTTTGTAGGATATTGCCCTTAGTTAAACAGCTCTTTTGCTACACAACAAACAAACACCCCCTAACAGTAACACCCCCCAAACGACATAGGGCCCTTAAAAGGGCATTGCCCTAAGTTAAACAGCTCTTTTGCTACACAAAAAACAAACACCCCCTAAAAGAATACATTACACAAAATAACAAACAAATTATCAAAAATAATAAAGATATTCCTATTCTAATACCCATTTTAAAAAAAACACCCCAAAATAAAAAACCTATCTAGAATAAACTACCAATGGCCATTAAAGGGCCTTTTGTATGGCATTGTCCTAAAGATACCCACTATCATTACAAACCCCCAACCCACAAAATAAAAAAAAAACTATCTAAAAAAACCTAAGTTACCCATTTGGGCATTTGGATGGGCATTGCCCTTAAAAGGGCATTTAGCTCTTTTGCTGCCCAAACCCTAATCTAAAAATAGAACCCACCCAAAAAAAAATTTAAAAAACCTAACACTAACCCCTGATGATCCACTTACAGTTTTTGAAATCCCGCTTGAACAATCTTCATCCCAGCGGAGAAGTCCTCATCCAGGCGGCAAGAAGTCTTCATTCAGACGGCCTCTTCAATCTTCATCCCAGCGGCGAAGTCCTCATCCTCCATCCTGAAGACATCCAGCGCAGAGTATCCTCTTTATACGGCTGCCAGCGTGCACTTCAATGCAAGGTACGCAATTCAAGATGGCGTCCCTTGCATTGCTATTGGCTGAAACATTTGAATCAGCCAATAGAATGAGAGCTGCTAAAATCTTTTTGGCTGTTCATATGAGCCAATAGGATTTATGCAGCTATATATATCGCCCCTCTGGGTCCCTAATTCAATTTGTTGATATTTTTTTGCCTGGTTACCTTATTTCCTCTCCTCAGATACCCCTGCCCTTATTATTGGTGATGTCAACCTCCTTGTTGACAATCCTTTTCCTCTGGAGAAAAAAAATTCTCCAGCTCAATTTCTCTTATGGTTTGTCAAAATGGACTGACTTTCCAACTTACAAATATGGTCACTCCCTTGATCTGATTTTCAGCTATCATGTATTGTGTCCGACTTCACAAGTTCCCCTTTTCCTCTTTCTGACATACTACTACTCTCCCTCCATCTAACCCTCATAACAAACTCCACAGAAGTATTAAGTCGCTAGATCAAACCTCTGATCTCTTCCATCTCCTCCTTTTCCTGCCCTGACCAATCTATCTACACAAGCAACTATTAGATAGTTGCAAAAGAGAACACACATATAGCACTCAAATTCCACGTGTAACATATATAGGGTGGTATATATCAACAAAAATATATTAAAAAATTAAACTTTATTAGTCATAATTAAAAATGGGTACATTAAAAACAACTAGAGAAATATGGGCTGAATCATCATTACCTATCCTGGATCTAGTTACACCAGGAAATACGTTAAGTACAATTACTTAGGTCAGTATGAAATGGGGTGGTCAAAAGATTGTTCTAAAGTACATGTGACCCCACTAAATAATATTAGGGATTCGAGGAGAATGCCTGGCAGCAAAAATTCTTAAATAGTGTTAATGCTTGGTGCAAACAGTAGTACATGTGACGTTATATGCTCAAACCTTCCACTATTCGGTTTATGGCTAGGATAACTAAGTCACTTGTAAACTACAGAGGTAGGAACACCAACTGTGATTATTCTCCCACAGTAATATAACGGCACAAAGGATTGAGTCTAAAGGACGGATATAAGAGAGGTGTAACGTTTAATACATCCGATCCAATGTAATAGTAATGCTTCCACTATGATGGGCTGAATAACAACTGTGTTTCCTTGGAAGGTAAACTGGATATAAATTATTCTCAGTATTATATTCGTTACTACAGTGAATTCTAATACTAATTTATAGAGATATAATCCTTTGTCTTTATTTTGTGTCTGTTGTACACTCTGTATTAAATACTTCAGACTCGGTTATTAGGTCTGTAATTAGCAAATAACATACTCAGTATATACCTATGTTTATAATAAACTGCTAAATATACTGTGCTGAGGAACCTCAGTTCAGTAGCTGAGGTAAAGAATCTTTTGTTCTAAAAGGATACCAATGTTTCTATATGGTAGTCTTAGTATCAAGCAGAATAATCTGCCCCATTAATGCGCTTGGTATCAAAGATACTATGTAAGTTTGTAACTTCCTCAATGGCTACTAAGTATATATTAGGGATTCCCCCAGTGGCTGTCCTTACTGCCAATATGACTGCTAATAATATTGTGCCTGTTTATAAAGAGCAATCTTACAATTGCCTAAAGCGGTAACCGATGCAACAATAGCACTTTGGGTTCAAGTAAAAAACTATTAACATAGAACCGCAGCAGTGTGTGTTTATCAACATCGTCATCCACCACTGGTGTATTCACTGGTATGAGCTATTCTCATGCAAATAAAGAGCCTACAGTATTATCATTAGTATTCAACAATCATATCAGGTGTGGAATCGGCAATCGTAGAGATCATATGTAATCAGACAACCGCTACACCGTTACACCCTTATGTTAGAATTGTTGACTATTAGCCAGAGCGAAACAAGACCTCAAGTCAATGCCTGCTAGTGCGAAGTCAGATCCCAAATAATGGCCTAATAAATCTGAGAATTCATGTATTACAGCTCAGATATCATGTATGCAGCCCTAATATTCTACTAGATTATTAAAAACGAAGGGTCCCACATGTCCTTTCTCCTGACATGTTTCGCTGGTTTCTCAGTGTTTTTGCACTGCGGAATCCGTCGGTGCTTTACAAATAACTGATAATATATTTATATGCAACTAGATTATTTACAATGTTTGATGTATTTTGCAGCCCCTTTTTGTGAAAACTAGAGTATTTACATGATGATTACAAATATTACCGTTTATGAGTTGGCAGAGGTGCTGGTACTCAGTACCGAAGAGTACCCCCACAAAAAATCCTGTAGATATATATAAAAATATATATACAGTTGTAATCAGAATGATTCAATCCCCATTGCAAATCAGGTTTATTATCAAAATTTACAGACTTTCAGCCGTTTGCAATGAACAAATAAAACAAAAGCAGTTGAAATAGCTCAACGCAACGAATGCTTCAAGTGGTTTACCCAAATTCAACTGAAAATGCAACTTTTAATGAATTCTGCAGTCTCAAAATTATTCAACACCTTCATGGCAAGCATCTTTAGTACTTAGTAGAGAACCCTTTTGCTCTTATGACCTGCTGCAAACGAGATGCATAGCCGGACACCAGCTTCTGTCAGCATTCCTGAGGAATCTTAGACCATTCCTCATGAGCAATGGCCTCCAGTTCAGTAATATTCTTAGGTTTGCGTGCTGCAATTGCCTTCTTCAAATCCCACTAGAGATTTTCTATGGGGTTCAAGTCAGGTGACAGTGATGGCTACTGTAAAAGTCTGTAAATTTTGACAATATACCTGATTTGCAATGGGGGTTGAATAATTTTGATTACAACTGTATATATATATATATATATATATATATATATATATATATATATATATATATATATATATATATATATATTTCAAGAAAAAGTCAGAGGGGAAGCAACTGCTGTTTGAGCTATATTTAATATTCTATTTTCAGACTAGTAAATGTCTAAATAGAACAATATGGTGCAGACCCTTATTATAAATGACATGTAGCAAATAAGAAAGAGTAAACAAAAACGAAATCTTGTCTATTAAAAGACAGGGAAATCAGGACTCTTTTATAAAATTAGAAAAATGCTCAAAAAATATATATACTTCAATAGCAAATTTTTAATTGTGACTCAATGACTTCTCACCCCGTGAGAACACCATCAGTCATTCAAAATGTTCAATTCCAAGATACATGTACATTGTGAAAGCACACAAAAACATAAATTTTAAAAAACCATACATGATAGTTATATGCAAAGTGCATAATGAACCTGACCGGTCAGGGATGAACACAGGCGCATATAGATTCAAGCTGTAGATATCTGACTGTTAGTGGCAAGATATTAATTAGCCTACTACACCCTACTGCTCACAGAACCCCCAAACATAGAAAGCACAGAGGTATAGCCTGGGCAGATAGAAGATGGGATCTAAGAGGTTAATTATAAAACTCTTGCAACAGTGCAGATTAGTATATTAACATAGGACAGCTTAGCGGAGCAGTATTGCAAAGTACATTGGTAAGCATGGCAGTATATTAAAGGCGGAATGTTATCTAGACAAACTACACCCTGCTGCACACAGCACCCCGATTTCAGAGGTATAAGTTGGGCAGGTGAAAAATGGGATCTAAGTAGTCTAGTGATCAATCCACCTAAATATGTACATTTAGCAAAAGACAGAAAGCATGCAAAGCTAAAGCATATGAGAATTAATACACAAATATGCAGCAGTAGTATGAACATATCACTTATATATCATTGCAATTGTGTTCTTGCAGGAATGAAAGTCGATTAGAAGTGCTGCTTGAAATAACAGTTCCAAGTTTTTGGCCGATAACCCTCGACAGGTATAGTCATACACAAGTCTACTATCGACTCAAAGTACACTCCTGCTTTACAGGTTTCCCTGCTATTTTCTATTGCAACGTTCATACAAACTTATTGCCACATAGTCCTTGCTTGTTAGGCAAACTGCTCCAAAAGACGCCACAATCCTCAAGGCGAAGTTCTGTGATCCTGTGCGTACATCACGTGTACCGGTCAGCTAGCCAATGCCGATGCGCGTTTCACCCCCTCGTCTGTTTGTAAGACAGGGCTTCATCAGGGCGTTTGGAGTAAGGACGCATACGTCCATTTTTATGTAAATATCTATTGCGCCTCTGCTGGTGAGTGAAAGTATCTTTATATACAATGTCTAAAAACATATGCAGGTATACAAAGCAATCATAGATATGTACGGTTACGGTATCACAGTTTTCCAATTTATGGATGTCTTATGTGCCTAATAGAAACATAGTAAATCCATATAGTTACTTTTTTTGAAATAGTTGTTATTTAGGAAACATTGTTTAAGAACCATTTTAGTTATAAAAAACAAGCCATATCCAGCTTGTCATTAAGGCCAGTGGGGAGTTGGGTCTCTAGGATTGAGATCCATCTACACTCCTTCCTTAGGAGGACTTTGTCATTGTCTCCTCCTCTACCATTTGTGATGCCCCTGTCTATGCCAATAAATTTTAGATTATATATATATTTTGCATACGAAGAGAGAAGCGCTCTACCAGGAATGAACAACAGATCATCAGCTAGTTCTATGGCGATTTACCACCAAGGAGCAGCCTCTTTTTGACCAGTGTGCTTTTCACAGAGGAACACTTTCCTGAAGCATATCAGTCTGACCCCGCAAGTAAGGTCAGTCCATCCCGGAAATACCAGGCAATTCTCCTCTGAACAAGGAACATAACAACCCTAGACAATCGTTTTGGCCTCCTATTTGCCTCATCAGTGAGGTGCAGCCATATTCCTCTAAGCACACTGGGCAAGGAGTCCACGTCTGGTTTCCCCCATCACCCATAGGGAGACTTCCCAAGGATCATATCAATTTGCATACAAAGAGAGAAGCTCTCTACCAGGAACGAACAACAGCTCATCAGCTAGTTCTATGGCGATTTACCACCCAGTAGCAGCCTCCTTTAGATCAGTGTGCTTCTCACAGAGGAAAACTTTCCTGAAGTATATCAGTCTGATCCTGCCAAGTAAGGTCAGTCCAGCCCCGAAATACCAGGCAATTCACCTCTGAACAAGGAACATGACAGCCCCAGATGATCATTTCGGCCTCCTATGGGCCTCGTCAGTGAGGTGCAGCCACATTTCTCTAAGCACACTGGGCAAGGAGAGCACATCTGGTTTCCCCCATCACCCATAGGGAGACTTCCCCAGGGTCATATTAATTTGCATACGAAGCGAGAAGTGCTCTACCAGGAACGAACAACAGCTCATCAGCTAATTCTATGGCGATTTACCACCCAGTAGCAGCCTCCTTTAGACCAGTGTGCTTTTCACAGAGAAAAACTTTCCTGTAGTATATGAGTCTGATCCTGCCAAGTAAGGTCAGTCAAGCCCGAAATACCAGGCAATTCTCCTCTGTATTGTCAGTATATTTATGAAAATCTTAGCAGTGCTATCCAAATAATATATATAAGTTTATGGCAGGGTTATAAACATAATACAAAGAAATAGAAACCCTTATCAACCATGCACCTACTAGACCATACAATTAATATAAATATCTGAATTCTTTTATTTAGTTAATATCCATAAACATATTGAATTATATTTGCAATAAAAGGAA
Source organism: Bombina bombina (assembly GCF_027579735.1). Lineage (NCBI taxonomy): Eukaryota > Metazoa > Chordata > Amphibia > Anura > Bombinatoridae > Bombina > Bombina bombina. The sequence continues at coordinate 932,447,533 of NC_069499.1, read as the reverse complement.
ATGAAACAAAATTTATATGCGTTAAAACCAACTCTTAAGATATGCTATCCTTCTTACAAAACCCAGAAAAATATACCTTCACAATTCAGCCTTTTATTTATTTAACACAATGGGACTAAAAACCTTTAACATCCAAGCAATACAATTCTAAACAGTGTTTATAAAACAATAGGATAATATATATTCTGCTATTTAATTGCAATTTATCCTAATACAAAATTAACTGACAATATCAGAACTTGTATAGATGACTTACTTAGCCAATCAGACACAGATTTAAACAACAATACAATATATAGGCTGTGACTATCAATTTGAAATACAATATACACTTCTGAATTATTATATATTTGCATAGATAAACAATTTAGGATTGGGATTAGTATAACAATACATAGGCTATGAAATGCTAACTTGAAATATTTCCTTAACTCTGCTAAGTACAGCAATAATAAATGTTTAATTTAAATGCTTGCATACAAACAGGCAGGCTAAGAGCTATTTAAGGGTATATAATACAATCTAAAAGCCCAATTTGTTCTTTCCAATTCAAAAATTGTAATTTTACTGTAGTGGCTATGCTTATAACTTATCTTACAAAAACCTTGTATACATCACCCAAATAAACAGCAATCCAGTTCCAATGTTTTGCAACAGATCCAATTCACCTCAGAAATTCAAAATTGGGGTAAAGCATATGGAGTCCAATGGTAGGTGTGTGCTTTTGATTAATAACTGCAGCAGTTACTCCTTTCTGGATCAGTCAACACCACCCTTTTTAGTCTCTATGCTGGGGTTTTAAATCATCTGATCTCACCCCTCCCCTTTTTGATTATTTATCAGTCATTGGTGAATATTGGAAACGCCCACGGCCTTGTCTTGGATTAGTTCTTTGCAACTGAACATGGATTGGTTTATTTGGTAAATGTGTTGTCAAGGAAATGCATTCTTTGCAACAACCAATCATCTCATGGTTGCAATTCCGCATCATAACACTAGGTGGCAGCAGACGTACAAACAAACAAATACAACAAGACCATCTCTAACATTTTTAAGCAAGTTAAAAAAAAAATTTTCTTTCATAAAATGGTTATTTAATCAGATCACACTCTCTGCATTAATCATATATAACCCCAATTACAGATGGTTAATATTAGGTTATTTTTTTTCTGATTATTCTGATACCAAATATGTTATATTATTAACATTTTATTATATTAAGGTAATTTAACACTGCCAATTACTAGCCCAAAATGCATCACAACTTTGTCAGCATTCTGGCACTTCTTTGCAAATAACAGCCTATTTTTATTTCAGTATTGTACTGTATTCCAAGTGAATCCTGTCTATGTAGATCTGAAATAAAAAATAAATAAATGTCAATAATCACCTCTCCTCAGGTCCACAAACATCCACTCATGTTTTCAAACACACAGAGGCCAAGATATTCATGCCTTCAAAATATACACATATATGTACACACACACATACATATATATACACATATATATACATATATATATATATATATATATATATACATACACATATATACACACATATACACATCTCATATCCATTAAAATATATACAGTTGTTTTAAAATCATAATGTAAGTCATGTGCCTTCACTGTATTATCCTAACGTAACGTTCTAACTGCCCTTTCAGTAACTTCAGACTCCCTGTCTCCCATTCACTACATGGGGTCCCCTGCACCAAAGGGCAGATGCTGAAAATCTCACATGACTTGTCACCTGAGCTAGATTCCTAGGTATATTGGGAGGGGTAAATAGATTTTATCTCACATTCCCAAGCAATCATACATATGGTCTTCTGAAACTGTGGCTACATTTTAATTAAACCAAATGTTGTATTGTCAAGCTTTTGGAGACATCCTGGAGATGTGTATTCAGAATTTTACCTGTGTTAATTGAAGAAGTGGGGGAAGAGCTGAACATGATTGAAGTCAGTTTGTCTGAGAGGAATGAATCAATTTTTTTTTTCTGATCAGTGAAATATCTGATCAAAAATACAGATTTATTAATCTTGAGATATATGATTAAAATATATATATTTATTAACCTCACATATACCATGACATAAATCCCCCTTCCAATTTTAAATAGATGTAGGACACATGTATTTAAATTGGCCTAAAGTCAATGGTATTTGATGAGGATCAACCGTATATCTCAGTTCATTTTATGACACTTCATTCTCCCTCTATAACTTGTAGTTGGGATCTGGGATGACATGCTCGCAGTTGATTTATATGGACCCATTTATCTATGAAACTTTCATTTTTGGGGATCCGTATTTTATAGGCCACTGGAGATATTTTGTCAGTAATGACGAAAGGACCTTTCCATGAGGGAAGAAATTTCTTCTCCCTAACCTGATCTCTTCCAAAGTTATAAAGATAAACTTTATCATTTATTTCATATTCCTTTTTGGATGTTTTGAGATCATAATAGGTTTTAGTGGCAGTTGCGGCTCTTTCTAAATTCCTTTGAGCAAATGCAAAGGCATATTGCAGGTGTTTTCTTAAGTTCTCCACATATTGATGTGTATTGGCAGCGTTTATCAAATTTTGGTCTGATGTACGGTACAATAGATGCTGAGGTAGAACCATTCTTCTACCAGTCATCAGCTCAAAAGGTGACATTTTGGTAGCACTACTTGGAGTTGCTCTTAATGCCATTAAGACTAGAGGTAGTTTTACATCCCAGTCTTTACCTGTTTCACTCACAAACTTTTTGAGGATTTTAACAATGGACTGGTTGTAACGCTCTACACCACCACTTGAGGCAGCTCTATAAGCAATATGGAGCTTCCTTTTAACCCCTAGTATTTTCCACATTTTTGTCATCACTTCGCTAGTGAAGTGGGTCCCCCGATCTGACTCGATTCTTTGGGGCAGACCAAATCTGGAAAATACATGGTTGATGAGCAATGCTGCACATGTTTCAGCACTATTGTTAGGTGCACTAATGCACTCTACCCATTTAGTGAACAGGCATGTCACTGTTAACATGTACTTGTTACCTCTTGATGATCTTGTTACCGGACCGATAAAATCAATTTGTATATCTGACCATGGCATTACCATCCCCCTCTTCTGCAATGGCGCTCTATGCGTTGGTGCAGTGGGTTGGAACTGTGGACAGATTAAACACCCTTGACAGTAGGTTTGAACATCTTTCAACATGTGTGGCCAAAAAGCATAATCATGTAATATTTCATACGTGAGTTTGGCACCACGATGACCAGATGTGGGAGCATCATGGGCATGTTGAAGCATTAGACCTCTGAACTTGGTGGGTACTACCCACTGCTGGATGCCAGTTTTGGAGGTTCTAATTAATAAACCATCCTGTAACTTGAATTGTGATCGGGATTTCATTAAGATTCTAAGATCTTCTTTGCCAATGCAATCATCTTTTGAGATGGGGTTGCTTTCAGGATCTTCTATGTGTTTATAGAAGATGCCTACAATGGGGTCTTCTTTTTGACTAGTGATCAGGTCCTCACTAGGAGAATCCTGACTCCATTGTACCAAGTTAGGCTCACTCTGTTGTTTTGCCTGGTTTCTGGTAATGGCTTCTACCTGAATTGCACCCATTAAGTGGTCAATATTAAGGAGTTCTCCAGTTATGGCTCCTTGTTTGGCTAATGAATCCGCAAGGCCATTGCCTTCCTTATCAGGACCTAGAACTCTGGAATGACCCTTGGTCTTTTTCCAGTGTATGGTTAAATCATTGGATACTACCAGATTATCAATCTCGCAGAACAATTTGCCATGCTTGACTGGTTTGTTATTGCTTTTCTGCATGCCATTTCTTTTCCAAGTTGGCAGGTATTCAACAAAGCTGTCACGCACATAATTTGAGTCAGTTATGATCACAAATTCATTAATACTATGTTCAATAGCCATTTCAATGGTTTTGAAAACAGCAGTTAGTTCTGCAACCTGACTTGATCTTGGTCCAATGTTGAAACCTATAGATATATTTGGGAATCCATTTGCCCCAGTTATACCAATGCCAGCGACTAATCTGCGCTCATTATCAATAGTGGCATGGTAAGAACAACCATCAACATATACCCAAGGTAATGTTTGACAATGGTCCTCCTTGTACATTTTATATGGGGAAAGCAATTGTTCCTCCAGAAAATCATCTTCTGATAATTCTTCCCCAGGATCTCTAGCAGTACAGTCGTGGAGCTCAGCAAGCCCTTGTGCGACTGGATTCTTTTTATTCTGCTTGTAGCGAATTTCTAAGGGCCAGCCTTGTAAGGAAAGAGTCCACGCTGTTATGCGGCTATTAGACAAATTCCCATCTCTTATTCTCTCACTTTGCAAATATAGCAAAGGCTGGTGGGCCGTTTCCACAATAATTTTCTCGCCCTGTATATAGCTGCGGAAATTTTGTAGAGCCCATACAGTAGATAAGAGGGCTTTTTCGCAATCGCTAAATTTTATTTCTACTGGGGATAGATTTTTGCTCGCATAAGCAATGGCTTTGTTCAAATTATCATGCTTTTGGTATAACACAGCACTCATGCTTATATCTGTGTAACCTGTCTCTAAGAAGAAAGGTTTGCCACCTTCAGGGTACGCTAAGCAAGGTGCTTGAGTGAGTTTTCTCTTCAGCTCTTTGATGGCTGTCTCTTGAGACTCACTCCAGTGCCATTTCACATCTTTCTTCAGAAGAAGCAGTAGTGGTTTAGCTAATTCCGCATAATTATCAATGAATTTGCAAGAATAATTTGTCATACCCAGGAATGATCTCAATTCCTTTAAGTTAGTTGGGTTTTTAGAATTCACTATCGCTTCCACCTTTTTCTTTTGGGGATTTAATCCGTCAGAGGTAACTTCATGTCCCAAGAAGTTTACACGAGTGCGGCACCATTGAGCTTTTTGTAGGGATAATTTGACACCTGCCCTTTTAAGTTGGCTGAGGATGTGTTTAAGCTCTGCGATGTGTTTTTCAAAGTCTGTGCTTTTGATTAAAACATCATCAACATAAGATAAGGTCCCCCTTTCCAGTGCGTCAGGCATAGCCTTATGCATGAATACAGCAAATTCATGTCCAGAATTTATGTATCCAAATGGAAGTCTCTGGAATGCATACTGAACCTTTTGGAAGGAGAATGCTAGCTTATATTGGTCCTCTTCATGTACCTTTATGGTCCAATATCCCTGTGCACAATCAATGGCAGTGAATATTTTGGATCCCTGCATTTGTGCTAGGCACTGGTCAATGTATGGTACAGGCCAGCCAGACATGTATATTCGTTTGTTTAGCTGTCTTAAGTCAGCACACAAACGCCATTGTCCATTGGGCTTAAGGACACCTAGAATAGGATTATTATAAGAGCTGTGCACCTGTCTGATAATACCTCTTTCTTCCAAATTCCTGTGATCTCTGCAAGAGAATCATATGAGGCTAAGGGAAGTCTGTATTGTTTGACAAATACAGGTGGCGCATTAGGATCTGTTTGTATCCTTGCAATGTGCAAGTCTGTAGTACCACAGTCATAAGAATCCTTAGCGAAAATATCCTTGTACTCCATCAGGAGTTCTCGCAGCTGTTGGCGTTCATCATCGCTGGAACAGCCATTGGCTAAGGATATTTGCTCTTCGACTATTTGCTGAAATCCTGGAAAGATTTCAGGCTGTCCTATTTCATAGGCTTCTTCCAATCTAGAGGTGAGATCCCCTTGGTTATAGTTTACATTGCTCCCATGACTCTGGGTATTAGGGTACTCTTGCTGTTTGATTGGCTGATCAAACACTAGAGAGGCTTCTTCAATTTTACAGATGCCTTCCTCTGAGCTGAAGGGATAAATAGACTGAACATTAAATAGACCCTCTGGCATAGATGCAAAGGATTGTTCTATTAATTGTTCTTCAGTTAAGTATCCTTCAGGTATTAGCCCAATTACATTATTCTGGAATCCAAAAGTGTAATAACTTGATTCCAGTGCATATCCTATGGTAGTTCCCTTGGATAATGTTATATCCTGTGGGGTCATGTTATGCACAACAATATGTATTGGAACAGTTCCAATATTCACCATAGGAGTGTAGGTTACTGTGACACCCAGATTTTGTATTCTATGGGAGAGGCAAATTAGTGTTTCAGAAGTTTTTAATTTCTGACCTCTCTTTACCTGTAAGGGTAAAAGAAATTTATCAGCCCCAGCAGGAATTATAACATCGCTAGATACCTGCATATTCACAGCATATGGCAATTGCTGGTTTGATTTCAGGGCTGCATTTTCATCCTGAATTACTTCAGGGTCCCCCTTTAACCTGCTCCAAAGGCAAGAGTTAATCAAATCTATTTGTATGGCATATCTATGTAAGATATAATTGCCAATGTATATTTGATTATGGGGAGTATTTAAAACTAAAAACAGGTGCTTCACTGACTTATTTCCTATAGAGATAGATAATAAGCACTTAGCTGTGATGTTATAGCTTTCAAACCTGTCATCCAGGTTGCTGACACTGTGGTCTTGGGGAGAAAGATTTTTAATCACTTTAGGTTCAGCTATCTGCGCTAATAAACCTTCGCTTATATAGCTAGCTTCCTGTTTTAAGTTTATTTTAGCATACTTGGTTTTACCAAGGTCATGCACTTGTATAGGGATAAATAGATCCTCTTTAACTCTCTCAATCCCTGTGAGGTATTGAGCGTGGCCTCCCCCCTTAGGGATTTTATGATCCCCCTTGTGGAGTGATATGGTTAATACATCGCCATCTAGGGAAATATTCGCTATTTTTCCAGGCGATATTTTAAAAGTATTACCATCAGAGCCACTAAAAGGAGTCTGATCATCTATTTGTAGGATAGTGATTTCAGGTACAGAGTTATTCCTGAAATGAATCTCCACAGCATCTGGTTTCTCTTCTACCACGTGACAGCTATGTCGGGCGCGAGCTATACCAGATTTTTCATAATTGATAGGCCGTTTAACTTGTGACCAAATTACATTATTTATGCAATCAATTATGGTGCTTAATCGTTTCAGGAGATCACTACCAATAATTAAACGATCAGTTGGCAGATCCACTATAATGACAGGGTGTCTTATGACCCTGTTCCCCAATTTAAATTTTAACCATGCAGTACCGTAGACTTTTAGGGAGTCACCCCCAACACCTATTAGAGAACCGTCAAATTCTCTTATTTTAGGTTTGTGGGGTGTTAGCTCATTTAGCTGTGTGTAGTACCTGTGGGATAAGATAGTTGCCTGTGACCCAGTGTCAATTAATCCCCTGATAGGGTTGGAGACTGAATCTTGCAGCTCAACTAATACATAATATCTTCCTGCAGTTTCTACCATTTCACACATAAAATTGGCATTCTCACACATCTGTGGGCTTCGCCACGTGTTACCTGAATTCGCAGTGTCATTCGATGCAGAGGAACCTTAATACCTACCTGTTTCCTCTATGACAGGGTCGGTTGGATTCTTTTGTACTGCATCTGTGGAGATAAGGTTAGGAGAGAGCTGCAAGGGAAGAGATTTGTTAACTTTTCCCGGATGAGGTTGCTTGTCATCACGGCTAAATTGTCCGTTTTCGGTCTGTGGGGAGATAACATGATTAGTATCATTGATATTTATTATTACATTTTGTATATCTCTCCCCTCCCCTTCAGGTGATACTGCAGTATTTATGACTGTGCCTGTGGTCCACTGCTGACCACTGGCTGTACCCCTAAAAAAGTTCTGTTCGATTGCTGAGCCGTAGATTTTTGACTCATATTAGCGATTTGTTCGCTCAACTGATTTATCTGGGTAAACAGCATATCTACCTGATTGTACAAGTTGCCTCTACCCCTGGGCCTATCTCTTGGTGCCCCATTGTACTGATTCCTGGACCATTGGGTTCCCTCAGAATCAGGGCCGCTATTTCTATTCTGGCGTGGTTGCCCCTGGGGTTCAGCTTGTTCAGCATTAGTACTTTGGGGAGCATTATATACCTGGGGTGTCTGGTTACCCTGAGAATATCTTTGCCGTCTATTGTATCTACCCTTGCGTGGATACCAATTATTTGGTGGGTATTCTCTTTGTGAGTAATTATTCACCTGATTATGTCCCCCACTTTGGTTATAGTCTCCCTGCGCCTCAACCTGTGTAGGGGGAGGGGCAGAATTAAACCTCTGTGGAGATGGCCTGTTTTGACTGGCCACCTCTGCATAAGTTCTCTTGTTAGACTCCAAATTGAGGGGTTTAGGTGACACCCTAGTTTCTGCTACAATTTTGGGTTTTGATTCCTTTTTAACCCCCTGCTCACTGGACTGCTGAATAGAGTATAACTTCGTACTCTCTTTGATCAGCCATTCCAATGAGCAGTCCTCATCAAAATCTCTAGCTAAGTTGATTTTGATGGGTGTAGGCAGTGCTTCAAAAAATAAATTTACAAATTCTGAGCCATCAAATTTGGGATTATCTTCAGCCATACTGTACGCATTTTTCAATACAGAAAGGAATTCGATTGGACTCTGATTCGCACAACACTTTAAACCATATACCGCTATCTTCGCGGCAGTTTTAGTGCGATATTGCCCGAATTCTTTTCTGCATTGTCGTTTTACCCCATTCCAGGAATGAATATTCATATCCTTTAGTGAGGCAAAGAATTTGTGATGCTTACTGTCAAATACCCAAGGCAGAAATTCAATTTTCAATTTCTCACTTGTAACATTCATTATAGCTAACGCATTTTCAAAAGCCTGTAAATGATCAATTACAGATGTTGTTCCCTTATTGGAGAATATAGGTACTGCGCGTTGTACGAAGGTGATTATTTTATGGGAATCATAGACTTTATCAGACTTATTTTGGGATTCTCTGTTAGAGTTTCCCTCCCCCGCATCAGCTGCGCTACAGCTGTCCTCTGGATTTACATCCTGAGGGGATTGTCTATTTGGGAAATCTACTTCTGACCCGTTAGGGGTCATTTGTCTATGTTGTTCTATATATTTTCGTACCTCGTCCCTGACGCGTTCGCTAAAGGAGTTAGTATTATCTGTATTATTCTCATTGCTAATATAGGGGTTTTCATTATGGCGATATGACCTTTTTAAATCGCTTAATTCTCTCTGGCTTTGCGCAAGCTGTTTATTTAAATCTTGTATCTGCGCGATTAAGTCTGTATTATGCTTATCTAAGGCGGCTAGGTTTTGGGCAAATTCATCCATTTTATTTTTAGCTATTTTTAAACCCTCTTCGCGTCTGCGCGAGGAACGAATACTATTTTCTAGCTCCTGTATTTGCAATCGTTTGTCTGTGACACAAAACGACATTTCGTCAATTATGCATATAAAAAGGGGCCAGGATTTTAGTATTAGTTCGTCTCGCTTTTTGGGAGCTTCGCATTGATTAATCATTAATAATTCCTGGAAGAATTCATTTTCTTCATTCCACATATTATTATTAACGGTAATATTTTTAGCCCTAGTTTCAAGCATATCCATAAAATCATTTAATTCACCCGCAATATTAAACTTCCCTTTAAGGTAACTTAAGATATCTTTCTTAAGGACCTGACCTTTAGTAATAGGTATGGTTATGGGACCAATTTCATTGCTATGTATAGAATTAAATGAGTCACTTCTGGCTACAGACATTATTGTATTGGTTTAGTATTTATTTAACTAAAATGCTAATACAATTTTTGCCAATAAAAAGAGAGAAAAATTATATATTTAAAAAAAAAAATATTATTAATTTTGAAATATGAAAAATTAATATTCCGAAATATGAAAAATTAATATTTTTGATTAACTTTGAAAATATGAAAAATTAATATTTTTTATTAATTTTGAAATATGAAAAACTAATATTTTTGATTAATTTTGAAATATGAAAAATTAATATTTTTTATTAATTTTTCAAAATTAATCTTTAATAATATTTCAAGATATTAATGTCAATCTCGAAATATGAAAATTAATATTTCAACTTTTCAAAAAAAAAATTATATCTTCAAAATATTAATATCGAAATATGAATTTTTTTTTTTTCTCTTGTATAATAATTTCTATTTACTTACAAATATATTATATCAATTATGATGGATATTATTAAATCTCATGCAAAGTGCCTCCAATTATTATGTCAGTATATTTATGAAAATCTTAGCAGTGCTATCCAAATAATATATATAAGTTTATGGCAGGGTTATAAACATAATACAAAGAAATAGAAACCCTTATCAACCATGCACCTACTAGACCATACAATTAATATAAATATCTGAATTCTTTTATTTAGTTAATATCCATAAACATATTGAATTATATTTGCAATAAAAGGAAATGAAACAAAATGTATATGCGTTAAAACCAACTCTTAAGATATGCTATCCTTCTTACAAAACCCAGAAAAATATACCTTCACAATTCAGCCTTTTATTTATTTAACACAATGGGACTAAAAACCTTTAACATCCAAGCAATACAATTCTAAACAGTGTTTATAAAACAATAGGATAATATATATTCTGCTATTTAATTGCAATTTATCCTAATACAAAATTAACTGACAATATCAGAACTTGTATAGATGACTTACTTAGCCAATCAGACACAGATTTAAACAACAATACAATATATAGGCTGTGACTATCAATTTGAAATACAATATACACTTCTGAATTATTATTATATATTTGCATAGATAAACAATTTAGGATTGGGATTAGTATAACAATACATAGGCTATGAAATGCTAACTTGAAATATTTCCTTAACTCTGCTAAGTACAGCAATAATAAATGTTTAATTTAAATGCTTGCATACAAACAGGCAGGCTAAGAGCTATTTAAGGGTATATAATACAATCTAAAAGCCCAATTTGTTCTTTCCAATTCAAAAATTGTAATTTTACTGTAGTGGCTATGCTTATAACTTATCTTACAAAAACCTTGTATACATCACACAAATAAACAGCAATCCAGTTCCAATGTTTTGCAACAGATCCAATTCACCTCAGAAATTCAAAATTGGGGTAAAGCATATGGAGTCCAATGGTAGGTGTGTGCTTTTGATTAATAACTGCAGCAGTTACTCCTTTCTGGATCAGTCAACACCACCCTTTTTAGTCTCTATGCTGGGGTTTTAAATCATCTGATCTCACCCCTCCCCTTTTTGATTATTTAACAGTCATTGGTGAATATTGGAAACGCCCACGGCCTTGTCTTGGATTAGTTCTTTGCAACTGAACATGGATTGGTTTATTTGGTAAATGTGTTGTCAAGGAAATGCATTCTTTGCAACAACCAATCATCTCATGGTTGCAATTCCGCATCATAACACTAGGTGGCAGCAGACGTACAAACAAACAAATACAACAAGACCATCTCTAACATTTTTAAGCAAGTTAAAAAAAAAATTTCTTTCATAAAATGGTTATTTAATCAGATCACACTCTCTGCATTAATCATATATAACCCCAATTACAGATGGTTAATATTAGGTTATTTTTTTCTGATTATTCTGATACCAAATATGTTATATTATTAACATTTTATTATATTAAGGTAATTTAACACTGCCAATTACTAGCCCAAAATGCATCACAACTTTGTCAGCATTCTGGCACTTCTTTGCAAATAACAGCCTATTTTTATTTCAGTATTGTACTGTATTCCAAGTGACTCCTGTCTATGTAGATCTGAAATAAAAAATAAATAAATGTCAATAATCACCTCTCCTCAGGTCCACAAACATCCACTCATGTTTTCAAACACACAGAGGCCAAGATATTCATGCCTTCAAAATATACACATATATGTACACACACACATACATATATATACACATATATATACATATATATATATATATACATACACATATATACACACATATACACATCTCATATCCATTAAAATATATACAGTTGTTTTAAAATCATAATGTAAGTCATGTGCCTTCACTGTATTATCCTAACGTAACGTTCTAACTGCCCTTTCAGTAACTTCAGACTCTCTGTCTCCCATTCACTACATGGGGTCCCCTGCACCAAAGGGCAGATGCTGAAAATCTCACATGACTTGTCACCTGAGCTAGATTCCTAGGTATATTGGGAGGGGTAAATAGATTTTATCTCACATTCCCAAGCAATCATACATATGGTCTTCTGAAACTGTGGCTACATTTTAATTAAACCAAATGTTGTATTGTCAAGCTTTTGGAGACATCCTGGAAATGTGTATTCAGAATTTTACCTGTGTTAATTGAAGAAGTGGGGGAAGAGCTGAACATGATTGAAGTCAGTTTGTCTGAGAGGAATGAATCAATTTTTTTTTTCTGATCAGTGAAATATCTGATCAAAAATACAGATTTATTAATCTTGAGATATATGATTAAAATATATATATTTATTAACCTCACATATACCATGACAGTATTTAGAGGAATGTGGCTGCCCCTCACTGACAAGGCCCATAGGAGGCCAAAATGATCGTCTGGGGTTGTCATGTTCCTTGTTCAGAGGAAAATTAACTGGTATTTTGGGGATGGACTGACCTTACTTGGCGGGATATTACAGGAAAGTTTTTCTCTGTGAAAAGCACACTGGTCTAAAAGAGGCTGCTCCTAGGTGGTAAATCACCATAGAACTAGCTGATGAACTGTTGTTCATTCCTGGTAGAGCGCTTCTCTCTTCGTATGCAAATTAATAAGACCCTAGGGAGGTTGCCTTATCGGTGATGGGGGAAACCAGATGTGGACTCCTTGCCCAGTGGGCTTAGAGGAATGTGGCTGCACCTCACTGACGAGACCCATAGGAGGCCGAAACAATCATCTGGGGATGTCATGTTCCTTGTTCAGAGGAGAATTGCCTGGTATTTTGGGGCTGGACTGATCTTAATTGGCGGGGTCAGACTGATATACTACAGGAAAGCTTTTCTCTGTGAAAAGCACACTGGTCTAAAAGAGACTGCTCCGGGGTGGTAAATCGTCATAGAACTAGCTGATGAGCTGTTGTTCGTTCCTGGTAGAGCGCTTCTCTCTTCGTATGCAAATAAATAAGACCCTAGGGAGGTCGCCCTATCGGTGATGGGGAAACCAGATGTGGACTCCTTGCCCAGTGTGCTTAGAGGAATGTGGCTGCACCTCACTGACGAGACCCATAGAAGGCCGAAACGATCATCTGGGGATGTCATGTTCCTTGTTCAGAGGAGAATTGCCTGGTATTTTTGGGCTGGACTGACCTTACTTGGCGGGATCAGACTGATATACTACAGGAATGTTTTTCTCTGTGAAAAGCACACTGGTCTAAAAGAGGCTGCTCCTGGGTGGTAAATCGCCATAGAACTAGCTGATGAGCTGTTGTTCGTTCCTGGTAGAGCGCTTCTCTCTTCGTATGCAAATATATATATATATATATATATATATATATATACACTGTATGTATATATATATTTATATATATATATATATATATATATATATATATATATACTGTATATATATGTGTGTGTGTATATATATATATATATATATATATATACAGTCATGGCCAAAATATTGTCACCCCTGCATTTCTGTCAGTTAATGCACCACTTTGCCCTGAAAATTGTTGCAATTACAAATGTTTAGGCATTCTCATGTTTATTTATTTTGTTTATATTAGTATGACACACCTCTGAAGTATTGGGTACAGCTTTCCGTTCTTGTGCTGTGTGGATTGGAAGAAAGTAAACATGTGACTATCGACATCGATGAACACACCCCCTCCTGTGTAGCGGGACCCCAGCAACTGACACGGAACGGATGTGAGTGAGCACCGAGACATCAACCTCAGAGAAGACTGCTGTTCGGGCTAATATGGTGAGTTGTGGTCAGAGATACCACGGAGATTGTTTGGGACATTATCCTTGATAATGCTAATACCGCCATAGTGGTGAGTTGTGATCAGAGATACCACGGAGATTGTTTGGGACACTATCCTTGATAACGCTAATACCGCCATAGCCATTGAACTGAACTTTATTGGGGATAGCTTTATCCTTGGTGCTCTGAAGAGGAGACTTTTAACTGTGGCGTGTATAGGGGGTTAAGATTGACATGAACTACTGGATCCTATTACTAGGTGTCTTATCTGACTAACTCCGTTGTTTAAATTTAGTATCTTTGTGTTGCTACATCATACAGGATACAACTAAAGGTAGTAATAGACTTTTTATTCTGATTTTGTATTATTTTAGTGCATGCCTGGTTGCACTTTACTATTTCTACCTTGCCAAGAGATGTCCTTTTACAACTATTTCCCATGGAGGTCACACATTTTTATTCTCTCATGCCTGCTACTGAGAGGTATTGCACAACTACTGAGATTGAAAAAATATTCTCTACTAATAATTCCAATTATTCTTTACCAGCCCTGTTTGAGGAGATGGAGAAACTCCTCATAAGAGAGCACAAGCTCCAATGGGATGTCTGGACTATGGAGACTTATGTTAAACTGAAGATTATACCGAGAGGTTTAAGACTTAACAAGTTCCCAACCTTTTATGTTTCTGATGTTGATTTTATATGTAACTGGAATGACATTTTATCTGATTGCTCCTTATGTTTAATGACCCTATTAACCTCATATAAATTGCAGTTATTAAAAATAATTAGGGAAGAGATTTGCACACTGTAAACTGAGATGAACATCAGACAGTTAGACCCTAATTTTCCAAAATTTGATGGGATTTTGAAATTAGGTGTAGCAAAAGTCAAAAGTTTAGTATTAGAAACTAAACACAATAAATTCATTAGGGACCAGGCAGTCAGATTATACCAATAATTGCGTCTATGTCTGGAAACGCTCTGATAGGGCTGTGCATAAAAGGTATAGCCGAGGGAGATCCAGGAATAGACGCAACTTTGGTAACAACAGTAATAGTAACCCTAATAAGGGACAAGTTTCCACACAAAAACAGATACTAAAAGAGTTACATACTCTGACAGCGAATTCGAATCGGGGGAAGATACGGGAGCATCAGGGGGTGTAGAACCTCCAAAAGGTATACTTAAGAACATACAACAAGTACCCCAGGCACAGTTAATACACAATAGTGAAAGTGATATACAAGATGTCAGACCTAAGAACAAGCAATCTGGCCCCCCTGTAGCCTCTTCTAAAAACATATATGTTAGAGACACAGTTTCTGTTGTACATACTGGGGCACATAATGATGACCAAAAGAAACTTGAGCAGGATTTTTCCATTCCTCCACAGCAAACAGGAATAGGATAGGGTATACAGAATCAATATCAATTGAGGGGGAACAGGGGGAGACAGAAATACAAATAAATAATGTTGTGAATTTCTCTGCCCGCATATTAACTAGGGCACAAATTTCCCTTCTTAGTCGAGGTTTAAATTTTTGTCCTACACGCCATTTTTATGTATTTAACACTATCTTAGATGTTAATAATTTAATACGAAATATGACTTTACAGAGACACTTTCTAGATACCCCTGTACAACCTGAGAATTTAACTACTGTGGATGATAGTTTATCAGCTTCTTTGTTGAATACTAGAATGAGTATGTCTTTTGGTGAGACCTGTGATCTGGTTAACCTTGAATGTTTGGCAGGTGAGGGTAGTGTTCGCAGTGACTATGAAACTGTTGGAAGTTCTAGTGTTTTTAAAAATCAATTACAGTTTTATCCCATTCACAGCAGAGGGAGTACATTAGAAACTTTCTTTAAAAGAGTGGAAAGAGATTTAATTAAACTTAAATCCACTCTGGCCTATGATACATCCAATTTGACAAGATCTGAGAGAACTGCCCTCAAAGAACTTAAAGAGATGAATGATATAGTTTTCCGCTCAGCGGACAAAGGGGGATCATTGGTTGTAATGAATAGGTCAGACTACATTAATGACGCATTACGCCAATTATGCAATGTGGAGGATTATATTCCTCTGCACACTAACCCTACAAATGCATTCCATAGGGAGCTTTCTGATATCTTGGAATATGGTTTGGAGGATGGGCACTTTGATCGCAGAACCTTTGAGTTCCTGGTTGTAGATAATCCAGTGGTGCCCGTCTTCCACCATCTGCCCAAGATACATAAATTTCTGACTGAGGTAAAAGGACGCCCTATTGTTAGTGGCATCAATTCCCTAACTGAACATGTCTCACAGTGGGTTGACAGTCTCTTACAACTCCTTGTTCTCAAATTACATAGCTATATACAAGACATGAAGAGTGTCATATATACTTTAGAGAATCTGAACTGGAAACATGGCAGCTTCAAATGGGCCACCATTGATGTAGTGGCACTATATTCATCAATTCCGCATATGGAAGATTTGGAGGTGATTGCTTTCTTCCTTGAACATTATTCTAATTATTCCAGTGATTTTCAGAAATATATACTCAGGGTTTTGAAATATTTACTTACCCATAACTTCTTTTGTTTTGAAGGTGATTTCTATCTCCAGAGACGCGGGACAGCTATGGGGGCAAAATTTGTCCCATCCTATGCGGACCTATTTATGGGTTGGTGGAAATCCCTTCAGGGGCTCCATATATTATTATGGAAGATACATTGATGATTTGCTTTTGATCTGGCAAAACATTAGATTTTGCTCAATTTGTAGAATATCTTAACTTGAATATAATCGGACTGCAATTCACCAGTGAACTAAAAGATAATGCCATTCACTTTTTGGACATTACTTTATATGGAACTGTGGAAGGGAAAATCCTTACTGAGATATATCGGTAACCAATAACTGGTAATGCTTTATGCATGCGAAGAGCTGCCACCCTAACCATGTCCCTTTTGCGGTGGCTAAGAGCCAATTTATAAGGGTCAAAAGAAATTGCTCATTAGACAATGCATACAAATATCAATCACATGATTTCAGTTTAAGACTCAAACAAAGAGGTTATCACAAGAATGTCATTTCTAAAGCCAAGAAACAAGTTGATTGGATGAGTAGATCAAATCTGATACACAATACTAAAAACATCAATATAGAACATAATGGCGCAACTTTTGTGACAGAATATAGTAACTAATATACCGAAATTTGTAACATCGTAAAACGACATTTTAGTTTTCTCGCCGCAGATGATAAACTAGAAAGATGTATTTCCCAGGGACTTCGCTGTTCATACAGAAGAACGGCCACATTAGGCAATATGTTGTCCCCCACAGTACTCCCTAGACTAGGTGGAACGAAAAGTTCCTGGTTAACACATAGGGGCATTTTTAAGTGCCTTAACAAGTGTAGGGCTTGTGAATATGTTTAACCATCTAATATCTTCAGGTCAGAACATACTGGTGAAACTTTTCCAGTCGATACTTGTCTTAAATGCACTTCAACTTATGTCATTTATGTATTGACTTGCACCGCATGCCATTTGCAATATGTCGGCCTAACCACCAATGAGATAAAGGTTAGAATACAAAACCATTTATCTACCATACAGGCTGGCCAGGCTACTACACCTCTTGTACAACATTTTGTTAGATGCCATCAAGAAAGCATCAATACTCTGAGATAGCAAGCGATCGAACAAATTATGCCCCCAACAAGAGGAGGGGATAGAGATAGGTTGCTGAGGAAGAGGGAGATGTATTGGATAGTTAAACTTAAGACCCGGGTTCCAACCGGTCTGAATTCTGAGTATGATCTCATTAATTATTGGCAATAATTTGCCATCTTTTCTTATCCGATGTGCCTCTCCTTCTTCCTCAGCAACACCTCCCTACAATGATATGCCTCAATAAGATGCCTGAATACATGTTCATTTGCATATATATAGGATATCATGCATATTTTTGCATAAGAATGTATATGCAAGTACTTCTATGCCTGGTTTTAATTGCCATGTGTAGTGGTCCCTTTTGGTTTGGTTTGGTTTCATTCACCAACTAAAAGATTGGAATTTCATAGATTAGAATTTGAAACTGGATATTTGGAACTTAGAGTCAGAGTTGAATACTTCAAACATTTGTATTTAGAATGACTTTTGAGATTTTAAATTTAAATTTGCATTTAAGTTGCACTAAACTATTACTAATCATCAGTACACTTGTTCACATATTATTGTAAGTTCTATTATGCCAACACTCTAATGCTGTTAAAGCACATTAAAGCTGTTATAATGTCCTTTAGTATTTTACACTTATTTGCCATTTATGCTGCTTTATGTATATATCTATTTAAAGTTAGGCATATGTATTGACTATCCACCTCTTTTAGTATAATTCTGTGCAATTTAGCTTATCTCTGTACAATCTTGTATGTGTATATATATATATATATATATATATATATATATATATATATATATACTTTAGGTAATCCCATATATTACAGTGTACTATTTGTATACTGTTGTGCAGTTCCCCTTTTAGTAGCATCTAATGGATAGAAAATTTAAAATTTAAATTTAAAATTTTGTAGTAACGACTTGCATCACTGACACTCCTTTGTTTTAAACCAATCAGGGTTGACCCTGTAGCTTTTTAAGGTGCACAGTTGTTTTGTATGTTAGCTATAATTACGGCCCACAGGCTGAGACATGTTAGCTGATACATGTGTATTGTGATGTTGCTTGATGTGCCCCATGGATGAACATTATTTTTAACTATTTTTAATTATTATTATTTAAACTATTTTTAATTATTTTTAACTATTTGCCTATTTGGCACCCCTGCATTTCTGTCAGTTAATGCACCACTTTGCCATGAAAATTGTTGCAATTAGAAATGTTTAGGCATTCTCATGTTTATTTCTTTTGTTTATATTGGTATGACACAAAAAAAGTTTAGAAAAAAAAGCCAACTCTGACACATTCCATGCAAAACTCCAAAAATGGACTGGACATAATTATTGGCACCCTTAATTTAATATTTAGAAAAACACCCCTTGGAAACAATAATTGAAATCAAATTCTTTCTTACTCCTCTCTACTGGAATTTTGGACCACTCTTCTTTCGCCAACTGCTCCAGGTCTTTCAGATTAGAACAGATTCCTTTTCCCAACTGCTGTTTTGAGATCTCTCCACATATGCTCTATGGGATTGAGATCTGGACTCATTGCTGGCCTGTTCAGTACTCTCCAGCGCTTTGTCTTAAAACATTTCTGGGTGCTTTTTGACATGTGCTTTGGGTCATTGTCCTGATCTTAGACCCATGACCTCTGATGGAGACCCAGCTTTCTGACACTGGACCCTACATTGCACCACAGAATTCTTTGGTATTCTTCAGATTTCATAATGCCATGTACACAGTCAAGACATCCAGTGCCTGAAGCAGCAAAGCAACCCCAAAACATCAGTAAACCTCAACCATGTTTGACTGTAGGGACTGTATTTTTTTCTTTAAAACCCTCATTTCTTTTTTTGAAAACATTAGAATGATGGACTTTACCAAAAAGCTGTGATTTTGTTTAGTCTGTCCACAGCACATTCTCTCAAAAGGATTTTGGCTTCCTCAGGTAAGTTTTGGCAAACCCCAATCTGGCTTTTTTATGTTTCTGTGGGGTCCTCCTGGTTCTCCTACCATAGCGTCCCTTTTCATTCGGATGGCAACGTATAGTGCGAGCTGACACATTTGTACCCTGTGCCTGAAAGTCAGCTTGATTTTGTCTGGAAGTTGATTGAGGTTCTTTATCCACCATTTGCAAAATCCGTTATTGCAATCGTTGATCAATTTTTCTCTTTCGTCCACGTCCAAGAAGATTAGCTACAGTGCCATGGACTGTAAATTACTTGACAATGTTGTGCACAGTGGAGACAGGAACATTAGGATCTCTGGAAATGGACTTGTAACCTTGAGATTGTCCGTGCTTTTCAACAATTTTTGTTCTCAAATCCTTAGACAATTCTTCGCTGCTCTTTCTCTTCTCCATGCTCAGTGTGGCACACAGAGACACACAACAGAAAGGTTGAGTCAATTTTTCATCATTTTAACTGGTTGCTGGTGTGATTTCTATATATTCAGCACCTGTTAATTGATACAGGTGAGTTTAATTATAAATTACAGGAGTATCACAAACTTGGAATGCATTTATTTCTTACAATTTTGAGAAGGTGCCAATAATTTTGTCCAGTCCATTTTTGGAGTTTTGCGTGGAATGTGTCAGATTTGGGGGGGTTTTCTCTACTTTTTTGTGTCATACCAATACAAACAAAATAAATAAACACGAGAATGCCTAAACATTTGTAATTACAACAATTTTCTGGGCAAAGTGGTGCATTATCTGATAGAAATGCAGGGATTTTTGGCCATGACTGTATATATACTGTATATATATATATATATATATATATATATATATATATATATATATATATATATACAATCTGGTTTTACTATTTATAGGTATGTGTTTGAGTAAAATGAACATTTTTGTTTTATTCTATAAACTAGTGACATTTCTCCCAAATTCCAAATAAAAATAATGTCATTTAGAGCATTTATTGCAGAAAATGACAACTGGTCACAATTTATCTTTGCCCGATTCCAGCCTTGCTTAAACACCCCCAGATCTTTACTGATGCTCTACCAAATTTCACAGTGGGCGTGAGACACTTGTAGACCTTTCAAGGTCTTTGTCTAACCATTAACCAATGCTCCATGCCACACAGTCAGGTCAACAATGTGGATGGATGGAGGACCACCAAGTCAAGACCCTGTCATGGCCAGCCCAAACTCCAGACCTAAACTCCATTGAAATATATATATTTATATATATACACAGTGCCCTCCAATAATATTGGAACCCTTGGTAAATATGAGCAAAGAAGGCTGTGAAAAAACATAATTTATGTAAGACCTTACCTGATAAATTCATTTCTTTCATATTAACAAGAGTCCATGAGCTAGTGACGTATGGGATATACATTCCTACCAGGAGGGGCAAAGTTTCCCAAACCTTAAAATGCCTATAAATACACCCCTCACCACACCCACAAATCAGTTTAACGAATAGCCAAGAAGTGGGGTGATAAAAAAAAAAGTGCGAAGCATATAAAATAAGGAATTGGAATAATTGTGCTTTATACAAAAAAATCATAACCACCACAAAAAAGGGTGGGCCTCATGGACTCTTGTTAATATGAAAGAAATGAATTTATCAGGTAAGTTCTTACATAAATTATGTTTTCTTTCATGTAATTAACAAGAGTCCATGAGCTAGTGACGTATGGGATAATGACTACCCAAGATGTGGATCTTTCCACACAAGAGTCACTAGAGAGGGAGGGATAAAATAAAGACAGCCAATTCCTGCTGAAAATAATCCACACCCAAAATAAAGTTTAACAAAAAACATAAGCAGAAGATTCAAACTGAAACCGCTGCCTGAAGAACTTTTCTACCAAAAACTGCTTCAGAAGAAGAAAACACATCAAAATGGTAGAATTTAGTAAAAGTATGCAAAGAGGACCAAGTTGCTGCTTTGCAGATCTGGTCAACCGAAGCTTCATTCCTAAACGCCCAGGAAGTAGATACTGACCTAGTAGAATGAGCTGTAATTCTCTGAGGCGGAATTTTACCCGACTCAACATAGGCAAGATGAATTAAAGATTTCAACCAAGATGCCAAAGAAATGGCAGAAGCTTTCTGGCCTTTCCTAGAACCGGAAAAGATAACAAATAGACTAGAAGTCTTACGGAAAGATTTCGTAGCTTCAACATAATATTTCAAAGCTCTAACAACATCCAAAGAATGCAATGATTTCTCCTTAGAATTCTTAGGATTAGGACATAATGAAGGAACCACAATTTCTCTACTAATGTTGTTGGAATTCACAACTTTAGGTAAAAATTCAAAAGAAGTTCGCAACACCGCCTTATCCTGATGAAAAATCAGAAAAGGAGACTCACACGAAAGAGCAGATAATTCAGAAACTCTTCTAGCAGAAGAGATGGCCAAAAGGAACAAAACTTTCCAAGAAAGTAATTTAATGTCCAATGAATGCATAGGTTCAAACGGAGGAGCTTGAAGAGCTCCCAGAACCAAATTCAAACTCCAAGGAGGAGAAATTGACTTAATGACAGGTTTTATACGAACCAAAGCTTGTACAAAACAATGAATATCAGGAAGAATAGCAATCTTTCTGTGAAAAAGAACGGAAAGAGCGGAGATTTGTCCTTTCAAAAAACTTGCGGACAAACCCTTATCTAAACCATCCTGAAGAAACTGTAAAATTCTCGGTATTCTAAAAGAATGCCAAGAAAAATTACGAGAAAGACACCAAGAAATATAAGTCTTCCAGACTCTATAATATATCTCTCGAGATACAGATTTACGAGCCTGTAACATAGTATTAATCACGGAGTCAGAGAAACCTCTATGACCAAGAATCAAGCGTTCAATCTCCATACCTTTAAATTTAAGGATTTCAGATCCGGATGGAAAAAAGGACCTTGTGACAGAAGGTCTGGTCTTAACGGAAGAGTCCATGGTTGGCAAGATGCCATCCGGACAAGATCCGCATACCAAAACCTGTGAGGCCATGCTGGAGCTATTAGCAGAACAAACGAGCATTCCCTCAGAATCTTGGAGATTACTCTTGGAAGAAGAACTAGAGGCGGAAAGATATAGGCAGGATGATACTTCCAAGGAAGTGATAATGCATCCACTGCCTCCGCCTGAGGATCCCGGGATCTGGACAGATACCTGGGAAGTTTCTTGTTTAGATGAGAGGCCATCAGATCTATCTCTGGGAGCCCCCACATTTGAACAATCTGAAGAAATACCTCTGGGTGAAGAGACCATTCGCCCGGATGCAACGTTTGGCGACTGAGATAATCCGCTTCCCAATTGTCTACACCTGGGATATGAACCGCAGAGATTAGACAGGAGCTGGATTCCGCCCAAACCAAAATTCGAGATATTGATCGGTAATCTCACCTCCTGAGATTCCCAAACTCCTTGTGCCGTCAGAGATCCCCACACAGCTCCCCAACCTGTGAGACTTGCATCTGTTGAAATTACAGTCCAGGTTGGAAGAACAAAAGAAGCCCCCTGAATTAAACGAAGGTGATCTGTCCACCACGTTAGAGAGTGCCGAACAATCGGTTTTAAAGATATTAATTGATATATCTTCGTGTAATCCCTGCACCATTGGTTCAGCATACAGAGCTGAAGAGGTCGCATGTGAAAACGAGCAAAGGGGATCGCGTCCGATGCAGCAGTCATAAGACCTAGAATTTCCATGCATAAGGCTACCGAAGGGAATGATTGAGACTGAAGGTTTCGACAGGCTGTAATCAATTTTAGACGTCTCTTGTCTGTTAAAGACAAAGTCATGGACACTGAATCTATCTGGAAACCCAGAAAGGTTACCCTTGTTTGAGGAATCAAAGAACTTTTTGGTAAATTGATCCTCCAACCATTATCTTGAAGAAACAACACAAGTCGATTCGTATGAGACTCTGCTAAATGTAAAGACGGAGCAAGTACCAAGATATCGTCCAAATAAGGAAATACCACAATACCCTGTTCTCTGATTACAGACAGAAGGGCACCGAGAATCTTTGTGAAAATTCTTGGAGCTGTAGCAAGGCCAAACGGTAGAGCCACAAATTGGTAATGCTTGTCTAGAAAAGAGAATCTCAGGAACTGATAATGATCTGGATGAATCGGAATATGCAGATATGCATCCTGTAAATCTATTGTGGACATATAATTCCCTTGCTGAACAAAAGGCAATATAGTCCTTACAGTTACCATCTTGAACGTTGGTATCCTTACATAACGATTCAATAATTTTAGATCCAGAACTGGTCTGAAGGAATTCTCCTTCTTTGGTACAATGAAGAGATTTGAATAAAACCCCATCCCCTGTTCCGGAACTGGAACTGGCATAATTACTCCAGCCAACTCTAGATCTGAAACACAATTCAGAAATGCTTGAGCTTTCACTGGATTTACTGGGACATGGGAAAGAAAAAATCTCTTTGCAGGAGGTCTCATCTTGAAACCAATTCTGTACCCTTCTGAAACAATGTTCTGAATCCAAAGATTGTGAACAGAATTGATCCAAATTTCTTTGAAAAAACGTAACCTGCCCCCTACCAGCTGAACTGGAATGAGGGCCGTACCTTCATGTGAATTTAGAAGCAGGCTTTGCCTTTCTAGCAGGCTTGGATTTATTCCAGACTGGAGATGGTTTCCAAACTGAAACTGCTCCTGAGGACGAAGGATCAGGCTTTTGTTCTTTGTTGAAACGAAAGGAACGAAAACGATTGTTAGCCCTGTTTTTACCTTTAGACTTTTTATCCTGTGGTAAAAAAGTTCCTTTCCCACCAGTAACAGTTGAAATAATAGAATCCAACTGAGAACCAAATAATTTGTTTCCCTGGAAAGAAATGGAAAGTAGAGTTGATTTAGAAGCCATATCAGCATTCCAGGTCTTTAGCCATAAAGCTCTTCTGGCTAAGATAGCCAGAGACATAAATCTAACATCAACTCTAATAATATCAAAAATGGCATCACAGATGAAATTATTAGCATGCTGGAGAAGAATAATAATATCATGAGAATCACGATTTGTTACTTGTTGCGCTAGAGTTTCCAACCAAAAAGTTGAAGCTGCAGCAACATCAGCCAATGATATAGCAGGTCTAAGAAGATTACCTGAACATAGATAAGCTTTTCTTAGAAAAGATTCAATTTTTCTATCTAAAGGATCCTTAAACGAGGTACCATCTGACGTAGGAATGGTAGTACGTTTAGCAAGGGTAGAAATAGCCCCATCAACTTTAGGGATTTTGTCCCAAAATTCTAACCTGTCAGGCGGAACAGGATATAATTGCTTAAAACGTTTAGAAGGAGTAAATGAATTACCCAATTTATCCCATTCCTTAGCAATTACTGCAGAAATAGCATTAGGAACAGGAAAGACTTCTGGAATAACCGCAGGAGCTTTAAAAACCTTATCCAAACGTATAGAATTAGTATCAAGAGGACTAGAATCCTCTATTTCTAAAGCAATTAGTACTTCTTTAAGTAAAGAGCGAATAAATTCCATCTTAAATAAATATGAAGATTTATCAGCATCAATCTCTGAGATAGAATCCTCTGAACCAGAAGAGTCCAAAGAATCAGAATGATGGTGTTCATTTAAAAATTCATCTGTAGAGAGAGAAGATTTAAAAGACTTTTTACGTTTACTAGAAGGAGAAATAACAGACAAAGCCTTCTTTATGGATTCAGAAACAAAATCTCTTATGTTATCAGGAACATTCTGCACCTTAGATGTTGAGGGAACTGCAACAGGCAATGGTACATCACTAAAGGAAATATTATCTGCTTTAACAAGTTTGTCATGACAATTATTACAAACAACAGCTGGAGGAATAGCTACCAAAAGTTTACAGCAGATACACTTAGCTTTGGTAGATCCAGCAGGCAGTGGTTTTCCTGTAGTATCTTCTGGCTCAGATGCAACGTGAGACATCTTGCAATATGTAAGAGAAAAAACAACATATAAAGCAAAATAGATCAAATTCCTTATAAGACAGTTTCAGGAATGGGAAAAAAATGCCAAACATCAAGCTTCTAGCAACCAGAAGCAAATAAAAAATGAGACTGAAATAATGTGGAGACAAAAGCGACGCCCATATTTTTTGGCGCCAAATAAGACGCCCACATTATTTGGCGCCTAAATGCTTTTGGCACCAAAAATGACGCCACATCCGGAACGCCGACATTTTTGGCGCAAAATAACGTCAAAAAATGACGCAACTTCCGGCGACACGTATGACGCCGGAAACGGAAAAGAATTTTTGCGCCAAAAAAGTCCGCGCCAAGAATGACGCAATAAAATGAAGCATTTTCAGCCCCCGCGAGCCTAACAGCCCACAGGGAAAAAAGTCAAATTTTTGAGGTAAGAAAAATATGATAATTTAAAGCATAATCCCAAATATGAAACTGACTGTCTGGAAATAAGGAAAGTTGAACATTCTGAGTCAAGGCAAATAAATGTTTGAATACATATATTTAGAACTTTATAAATAAAGTGCCCAACCATAGCTTAGAGTGTCATAGAAAATAAGACTTACTTACCCCAGGACACTCATCTACATGTTTGTAGAAAGCCAAACCAGTACTGAAACGAGAATCAGTAGAGGAAATGGTAAATATAAGAGTATATCGTCGATCTGAAAAGGGAGGTAAGAGATGAATCTCTACGACCGATAACAGAGAACCTTATGAAATAGACCCCGTAGAAGGAGATCACTGCATTCAATAGGCAATACTCTCCTCACATCCCTCTGACATTCACTGCACGCTGAGAGGAAAACCGGGCTCCAACTTGCTGCGGAGCGCATATCAACGTAGAATCTAGCACAAACTTACTTCACCACCTCCCTTGGAGGCAAAGTTTGTAAAACTGATTTGTGGGTGTGGTGAGGGGTGTATTTATAGGCATTTTAAGGTTTGGGAAACTTTGCCCCTCCTGGTAGGAATGTATATCCCATACGTCACTAGCTCATGGACTCTTGTTAATTACATGAAAGAAATTGTCTTTATTGTTTAACCTTTTGATCTTTTGTTAAAAAAATACACAAATATAGTCTGCTCTCATGGATATCAAACAATAGCAAACACAACACAGGTTTATCCAAAAATAAAAATGTTGTTAAATATACTGTATGTGTGGCACAATTATTGGCACCCTTTTAGTCAATACTTTGTGCTACCTCCCTTTGCCAAGATAACAGCTTTGCATCTTCTGAGAGAACAGGGTTAGTAAAAATCAATAAAAGACTGACAGCATTTGCAAGTCTTACGTGTTTCGGTTGTAAATGCCGTGGCAGGACCTTGATTTTGTAGTGAGTAAACCATTTTTATGTTGATTATGATGTATGTTTTGGATCACTGTCCTCCTGGAAAATCCAATCACGATCCATTGTAAGCTTTCTGGCTGAGGCAGTCAGGTGTTCATTTAATGTCTGTTGATAATTGATAGAATCCATGATGCCATGTATCCTAACAAAATTATTATTATCAGGTATTTGTAGAGCGCCAACAGGTTCCGCAGCACTATGAAAATAGGTGGTATATAAAAATGATTATAGGTATCAAATGGGGAGAGAGGGTCCTGCCGAGAGTTGCACTGTTGTAGTCGGCTCTTATGAAGATGAACTACAAACAGCTGGACTCATAGGCTTACATGCTATGGGGTTTTAGGGGATAGCAGTGGAGATAGGAAGGTTAGTGTAGGTTGTAAGCATCCCTGAATAGTAGAGTCTTCAGGGAGCACTTGAAGGTTTTAAAACTAGGGGAGATTCTTGTGGAGCGAGGCAGAGAGTTCCATAAGATGGGAGCCAATCTGGAGAAATCTTGAAGACGGGAATGTGAGGAGGTAACAAGAGAGGAGGAGAGTAAGAGATCATGAGCAGAGAGCGAAGGGGACGGGAGGGAGAGTATCTGGAGACAAGGTCTGAGATGTAGGGGGGAGCAGTGCAATTGAGGGCTTTGTGTGTCAGAGTGAGAATTTTGTGTTTAATCCTGGAGGCAAGAGGAAGCTAGTGAAGGGATTGGCAGAGAGGTGTGGCAGATGAACAGCGACATGCAAGGAAGATGAGTCTGGCAGAGGCATTCATTATGGATTGTAAATGAGCTAGGCGGCATCTAGGGAGACCAGAGAGGATAGAGTTGCAGTAGTCGAGGCGGGAAAGGATGAGACAGTGGATTCAAATCTTAGTTGTGTCTTGTGTAAGGAAATGTCTAATTTTAGTGATGTTTTTAAGGTGGAAGCGGCAGGTTTTAGCCAAGGACTGAATGTGAGGAGTAAAAGAAAGATCTGAGTCCAGTGTAACCCCAAGACATCGGGCATGTAAGGTTGGGGTAATGATGGAGTTATCAACAGTTATAGAGACATGGGGGGTGGAGATTTTGGAAGAAGGGGGGGAAATAAGGAGCTCAGTTTTGGAGAGATTTAGCTTGAGGTAGTGAGAAGACATCCAAGATGAGATATGAGAGAGACAGTTAGTGAAACGGGTTAGCAAGAAAGGAGGTAGTTCTGGTGCAGAGAGGTAGATTTGGGTATCATCGGCATACAAATGTTAATGAAACCCGTGGGACTTTATTAAGGAACCTAGTGAGGACATGTAGATTGAGAAGAGAAGGGGACCGAGGACAGAGCCTTGCGGTACCCCAACAGAAAGAGGTAACGGGGCAGAGGATGCTCCAGAGAAGGCTATACTAAAGGTATGGTTAGACAGATAGGAAGAGAACCAAGAGAGAGCTGTGTCACAGATGCCGAAGGATTGCAGGGTGTGGAGCAAAAGAGGGTGGTCGACAGTATCAAAGGCTGCAGACAGATCAAGGAGGATAAGTAGAGTGAAGTGGCCTTTTGATTTTGCTGTAAGTAGGAAATTGGTAACCTTAACAACTGCTGTCTCTGTTGAGTGAAGGGGGCGAAATCCAGATTGCAGTGGGTCACGGAGGGAGTTTAGTGTAAGGAAATGGGATAGGCGTGCATATACTAGCTTTTCAAGAAGCTTTGAGGCAGGAGGTAGTAGGGAAATAATGCGTTAGTTGGATGGGGAGGTTGGATCGAGAGGTTTTTGAGGATAGGTGTAACTAATGCATGCTTAAGAGATGTGGAAACTATACCAGTGCTGAGGGAGAGGTTGACGACATGTGTGAGTATAGGGGTAAGGGTAGAAGAGAGGGAGGGGAGTAGTTGTGAGGGGATGGGGTCGAGGGGACAGGTAGTGAGGTGAGAGGATAGTAAAGGGCAGAAACTTCATCCTCTGTAACAGGGGCAAAGAGCTAAATTTATGGCTTTGTGGGTTTTGGATGATTGTGAGCTTTTGAGGGGGAGGGAGAACGGTAGTATGTTGAGAGATTATTTCATTTCTGATGGAGTCGATTTTGTTGTTGAAGTAGCTGACAAAATCATGGGCTGAGAGAAAAGTTGTGGTGGGAGGTGGGGGTGGGCGGAGAAGAGTATTGAATGTGGAGAACAGATGTTTTGGGTTTGAGGAAAGAGTAGAGATAAGAGTGGAGAAGTAGTGTTGCTTATATAGATTAAGGGCAGAATAGTAAGAGTTCAAGATGAACTTATAGTGAAGAAAGTCAGCAGAACTCCGAGATTTCCTCCAGTGTCGCTCAGCAGTACGGGAACATCTGCGTAGGTACCGTGTCAGAGGAGTATGCCAGGGCTGAGGATGAGTGTTTGTTTTCCGAGTTATGGTAGGTGGTGCCAGGTTATCAAGGACCGATGTAAGGGTGGAGTTATAGTGGCAAATTGATTCATCAGGACAGGAAAAGGAGGGGATGGAAGAGAGAAGAGGTTCGAGAGAGCTAGCGAGCTGTTGCTGATCTAATGACTTGATTCTTCTGTGAAGTTTAGTGTGAGGGGTAGAAGGAGGGAGAGTTGTAGGGAGGGAGGTGATGGTACAAGTGAGGAGGTGGTGGTCAGAAATAGGAAAAGGTGAGTTTGTAAAGTTTGAGATAGACCATCTATAACTGAAAATCAGATCAAGGGAGTGACCATCTTTGTGAGTGGGAGAGTCAGTCCATTGTGACAGACCGAGAGAGGAAGTGAGTTGCAGAAGTTGTTTTGCAGAGGAGGCAGTGGGATTATCAACAGGGAGGTTGAAGTCACTGAGAATGAGGGCAGGGGTATCCGAGGAAAGGAAGTAAGGTAGCCAGGCGGCAAAGTGATCTAGAAAAAGAGTTGCGCAGCCAGGGGAGCGCTATATGACTGCAACGCGTATAGAGAGGGGAGAGAATAAGCTAATCATGTGTGTTTCGAATTAAGAAAATGTGAGGGAAGAGAAGGGCTGTATTTGTTGAAAGGTGCAACTAGAGGAAAGTAAAATACCAAAACCACCTCCTTGTCTATTGTCAGACCTAGGAGTGTGGTTGAAGTGGAGACCCCCATGTGACAGCAGAGCAAGCAGTGTCTGAAGGAGAGAGCCAGGTTTCTGTTAGAGCCAGAAGATTGAGAGAGTGGGAGATAAAGAGGTCATGGATAGAAGTGAGTTTGTTGCAAACAGAGCGAGAGTTCCATAGTGCAGAAGTGAAGGGGGTGGTGGCTCTAGATGCAAGAGGAATAAGATTAAGGTTACCAGAGTTTTGTTTTTGAAGTCTATTGAAGGGCACACATGGGTGTGCAGGGCAAGGAAGTTGTGGGGGACCAGGATTGAGTGACATGCGATCAGATGCGGTTTTGCAGTAGTGAGACTGTTTTTGTGATGAGTTGCAAGGGGGAGAGATAGTCTTTAGGAATGTGTGAAGTTCATGAGTACAAAAGTAAGGTGAGATTAAGAGAGGTGGGCTAATGAGCAGTGCTGGTGGTGAGGGGTAAGGAGTAATCGAGTAAAGTAGTTTGTTGAACAGACAAAATATTTAACAAAGATTTTTTTATTTTTTTCATTAATCTGTGTTATGTTTGATAACATGAGAGCAAAGTATTTTTGTGTATTTTTTTAACAAAAGATCAAAAGGTTAAACAATAAAGACAATTTTTTACAGCCTTCTTTGCTAATATTTACCACGTTGGTCTGAGGAAGGGGCTGTTGTGCTCTGAAACGTCACTACAATAAACTCTTGTTTTGTATGAAGTCCAGTGAGTGCAGATTATAGTCTGTTTTTATATATATATATATATATATATATATATATAAACATATCCAGTATATATATATACACTGTACATACATATACATAAAGGGTGTTATAGTTTTTTTATTTTAAATGATCCTAATAATTAACTTTTTTTTTTTTTTTTTAAATTGAGGTTCAAAGAACAAAACATGACATGCACAGAATCATAAAAACAGTTTTACAAGAATTGCAGGCTGCACATGGGTATAACAACACAAAGTACAAAGCTTGTGCACAAGCTTGGAAAGTACTGGGAACTTTTTTTTAAAATGAACGTTCTCCCTCAATTGACATGATCGGCCACTTGTGGACCAACCAACATAAGACATTGAGGGCTAGATTACAAGTGGAGCGCTAAATTATAATGAAATCGATATTTAGTGCTCCACTTGTAATCTGGCCCTTAAAGGCAGGGAAACATAGGGGCCTCTTTTGGAACCAGACTATAGACACTAAACAGTTAAAGAGTCCTTATTATACAACGTAGACCACTCCTGGATCTACTACTTAAACACAAAAACTTTGAGAGTTGCTAGAATACACTCATCAACAACGTCACTCTTATTAACCCTTTAAGGACACAGCTTTCAGTTTGCTCAATTGTTTTATGACGGAAAAATTCCGTCATATGTCCTTAAGAGGTTAATTAAGATTAGCTCACTCTGGAGTGCAGCAAGAAAAAATTCTTATGTTATATATGTTATGTATAAACTTAAATATTCAAGGACATAATATTTCATAATATATAAAATTATTTTGATAAATAAAATAAAAAAAAGAAATATAAATTCCCACTTTTTAATTTCCTTTAATGTATTACAACTTTGAGAACGACTAAGGGCCAAATTACGATTGGAGAACAAAATATTATGCACACAATATTTTGCTCCACTCTTAATACCAGCACATGCAATTGTGCAATGGTATTAGAAGTGGCCCACAATGCGAACGCAACCTCGCATTCACATTGCATGGAAGATTTGTGCTCACGATAGCTCGTTTTCATAGGAGACATGCTATGAGACACGGCATGAGAACCTAGCACATTGAAGGGGGTAAGTTTCGCAGAAATGGGCAGCAAATGAACATATATTTACAGAGAACCCACAGTTCCCCATAGACCACAATGTAAAGGCATATTTCAGTGCTGTTTTTTTCCCAAAAACACCTCACACCCGCACACTTTAGTGCAATTTATAAAAAAAAAGATGCTACATTTTTTATTTTCAAAAAGGGAGCTCACATTTTATTTTGGGGGCAATTGGGGGACAGTTCAAAAATCTGAAGTCTGACCTCTGGATAATTTTTTTGAGCGCTAATTGCGCTTGTAATGGCTGGTTATTTATAGCGCACCATTAAAGGGACGCATTTCCCCGTGTTAAGGAAAAATATTTTTAATTCTGTATATATTTTTTTCTCATGAGTTAGAATGACATGACAGTTACATTTACTTGTCAATTCAGCTAGTACAGAAACTGCTGTATATGCAAAGTAAGTATTTTCAGCTACAGTAACACCCAAAGTTTGTATGGACAAGATAAGAAGAAGACCATGAGGTGCATAATGTGAAGATTCTCAGAAACACCCAACATGGCCTATAAAAGAGAGACATTGCTGCAATCTAATGCTGCACTCCACACACACTTGTATTACTATGTAAAATGACCGGTTGTCATTTTTGTTGTAATATGTTTAATTGTACAATTATAACCTTATTAATTTGGAACAGCTGTCTTCACGTTATTTTACTTTAACAATTTGGTGCCGAAACCCGGGAGTTTGAAAGCGATTGCGGACGGAGCCAGGACTGGAACTATGAGGACAGGAGACCACAGGCGCCAAAAAGGTGAGAACCTTTGTTTCTCAAATTGCTCTCCTATCCTCTGATTCCTAAACCCTCTGTCCTGTCGTGAGTACAAACTCCCAAGAACCTGAGACAGTTGTATTTTATGTTTTATGTTTTAACATCTTTTGTTGAATGTGTGAGTGTAAGAGGTCCTTTACGGCATGTGAATGTACTGCTCCAAGACGCCCCTCTGCGGAGAAAGCAAGTGGGAGCAGTATTGTGTTAAGTAAGAGGATTCTACTGTCCTCAGAGACAAATGTTTTCTATTTTCTGTGTTTGTTAAGTAAACGTAAACTGTTACTAAAATGGTCTGTACAGCAGAGGAGCAATAGAAGGTTAAGTGTGGGTAGCTGCAGAATTTCTTACTAGTCAACCTTGGTCTGTCAGTACAAAGTCTCTGGGTACCCCCTATGCTCGGCCTATGGACATCGTTGATTAAGTTCAGCTTCAGTCCATTGCTGCTATTGGGCATAGTGCTATTCCCAGAGAACAAGGGCGAATTCTGATCTTTTTGATCACCTCTTGGCTTTGTTTCTGAAAACCTTGGGCACACTGGTTTGAGTTTGCACACTCCTATACTGAAGGGCACATCACTGAGCTATAATAGACTTGTCTCTAATGATGTATAAAACTGTTGATGTAAGTCCCCTAGCATGGTTTGATGATATAAGAGGCCAAGTACTTTTAGGATTTGTCTCCCTACTGTTTATTATTTGGGTTTGTTGGAAAATTTGGAGGGATCAGAAGCAGGGATTTTTAGTATGGAATTTATAGTGTGGGATTTATAGTGTGGGACTTTCCCTGACAGCCACAGTATTGCTAAGAGTCGAGAGAGAAGGGTAAGAGTCCCCTCCATCATAACTGGGTTATGAGAAACGATTCTTAGAAAGGGTGACATGAGGTCATCCTTAAGCAATGGACGTCCAAAATTTCCTCAATAGCCCACAGGAGGAAATGTATAAAGAATATAGTATGTGGGTCAGCTGGCATCTGCCTGAATGGTGCAAGTTGACTAAGGGAATGGATGTTGGGTTTCCAAAGGGGGAACCTTTGAATTATTCCACTAAGAAAATCTCTATAAAAATAACTGTAGAATCCTATAAGGAACAGCCCAATGTATTTTTTCTGTAGAAGACAAAGTATGTGTGCTGCAGCTACTGTACTGGGTGGGGGCTTCCAACCCCCCTCCCTCTAATCTAGCACAGAGCAGAACAATTTTTGTTGTTATTGTTTTTTTTAACCTTTTTTATCCTAGACTTTATGTGCTCCTAGAAACTTTTTGTTCAACTGAATTAAATGTAAGATTATGTATGTTTTGCACACACACATATGCAAGTCTTCCATTAAAAGACATAAGAGTGTATGCTATGCTTGAGAGCATTTAGGGATTTCACATCCCTGCTTGGTATTTATATGGGTTAACTGGAGTTTTAAAAGGCTAGCACTAAGGTGACTTGCATAAGTGACACTGCAATAGCCATACATTGTCCCTTTGTACATTATGGTCCTTCTTTGCAGTAGAATTAATATAAATTACAATATACACAAGATTCTAGTAGTGAATCTTTAAGAGGTCTGATTTGCTAGTTACTTTATTGGTAATTACACTTTTACTACTCTCAAGTATTTTCACTACTGATAAGACCACTAGTACTTACCCCCCTTGAAAGTTTTTTGGTTACTAATGGTAGCCCTTGCATTTATAAGGTTAGATATTTGGTTGTGGGTCTGATTGTATGTGGGCACTGGCAATTAGCTGTCTATTGTCATTTGTGACTGCATGCCAAGGCCTTGTGGACTATGTGCCCTAGTCCTGGGGTTTGTGTGCATTTTTTTGTAGAGTGTGTAGAATCTGTGTGCCAGTTTGTCAGTGAGTATCTTTGTAATTGTATTTGATAGTAAATACATGCGTGTGAGAGTGTGAATATTTATGTCACAGTGTGTACATGTGTGCTGTATATGTATATGCATATTTGTATGTGTATGTATATCTATGTGTATGTATGCGCTGTATATGTGTGTATATATGTATAGATGTATGTATAGATGTATGTATGAATGTATGTATGTGTATACTGTGTATATATACTGTATATATATATATATATATATATATATATATATGTATGTTTTTCTAAGTAGGTTTAGGAGTTGGAATGCATTACTGAGAGCTAGCTGTTGATTGTAGGCTGCACATAGATGGACCTTTTCTTTGGTTTACCTGATGTGTTCAGCTGACTACCAGTGGTGCCTTGCTGATCCTTTAATAAAGAATATCAAGTGAATAATTATATTTTGCTAATAGACATGAAATGGAAAATTGTTTACAACTGCATGTTCTAAGTAATAAAAGGAAACTGTTGGGTTTTAGTATTGCTGGGGAAAATAATTTGTGCCCCGAGTTTTGACTGTAGTATCTTATGTGCCCAATACCACCTCATGTCAAGATGTATATGCCCCAAGGGGAGGTAACCTTGATGACTAAGGTATGGGAAAAATGCTCACTGCCACATTGGTGTCAGGACTGAATAAAGAAATCCATAATAAATTGGTTTCTCAATTGGTTTCCGCCCATTCTGATTGGCGATATAAATCAGTCCCAACACTAATGAGCTTAGCGAGCTCAATACAAAGGAACATAGAAGTATAGAAAAAGAAAACACTAAGGGTAATGCCAGTATGTGCCCCTGGGAAACCCCAATAGGAACAGTTTAAGGGATAAAATGAGGGGGAACCCAGAAAATGTAAATGTTATAACTGTGGGAGAACATTTGATGGACTGGGCTTCCATTGCTACCAATCATGTCTGAGAGCAGAGGGGGTGATGCCTTTGTTCGCCTGACACTCTCTGACATGCCATACCATTTTGTGGAGTGTTTGGTGGACACTGGAACAGACAGTGTTTTCAAAAGAGCTATAGTTGTTATGAAATTAAAGGCACATCAGCGAGCAATAGATCCTATCACTATGGGTAATAATAGGGTAGATGAAGCAGCCAAGAAGGCAGCTCTCATGATACTCCAACGGTCCTCTACAACTGTGGAGAATTTGACAATGGAGGTCTTAGAAACCCTCCAAAACCAAACAGGTTCCCTAACTCAGAGCAAGTGGAAAAATGCTGGTTGCAAACTGGAAAATGAGGTTTGGAAACATGGGGATGGTAGATTATGTGCACCTACAGTGCTATATCTTGTTTTAGCCAGTTTATCTCATCTCCCTTCCCATGTTTCCAAAGGGGGAATGATTGCAAGTGTTAATAAATTTTGGTTTGCACCAGGTTTCTCACAATTTGCAACTGAATGGTGCAAGAAATGCATGATTTGTGCTAAATACAATCCAGGTAAATTGACAAAGGTGGAGATGAAACACCTTGTAAAACCTGACTACCCATTCCAAAGACTGCAAATAGACTATATTCAGCTGCCCAAATGTAGTGTGTATGAGTATGTTTTGGTGTGTGTAGACATGTTTTCCTCTTGGGTGGAGGCCTGGCTGGTTGCCAAGGCAACAGCAGGTGTAACAGAAAAAAATTGATAACCGAAATTGTGTGCAGATATGGTTTACCTGAAACAGTTGAATCTCATAGAGGGACTCATTTTACTGGGCAAGTGTTTGCAGAAATTATGAAAGGGTTGCAGATTAACCAGCATCTCCATACTCCTTACCACCCACAATCATCTGGGAAAGTAGAGAGAGCCAATGGTGTTTTACAAAATAAAATAGCTAAAATCTGTGAGCAGACAAAACTTACTTGGGTACAAGCCTTACCTTTAGCCCTCTTTGCAGTAAGACACACCCCAAAGGGAAAGCATGGCCTTTCGCCATTTGAAATTTTGTTTGGTAGACCACTAATAGGTCTTTTCTTTCCACAAGAATTACATGGGCAGTATGCTTCTCTATTTGATTATGTTGTTCAGCTGCATGAGCAACTGACTAATTTGTATGGAAAAGTTTTCTCTTCATTACCAGATCCAGAACAAATAACTGGAACTCACCACCTGCACCCTGGAGACTGGGTGGTGATAAGAAGATACGTGAGGAGACACTTAGAGCCCTGGTTTGACGGCCATATCAGGTGTTACTGACAACACCCACCTCAGTCAAAGTGGAAGGGAAACCAAACTGGATACACGCCTCTCACTGTAAGAAAGTGAACTTCCAGGCCGGTGATAAAAACCTGTGTCAAAAGGGTGAGACCACTGGGGACAAAGTGGGTTAACTAACTGCCAAGATGCATATACTGTCCTGTTTTTTTCTGTGTCCTTTTCTTTGTGTTTTATACCTCTATATACCAGTGAAGGGTGAAAACGGACAAATTCCATCTGGCTTTTACACCAACAAACCTGCCAAGCAACTGAATGCCACAGACTGTTGGATATGCTCTCATGTTCCTGCCAATCATAAAGGAATCCCTTTAATAGGTGTACCAATATCAATGAATGATTTAAATGTGACAGATTACAGCTATGATGTTCAAATAGATATAGATCACTCTGTTCATAATGCTATCTCAGATCAAGGTACATACTTAGAACTTGCTGGTATAGTTTCTATACCTACAATGTGTCTTGGGCCAATGTATGTTAATCACATGGCAAACATGAAAGGTTGCATATTTAGTTTGCCCAAAGTATATGTGGGGGAAACAGATTGTAAAAATGCTACTTTAACATTTAATATGGAACCTAACAAAGTACCATGTGATACAGTAACTGCTGATTCTAATAGTTTATGTTTTTGTTCAACGTTAAAAGCTTTGTGTACCACTAGGTGTGCCTGTCTTGAACAGACAGACAATGATGAATGGACCTGTCAAACTCAGTTATATAACAATATGAGATGGTTTCAACTATGGCTTGGAAAGATGGTAAGATTATTCCAATGGTCCTTAAACAAGGTATAAGTAAGAATTATTCTCATCTGCAGATAAAGTCTGGATGTGGTTTCCTGCCTGGACAGGTTGGGGAATTGAGCTAGCAAATAGAATTAACAAATATGCTAGTATTATGGATGGGATTATTAATGAGACTACAAGTTTTACACATGAATAAAGTAAAAGAGTTACAACAAAGATCTAAAGATATAGCTAAGGAAGGATGGGATCGATTGGAACCTGGTTTAAAAATATGCTTACAAATCTTTTGAAACCCATAGTGGTAGTGATAGGAGTAATTCTAATGTGCCTAATTGTTTGGAAATTGTTAATGATTTGCGTTTCTCATTGCAGAAAAAGATGAAGATACGGATTGTTTAGGATGATGATACAACAGCTACAGAGATGACCGATTGATAACCTAGTTCAGCTACCTGCCTTCCCTGCAGACCATCCGGTCATTTTAGGAGACAGGTGGAAGGATCTCATCTCTGCGAGGGGGTCCCACAATTGCACCTCATCAGCTTTGGGCCTACTAGAGGATTTGGACCTAGGCCTGTGAAGGGATGCAGTTCTGGCTGCTGTTGTTATCTGTTTAGATAGAGATTGCATATTTTGTGTTTGTGTGTTACCAATAAAGATGTGTGAATGCTTAGAGGAAATGATAACTATGTAGGCAGATCTGGAATGGAGGCTCAGCATCCGTCTGTCTATGCAGCTTATCTGTATACTCAGTGATATACAGTCTGTCTAAGGGGTCATTTCCAGGTAGGAAGGCTGTTAGTCTAATGAGAAACACAAAGTAATAATGGCGTGATAATAAACGCAAGGTAATAGATAAATACATGTGATAATAAAATTATCAAAAGGGTGAGAAATGTTAAGGAAAAATATTTTTAATTCTGTATATATTTTTTTCTCATGAGTTAGAATGACATGACAGTTACATTTACTTGTCAATTCAGCTAGTACAGAAACTGCTGTATATGCAAAGTAAGTATTTTCAGCTACAGTAACACCCAAAGTTTGTATGGACAAGATAAGAACAAGACCACGAGGTGCATAATGTGAAGATTCTCAGAAACACCCAACATGGCCTATAAAAGAGAGACATTGCTGCAATCTAATGCTGCACGCCACACACACTTGTATTACTATGTAAAATGACCGGTTGTCATTTTTGTTGTAATATGTTTAATTGTACAATTATAACCTTATTAATTTGGAACAGCTGTCTTCACGTTATTTTACTTTAACACCCGTTTACGGGCGCAAGATAAATTAGAGCTTAACTTGTAATCTAGCCCTAAATTAGTTGCATGTGGAGCTAAAAAAAAAAAAAAAAAATCAAACAGTGTAATCATACTAATATAGCAAGTAAAAGGTGTTTATGGCCTCTACCTTACTGGGCAACAGTTAATGCTTTGAAGGGCTACTTACTGCGCAATATACTATAAAGTACACGTATAATTTGACATTAGCAGAGAACCTGCGCCGCAAACATATAAAGGCAGGGTGCATAACTTATAACTAAGTTCAAACTGTGCAATAACAACAATTATGGTGGTCTCAATGTGCAAAGAATAAGGCAGAGTAACCATAAACCTACCCCCCTGGTATAGGTTCATTAACATATCAACGACCACCATTACATAGAATTTAAACCCTGGAGCTTTAATAATGTAACACAAGCAGATAAAATAAAGAAAGAAAGAAGAACTAAACATACATTGTTTATATAGAAAAAGCAAAATGTTGTGTAAACAAGTGATTATGGTTCCACAAACAAATTTGCATACAAAATCAGGATGCCTGTTTCACAGAGAGGAGCACCTTAAAAAAAGCAGTCTTGGGGGGCGGAGCCAACCGCAGGGGTGATAGGACACACATAGCAAGAGCTCCTGCATATATTTCTCAATTTTGGGACTTTTTATAAGAAATAACTGCAATATTTTGGATCAGCACCTATCACCCTGGCAGAACTCTTCCTATGAAGTTCCACCACAAAGCTCTGAAGCAATAGCTAAAATTCTGGCTCTAATCTGGCTCCCCTGTATAACCACGAGGTGGTCGATATTTTTGGCCTATACATATACTACAGAGGCTACCGTACTGTCGTCTTACCCAGGAGCCAGTCATTGGAACTTTAAATCCTCACTAATAGCTCTTTCTGACTTCAGGTCACTACCGGCAACTGACATTCATAATGGAACCACACGCTCTGCTGAAGGAAATCGGCTTTTTATTACAACAGTACCAGGAGGCCTTTGCGGTGTCCCTCGATTATGTTTGTGGCTCCTTTAATCCTAATCCCCCAGCCAGAGCCCTCAACAACGCTACTGCAGATGAGCTTTCTTCTGGTGAAAATGTATTGGAGCCCCGCCGTGCACCACCGTTTACACTCCCAGAACCTCAATCACTGAGACTTACCGGCTTGTTGTTGCTGGAAACAAATTGTCTTGACGCTGTGGCTACTCTGCCACGCGAGTCCATGGTTGA
The DNA here is from genome assembly GCF_027579735.1 of Bombina bombina. Taxonomy (NCBI): domain Eukaryota; kingdom Metazoa; phylum Chordata; class Amphibia; order Anura; family Bombinatoridae; genus Bombina; species Bombina bombina. The sequence goes on along the minus strand of NC_069499.1, from coordinate 932,407,685 downwards.
CTGGGGATCTATTGCTCTGGGAGATGCGCTGATAACCTAGTCATGGAGGAGCCCCATGATTCTATAAGGCAGATTGCAGATATAGCGGAGTACGCAATGCTTAAGCTCCTCCAAGAGATGCCATACTGAACGCCTAACTGACAAAAGTTAGACTTGGTCTTGGAGATAGGTCTCAATGTTATGCTGCAACTAACGGTTAAAGGGACACTGAACCCAATTTTTTTTCTTTCATGATTCGGACAGCGCATGCAATTTTAAGCAACTTTCTAATTTACTTCTGTTATCAATTTTTCTTCGTTCTCTTGATATCTTTGTTTGAAAAATAAGGCATCTAAGCTAAGGAGCCAGCAAATTTGTGGTTCAGAACCATGGACAGCAATTTTTTATTGTTGCTGTCCAATCAGCAAGGACAACCCAGGTTGTTCACTAAAAATGGGCCGGCATCTAAACTTAAATTCTTGCTTTTCAAATAAACATACCAAGAGAATGAAGAAAAATTGATAATAGGAGTACATTAGAAAGTTGCTTAAAATTGCATGCTCTATCTGAATCACAAAAGAAAAAATGTGGGTACAGTGTCCCTTTAACCTCTTGTCTGGGACTCTACCACAATCATGGGAATCTATGCCTCGGTTAACCGATACCTACAATAACCTGAAAATTTGTGAACCTACAACAGAGAGAGACAAGTTCCTAAGATGAAGGAATTGGTTAACCCTTTATGGGGAAATATCTTTGCATTCATAGTTTGTATGATGCTAATTACAACGTACATTTGATGGCTGAGTTGGCAGAGATTTGGATATTGCAGTTTGACACAAACAGTCTCTGCTGAACCTGTAATGTTATTAACAGTTAATCTGCTAAGACAACTTATGTTACCGAGGGTGCTTATCTGGCTCTTGTTTTAAGTTTGGTTCAGTTGCACATAAAATAAGTCCATTATACTTCTTAGTCATATTATATACTAGATGACTGTACATATTTCTGCTATGTCCTGCTATCTAATATTTGTTTACTTGGAGGTGAGCCTTATATCCCCTTATATACTTATATCCTGATATACTATAGCAACATATTTAGAGGCGATGCTGTTGTTTAATCTTTAGCTATTATTCCATAGTATTATGTATATATAATAATTATGAGGTGCTCCTTAATTTCAGTACACTCAATTAATTATCAGATGGAACTAGGTTAGTTAACCCAGGAAACTACTGCTATTAAAGAATCTATTCTTTATTTTTTATAAGCGGTTCCTGTAACCATGAGTCCCCTTCCTGATTTTAACAGTGTATGCAACCCTAATATTCTTGTCTTTCGAGCTCCTTTAATACTGCTGTCCCTTGGAAATGAAGTATTTTTCATATATAATGTAGCCGTGGTATTGAGGGCATGCCATTAGAGCTTCCATTAAGTAAGTGAAGTAACTTCCCCACTTCCAAGTGTAATGGTCTTGGGATATTCCTCTCATTAATTTGTGTTGTGGGGGGTGTGGGCCCCGTTCCCAGTTGCCGGGACGGCGTTGGCCTATGTCCTTCTTCAATCACGAGCAGACTGTAGTATAACCCTGTACATCCTCTCTTTTTTGTTAGTCAGGGAACTAGAATCTAAAGGTAAAAGTTTTAATAGTATTGTGTCGCCTCCACCTTACATCTCTATAGCTAATAATTGTATATTTCAAATGTACCATAGGGCTTCCAAAATCTGACAAGGGGTCCAAATTTTTGACGTAGTACCTGTTACTCATCTCATTCAAACCACCCCCCACACACACACACACCTAATGAACCTCCTAGTTTAGGAGGGCTATATCAGCGGCTTCTCTTGCCTATGCCACAACCGTTCCCACTCTCTTAGTATCTATTTTTTTCACAACAATATAGCGTTGACTCTACCCATTATACCTAGCTCAGCAGGACTGACTAATATAACATAACAGTTGAGTCTACAACGTTAAACTATTTCTCAATTGCCTTCTTCGAAGCTGTTAAGTCCATGATAGGGCCCAAAAGTGACCCATTTTATCAGAAGGCTTCATTACTAATTCTATACTAAAATTAAAATTTGAGGTCTTGATATAGAGACCCATAAGTGGTCTATTAAAATGGGTGTAACCTTAAGGTGTTGATATTTTTGTTGGTTTGAGGCCCGATTGTGAACTCTTAAAATGATATGAAGGTTTAAAATGTTTGTCTTGGCATGTTGTTGAACTGTTTCTCTCTTCTTTTTGCAGCATTTGTTCGTACTAATTGTTTTGTGTAATATAGATCGCAGATAATGATTGTTACTAGTGCAACCCTTTATAAGTAATCTATAAGATGTAACTTGCAACAAGTAGTTTCAAAATGTTATTGTATAATGCTGCAATTCCTTGTTTGTATGCCGAATCAATACCTCAATAATAAAAAAAAAGAAATAAAAAAAAAGCATTCTTAAGATAGAAAGTCTCTTTAACCAACCCCTTGCTTCCACAGATATCTCAGTGGATCCCATGATGAGGTCTGTCCGAATATCCTGAGAGAGATCAAAGTCTTTCAAGGGTTTCAGCCTTGTGGATAGCTGTAGGCCTTTACTGTCCTATAATCAGTTCCTAAGTCATGAATACAGCAAATGTTATAATTATCAGAATCTCAGAATGTGAAGTATAAATAAATTATTCTTTATTTCTGAAGTAGATACTGTGAACTAGTGCTAATTACTGGAGAATTACTAGCTTGGACCGTATTTTTGAGGTTAATGTGCTGGTCTACCTAGTTCAGTAAGTCTGCTGAAACTCCTGCTCCTGCCCTCCCTGCTCTGTGGTGGTCATCATCCGTCAATGCCAAATCCTCAGGAAACTGCTGGCTGCCGCTGCTGCTGCCACTCCAACTTCTCCACTTCCTGCTCTGTGGTGGTCATCATCATTTAATGCCAAAAATCAAAAAAATCTGTTACCTTCTGTGTCCAAGGGTCTCTAAGCATGTTCTTGTCCTCCTCCCATGAAGGTGTATTTTTGAAGTTTATGTACTGTTAGGCCTACCTAATCCGGTAAATCTGCTTCCTGCTGCTGCCGCTTGTATTCCTGCCCTTCCTGCATTGTGGTGGTCATCATCATTTAAAGTAAAAAAACATAGTAAACTGTTAGCCACTGCGTCCAAGGGTCTCTAAGCTCGTCCTTGTCCTCCTCTCTTGGTGGTGTATTTTTGAAGTTTATGTACTGTCAGACCTACCTAGTCCAGTAACACTGCTGTCTGCTGCCACTCCAGCTCTTGCCCATCCTGCTATGTGGTCGTGGTCATCATCATCAGTTAAAGTAAAAAATTGTAGTAAACTGTTTTAATTCTCTTTGTAAAACTTGTTCTAGTTTGTTCTGTATATTTTCGTGTCCCAGTTACCAATGAATCCTTGGATTGTTTGCATTTCCTAGTGGTGTAATTATGTGGCTAAAGAATGTTTTAAAGGCTTCCAATGTGCTGTAATGTAACGAATTTAGTGTCACACAAAAAAAAGGTTTCACCCGTGCACGTCTAGGGTAGATTTAACAAGCAGCGGACGCTGCTTTCTACCCCTGAAGTTACCGGCTCGCTGGAAACTAAAAATAAGAAGCAGCAGTCGTAAGATTGCTGCTCCTTAACTTGTCCACCAATTTTAAGATCGGGATGATTGACACCCCCTGCTAGTGGCTGATTGGCCGCAAATGTGCAGGGGCCGGCTTTGCACAAGCATTTCACAAAAAATGCTTGTGCAATGTTAAATGCAGACAGCGTATGCTGTCGGCATTTAGAGATGCCGGGCAGACATGATTCGCTACTTTGAATCATGTCCGCCCGGCATTTGATAAATTGACCCCCTAGACTCTATGTTGTTGAGATAAGGGCTCTTTGGGGCCATATCATCACTTCCAGGTCTCCTTCTTTAAGCTGAAAATAGTTCTTAATGTCATTCTGCAGAATAAATTTGGGGCCAATCAGATGCCTCCCTGATGATATTGCATGACAGATAAGTATCTGCTTGCACTTCTCAGCATTGAGGAGATCATTAATTCATACCCAATTTTCCAACGCCATTTGCAGAAATGCAGCTCCAAACTTTCGAATCTCCACCTTGCTTCACTGTTGCCTGCAGACACTCATTTTTGTACCGCTCTCCAGACCCAGTGAACAAACTGCCTTCTGCTACAGCCAAATATTTGAAATTTTGACTCATCAGTCATGAGCACCTGCTGCCATTTTAGCACCCCAGTTCCTGTGTTTTTGTGCATGGTTGAGATTTTTCTTCTGTTTACTCACTTTGCATTTTGTTAATTGATAAAAAAGAAACTATTAACATTTATATTTTTTAAAGCATTCTTACTTTACAGCATTGTTCCAAACATGCCTAAAACTTTTGCACAGTACTGTACAATTTATATTAAATATAAATGCACAAGTGCATCTCAGGTTTTTTTTTAAATATATTTTTATTGAGGAAAACAGATAACATGACATACAAGATACATTTCAGACAATATGAAAGTATTGATCCATTATTATTTACAGTCGTCAATGATAACTCACTATGACATTGCCTTTAACCTTTTCTTCCTCATTTTTTTTTTTTTTAATAAACATAATAAAAACATTGCAAAAACGGGTAACATTTTTTGGTCTTCAACTTCCCAATGACCATTGTGCTCTACTGTAAGGCCAGTATGTAATACATGTGGTGGGGATGAAAAAAAAAAGGGTCTCCACCGCCCCCCACCCTCTCACTGATATAGAAATCCCCACTCCCCTCTCAACGAAGCAGTCAGCATAAGTTCAGTTTGAGCAAATGGCATAAGTATCTGCTTTTGCTGATCAATATTCAACGTGCCAATGTATTCCCGCCATTTATTCAGAAAATGTCTGAGTCGTCTGTTCGTGTCTATTTTGGTGTCAAGCTGTTCTACCATTAGCTGTTGGTGTATGCATCGTTTGAACACTATAAACAATGGAGCCTCTTTCAGGGTCCATACTTTCAAAATGACTTTCCTAGCTACTAGAATTATTGTAGTGAGTAGAGGCCTCAGCCTGGGCCTTAGTTCTTCCCAGTCGAGAAAGCAAATTTGTTTGATTCCAATGTCAGTTCTGACTGCTAAGGTATTGTTTATCCAGAAGACCACCCTTCCCCAGAACTGTCTCACTCGGGGACACTTAAAAAAATAATGAAGGAAGTCGGGGTCTCCCAATCTGCATTTACTGCATTCGTTTGCTATGTCAGTATGCCACTTGGCCAATCTGCGAGGCGTTAGATAGTCCCTGTGCAACATTCTGACCTGTGATTCTCTAAACGTCATAGACAATGTTGCCCTTCGCACTGTTTCTAAGCTGCCCTGAATCATCGTTGTTAAATCTTCCTCATCTACATCTTTACTCCATATGTTCACTAGGTTCTCTAAATTTTTGGTTTCGGTCTTCCCAATTAATGATTTGTATATACCTGAAATTGTAAATCTGCCTAGCTTAAAGGAGACCACGGAGGGATTGAGAGCATGGGGTTCCCAAAAGTGTGGGTCCATGGTAATTAATTGATTGACATAGTGCCTCACCTGTAAATAGGCATAACAATGAGTTTTTGGTATTTGAAATTGGTTCTGCAGGTCGGTAAACGATTTAATGCTCCTTGTAGCCAGATCCAAGGTGTCTCCCACTGAGCGCAGGCCCACCAACTCCCACGTCGTGCATCTCAGGTTTTTATATTAGATTTATTAGATTGTTACAGTATCCAGGAAGAGGACCATCCCTGTAATTGTGAAATTGTGAGAATATACTACACTGTCTTGTTAGATGCTGAACACCTGGCAACCCTAAATATCAAAACCTCCTAAACTGTCAATGGGCCGAGGCCAAAATACACTTGTGCCAAGATGATCCGTATTTTTATTTTTCCTTTACTTTTAAAGTGGATACAATGCATCAGCCAGTGCATCACATAAATAATGCAAGAGTAAATGTATAAATGTAAACTAAGTTACTGCAGTCATCTTAAACTACGCATATATTTCCAGCATACTATAAAATTGCAGTGTGGAAAGGCCAGAGAGTTTACTAATGATATTTCCATTAAGTGAGGATACAAACCTAGGAATTTGCAATTTTGTGTGTGTATGAATAATGTAAACAGTGGCTGTAACAACATCATTTTGTTACTAAATGCTCTTTTTTTTAATCCAATAATATACATGATAAAAAGGTTATTATAGGTTCTTGAACGGAGTACCTTGTAAACACAATTCAGGTACCTCAACCTGGGTTAGCCATAACATGCAATATTCAGGCCCATGTCTTGCCTCTATTTTTGTATTCCCTGAAAACACATATACTGTAAATAGTACATCTCAGGTAGTAAATGAATATGCTAAAGAAAAGCCAGTGCCACAGTGAAATGTACCAAGTAAATTGTACCACTGTGTAAAGTGCAAGCTTAAATGTCATATTGAAATACAACAATGCCAATGACAACAGAGGTGTTCTTAATGACCAGACCATTTTTCAATTTTCTTACCCTTAAAGTGTAAGTAAAGTTAAACTGACACTTCGCTACCAATGCAAATAACATCCAAAATAAAGTATAGTTTCATTCATCGTTTTTTTTTAAATACCCTTTTTAATGCGTTAATTTAGTTATTTATTATCCCGTCTACTAACGTCCTTCCTCCACCCGCATAAATTTTTTTTTTCGGTTAGTAGTGACGTTCTCATCCGTATCTAACGGATTGGGTCCCCCACTGGCGTCTACATAGGAATTGTTGACTCCCACTTCCTGTTTTGCGCATGCGTTAGAGATTAATCTCTAGTACTCTGGATCCGCGCGTTCACAACTCCCGCATACGCACTTTGAACATCGATCGGCATCAGACCAAAACATTCTTCTATCTGCGATCCGTTTTTCAAAGTAAGTTTAGACATAATAAAATGCAATCGATATATATATGTACACACTCTTAAAAAATATTTACATATACATTGATATACTGTATCGGAGTGTAGATGGCAGAATTGCGCATGCGCATAGTTCCAAATATCGAGAACGCGCACGCATAGTCACGCAAACGGCGGTTAGGAGCGCATAAATCATTTAGAGAGACAAAGCAGGAAGAATGCGAGGGGGAGGAGGAAGCGAAGAAAATAGGGTATGAATAAATATAAGATTTACTTGAAAGCAATGTTGTTATTCAAAAAACAAAGTTAGCGACTAGGATGTTGGTCAGATTATATGTTATAAGATGCATTGCACTAAGAAAAACGTTACTTTCACTTTAAGGACCAGGGCTATTTTTACATTTCTGCAGTGTTTGTGTTTAGCTGTAATTTTTCTCTTACTCATTTACTGTACCCACACATATTATATACCGTTTTTCTCACCATTGAATGGACTTTCTAAAGATACCATTATTTCATCATATCTTATAATTTACTATAAAAAATATATAAAATATGAGGAAAAAATGGAAAAAAACACTTTTTCTAACTTTGACCCCCAAAATCTACAACTACCAAAAAACACCCATGCTAAATATTTTCTAAATTTTGTCCTGAGTTTAGAAATACCCAATGTTTACATGTTCTTTGCTTTTTTTGCAAGTTATAGGGCAATAAATACAAGTAGCACTTTGCTATTTCCAAACCACTTTTTTTTCAAACTTAGCAATAATTACATTGGAACACTGATATCTGTCAGGAATTGCTAAATATCCCTTGACATGTATATATATATTTATTTATTTTTTTAGTAGACAACCCAAAGTTTTGATCTAGGCCCATTTTGGTATATTTCATTCCACCATTTCACTGCCAAATGCAATCAAATAAAAAAAATTGTTCACTTTTTTCACAAATTTTGTCACAAACTTTAGGTTTCTCACTAAAATTATTTATAAACAGCTTGTGAAATTATGGCACAACTTGTTGTAAATGTTTCTCTGGTATCCCCTTTGTTCAGAAATAGCAGACTTATATGGCTTTGGCGTTGCTTTTTGGTAATTAGAAGGCAGCTAAATGCCGCAGTGCACCACATGTGTTTTATGCCCAGCAGTGAAGGCATTAATTAGGGAGCTTGTAGGGTTAATTTTAGCTTTAGTGTAGTGTAGTAGACAACCCAAAGTATTGATCTAGGCCCATTTTGGTATATTTCATCCCACCATTTCACCGCCAAAAGCAATCAAATAAAAAAAAATTGTTTACTTTTTTACAAATTTTTTCACAAACTTTAGGTTTCTCACTGAAATTATTTACATACAGCTTGTGCAATTATGACACAAATGGTTGTAAACGCTTCTCTGGGATCCCCTTTGTTCAGAATTAGCAGACATATATGACTTTGGAGTTGCTTTTTGGCAATTAGAAGGCCTCTAAATGCTACTGTGCAGCACACTTGTCTTATGCCCAGCAGTGAAGGGGTTAATTAGGTAGCTTGTAGAGAACTTGCAGGGTTAATTTTAGCCTCCCACCTCACACATCCCACCCCCTGATCCCTCCCAAACATCTCTCTTCCCTCCCCCGCCCCACAATTGTCCCCGACATCTTAAGTACTGGAAGAAAGTCTGCCAGTACTAAAACAAAAGTTTTTTTTTAAAAAATTTATTTTTAAAAAAAATATTTATTCAGCTGTGATGGACCCCCCCTTAGTCCCCAACCTCCCTGATCCCCCCGAAACAGCTCTCTAACCCTCCCCCCGCTACCTATTTGCCGCCATCTTGGGTACTGGCAGCTGTTTGCCCCCTAAAACGTTGTTTGTTTTTTTTAAATAAAATATAGCTTTTTCTGTATTGTAGCTGCCCAATACCCCCCTCCCAGATCATTTGATACTTATTTTTTAATCCCCTTCCCTCCCTCTCACCTACAATTCAGGGATCATTGTTGGCAGTGGTTGCTGTGCGCGGACACATGCGCTTGCCCCCGCAGGACCCCCCCTGCACGCTCCTGGCACCCGGCGTGCACATTGCACTTACAGGAACCGGATGCCGGGTAACGATGGGCCGCCTCCCTGCTAAGCTCCCACCCACCAACGATCGGCACCATCGCTACCGGTGCAGAGAGTGCCACAGAGTGGCTCTCTCTGCATCGGATGCTTGAAAAAGGGTATTGCAGGATGCCTCAATATCGAGGCATCACTTCAATACCCTGAGAGCTGCTGGAAGCGATCGCAATCGCTTCCAGCACTCAATTAGACCAAGGACGTACCAGGTATGTCCATTGTCACTAACTGATGTTAAGGAGTTAAAGGCACAGAAAAGTCAAAATTAAACTTTTATGATTCAGATAGGGCATGCAATTTTAAACAACTTTCCAATTTACTTTTATCATCAAATTTGCTTTGTTCTCTTGGTATTTTTTGCTGAAGGCTAAACCTAGGCAGGTTCATAAGCTGATTTCTAAGCCCTTGAAGGACGCCTCTTATCCCAGTGCATTTTATTAGCTTTTTACAACTAGGTGATGCTAGTTCATGTGTGCCATATAGATAACATTGTGCTCACTCCCGTGGAGTTATGCATGAGACAACACTAACTGGCTGAAAATGCAAGTTTGTAAATAGCAGTGACATAAGGGGGCAGCCTGCACAGGCTTGGATACAAGGTAATTACAAAGGTAAAAAGTGTATTGATATAACTGTGTTGGTTATGCAAAATTGAGGAATAGGTAATTAATGGGTTATATATCTTTTTAAACAATAAAACATTTCAAGAAGACTGCCCATTTAACAAACATCTGATCAACTGGTGGTAAATCTACTTATAAATATGTAGAGTATTTTCTGTACAAATTACTGTCTCTGAGCCAGATATGACATGTTTCTTATTACAGGAGTTAGGTTCTATTAATGTGGTATTTGAGAAAGATCCTTATAGAGCATATCATTGTGCTGTACAAGATAAAGGTCTTCTGTGACAATGTGTTGCTAAAATAAAGACCTTGACACTTCCTGCATATGTAGCAAGTTGAAGGATCATTCTGCTAAACCAAAGCTGATCTCCAAGTTGTGCGAGACCCCTCAGGCCATGATAAATTCTGTCACAGCTGTGTAATAGCACAGGGCTAAATAAAGCAGCTGATTGGGAGAATTTTGAACAATGCTCTTCAACTCTGGTACCTATTCATTTGGTCATAGTCCTGTGTTCTTGCTTTGTGTTGTCTGTATCCAATTTCAGTCATGCAGCCTACTTGCTACAGGTGTGTGTTTTTGGCAATTAGCAGACTAAGGGCCAGATTACAAGTGGCGTATTCGAGCATGAACATTACAAGAAGTAAACTTTTAGTGTGCGTATTACAAGTTCAAAGTAAATTGTATGCGTGCGAGGGAAACCCGACGTGTGCTAACTTCAGGACTTTGTATATTGCGTCCACGTTAATTTCCTATCACCAAAGACTTTAATAGAGTGTGCTGATGAAAAAACCCAAAAACAACTTATCGCTTGCTCGCTAACCAGACACTGCGGTATACCAAGTGTGCTCAACTGGATGTCAGTTATTCATATTTTACATTCCAATGTTCTTCACATAGAAGAAAATGTTCTTTTTATTTTTAAATATATACTTCTATTTATATATCTGATTAACCGCTAGATTGTAATTGTTATGCTTTCATTAGCGCGGGATGCGATAAGCTATATTGCGACTGTGCTAACTTGCTCTCATATTACAAGGTTGAACGTAAACCCATACTGCCAAGTGCAATCTAAATTTGTGCTCATCGGCTTGGCGTGACTGAAGGCTAATTCTGGGATAGTATTAGACATTCAAAAAATATAGCACCTCATCCTTCTCCAGTGAATCCTATGCTAAGCATAGTCCACTACTTATCCGACTCCCATGGAATTTTCTGAACTAAATCTTTAGTATATCACATGAGAGACCTATATGAAAACAATAAACTTCTTAGGGCTGATGACTTTAAGTGTGCCAATTAGAGTTTAATTTGCTTTGAAGTACATAGACTATTTAGCATTATTTGTGCATGGGAACATAAATGAGTGGAAAAACAAAAAGACAAGGGTTTACTTTCTTTCTTATATTTACTCCTTACTAGCGGTCCAAAACATTTTAAATACAGTCAACAGATTGCTTGGGAGAGAGGCCTTGGCTTTTTGGTAACAATTGGTATAGAGAGCGTATATTTATACGAAAGACGTTACATTGGGCCACAATGTGGGAATTACATTATAAGATAGTAGTTCGCTGGCATTTAGTACCCTACCACCTCCATACGATATATCAGTCTTCTTATTGTTGGAGAGGCTGTGGTCAGCTGGGCACTATGGTTCACATTTGGTGGGAATGTCCTAAAAATACACCTATACAATGTCAGGGCATCTATAAATGTCAGTGGAAAATACATATATATATATACATATTTTATCTTATATTATATATATATATATATATATATACATAAGTATGAAATCTCTCAAATAGTAAGTGTGAGCATGCTCATTTATAACACTCTATGTATTCCACATCTGAGAACAAAGGACTGTTTCCAAAAGATGTCCCACTGAGGTGTGAATTTAAAATCCCTATCAGATTGTTGCTGACCCCTATTTCTACTCTGAAACCATCTATATTTTTGTATGTTGTAAATCTTGGATCAAACCATGAAGGTTCCCTTTCTTGATTAACAGAACATCTGAGAGCAAGATTGTCAGATAGATGACCCCATACAGTGAATAGAGACGTAAATGTCTAAAAATTTTCATTTAAAGCCTAATGAGATGCTCACAATTTCAAGGAAATGGAAATTAGCATGATGGAGCCTCAAAAGTACATGCCCATATATGGGTTTCCTGCCCAAGGTGAGGAGCCGATCCGTCTGTGAGAATGTTTGAAAATACAAACATATACAAGGAATTGTAGCTTTTAACAACTACCTGTTAAATGATCCCCTGTGAGCTGTGTACACATCTTACAAAGCCATATGTCCATGCTGTATTTTAATCCATAAATCCATAAATTCTAGACAATGAAAGTGGCCAGGCAGAGACAAATAATATTTCTAACAATTATTTCTTTCATTCCAGGCATCTAGTGAGTACACAGATAATTGGCATTTCAAATAATAATCCAATGTAGATATAATTGTGTGAAAACCACCTATATTTGCTGACCTCAAAGCATGTATGTGATGTTGAGTGGATGGCTGAAGAAAGAAATTGAATCCAGGATGAAGATATTATAATCCTTAAATTGTTTCATAGAAAATATGATTTAGATGCATTTTATACATTTTAAGTGAAATACAGAAATGTGGATATTTTCTATTTTAACATAAAAATTAATAACACTATTATTTTTATTTCAGATCTACATCTGGTATTGTCGTGCATTCAAATATGCATTAGAAATATGAAATACATTGCATTCCTATTGAGATACAATAAAATACCAGGATGCTGAATGCTATTTTAGATGGATTTTGAGATAATAGTTGGCAGTATAAATTTTTATTGATATAATTATTAAAAATATGCTTATGTCTGATATTGAAGTGATCAGAGAAGATAGTACTATATGATCCTATGAATATTAAACACATACTTTATTAATATCAAATTATAGTGTACATATTAAAAATATACAATTTGTAATTTTCCATTAGCAGTATTGAGAATGAACTATTTGTTTTTGTCATGTTGCCCCCCGGTGTTGTGATGCAAGAATTACAGCCAAAAGACAATTGGTTGTTAACAAAGATGCATCTCCCTAGCAACCATACATTTCCAAAATAAACCAATAAGAAGGGACAAGATTTCCGAAGGGCCTCCCATATTCTCACCTATGATTAGACAATATAAGCTGGAATGCAAGATAAAAAAAGGAGGCTGCTGAGGATTTTGCTAAACTGACTGAAAACTGTTGCGTGGGACACAGTCAAACTATAAGCAAATTGGGCCATACTTTTTCTTATCAATTGCAATTACACTTATCTTTATATGAGGTGATCTGAAAATATTTGGAAAAGATTGAACTACAAATTGGCTCAAACTGGTGATGTATGATTGTTCTAATTTTTGATATTTGAATCAAGGATATTTAGCAACTATAGTCAAATAGCAGATTTAAAGGAATATTCACTGCTGCTGTAGTTAATAGATTTAAAGAGCATATTTATATTTTGGATTCATGTTCATAGTCCTGGATAGTTTTAAGCTTGCCTTTTGTATGCTAAATATCCATTGTTGCTGTAGGTAGCAGACTTAAAGGAACAATTGTATTTTAACATTGTATTTCATAGCCTGTGTATTTTAAAAACAAATCCTTAGTGCTAAGTAATTCATCTTTGCAAAAATAGATATATATATTTTAATTGTAAGTTACTAAGAATTTATTTTAGCTTAGATAAAGTGGTATAGGAGTTTGGTTGTTGGCACAAATAATAGATACTATTTTGATGTTTTAAATTAGAATTGTATTATAATCAATTGTGATTGTATTGCTTGAATGTTAGTAGCTAATATCTTAGAATCTCATTGTGTTAATTGAATGAAATTCTATTGTGAATAAGGCTAGTTATAAAGTTACAATTTGGTTTGCTTTGTAAAGAGTATTGCAATAGTTTAAACACTGTATAGTTTGACTCATATTCTGGTTTTCTACAAATATATTTCAATGTGTTTATAAATATTAACTAATAAAAAGAACTTGAAAAAAAATTATATTAATTTTATGGTTTTTGGTATATGTATATTATTGGGGTTCAGTTTAAAGGATAATTATTAAATATATTGTGTTATAACCCGGCCATATACTGACAACAATATAATATTTGATTGGCAAAAGTGATTTGTACTTTGAGGTCTGGGCATTGTGGACAGAAAGATTTCCTGATTAACTCAGTCAGGAGACTTTCTTTTATTTCATCCTTGGTTATCATGGTCCTACATTATTTGTAAACCCATATCATTTTAGCTGACCATTTTAACCTAAAGATCAGGCATTTTCGTGCCAAAGGTACATATACCCTCCCCCCCTTTACCTTTTATATCTCTGTACTCTACAGAAACAAGTGAACTCACGAGAGACAAAGACTCTCGGGTTTACCTGTGAATGAAGATTAATACACGGTTGATTTGATCATATATTTCTTTTTCTTTGTTTACATAGTTGAATATCTTATAGGAAACTATAGCTTTGTCTCATATCAGTATTGCAAGGTCCCTCCAACAAATGTTTATGACAATGTATTAACAGAATGGGTGTTGCTTCATTAAGCCTTTTTTTAGCTATGATTTGTATAGGGGTACATATAACATAACAAATGTTGAGGTTATATCATAACTGACTTTTTTATATGTTTGAACATGATTAAGTTACTTTACTTAGCTATTGGGATTTAACTATATGTACACTTGTCTGTTTATTGTTTCAGGTGCTGTACCCCATCGTGTTCATAAAACTAATATGTACTGTCTAATTCCTCAATAAAATAAAATAATACAATATGATTTAATAAAAAAATAAAATTAAAAACAAGAAATAAGAAATTGAAGTGAATAATAATTGTGCATTTACAGCATTGCAGACCTTTGGCATTTTAGTTGTCAATTTGTTGAAGTAATCTGAAGAGATTTGTCCCCATGCTTCCTGAAGCACCTCCCACAAGTTGGATTCGCTTGATGGGCACTTTTTACTTACCATACGGTCAAGCTGCTCCCACAACAGCTTAATAGGTTTGAGATCTGGCAACTGTGCTGGCACTCCATTAAATACAGAATACCAGCTGACTGCTTCTTCTCTAAATAGTTCTTGCATAGTTTGGAGCTGTGCTTTGGGTCATTGTCTTGTTATAGGAGGAAACTGACCAATCAAGCCCCATCCTTAGGGTATGGCATGGTGTTGCAAAATGGAGTGATATCCTTCCTTCTTTCTAGGTCTTTTTACCCTATATAAATCTCCCACTTTACCACCACCAAAGCACCCTGTTATGACCCCGGGTTGCTATGACGCGATTGCTATGACGCGGGCGTCTTCAACGATGCAGTCTGTCTCGCATAATTTTCTGCAATGCGTCACCTCCGACGCATCAATTTTTTGCGCGTTGCATAATTTTCGTTGTGTCTTTCTTTAGTCGCCTTTGGAGCCCTTTTATCTTTAAATATCTTCCGGGCTGTATGTCTCATTGACCTAGAATTTAGTTAATCTCATGGGTCTGCTTTATTACTTCATTGAATTTCTGGCTTGTGACTCGTATCTTCCTCGAACATTCTTCTGCCCGCTGATTCTGCTCTGTTTTTGCCCATTTGGTTTTTTTCCAATCTTCCTCTGTCCAATGTCGGTATTCTTTTGCCCATCTTAGGGCTAGATTACAAGCGGAGATCTAATTTATCTTGCGCCCGTAAATCGCACGTTTATGGATGCGCAATAAATAACCAGCCATTACAAAAGGACACAACCTTTTCCAGTAACTGCTGCAGTTGTATCACAGATTGTTATTTCGTGTTCCAAGTGTTTCTAATGCAGCATTTTTTACTTTTCTACCACATCTAGGGCTAGATTACAAATGGAGCACTAATTTATTGTGCACCCAAAAAACAGACAAATTTGCCCGTTTACGGGCGCGAGATAAATAACCAGCGATTACAAGTGGCTGGTTTAGATATATATTTTTTTAAAAAAAACATCAGATATATAGGAATATGTATATATAAATAAATATTCTTCTATGTGAACAACATTGGAATGTGAAATATTAATATTTCATGTTGGGTTTACACACTTGAGAAAATGTGATCGGGTTTGCATGCGAGTAAAGGTGTTAGTTTTTTTTCTACTTTTCACGCTCCATTGAAGTCTAAAGGGAATATGCTAATGCTAGTATCCGAAGTTTGGCTTTTTGCATGCGACGGGTTTGCACGCAAGCGAAAACGTTTTACTTTCAAATTCTAATACAAGCAGTATCCCTAAATAGGTGTGCTTGTTGTCTCCGTAGGGAAAATAGAGATAGGAGCGCCTAGAATATGTGACTAATCCTGCTGCTATTACAGTTTAACCCCTAAGGAAAAACTAGATATGGTGCAGAAAGAAGCAAAAAGTGTGTAAAGCAGCGCTAGAAGCACGGATGGGAGTTCTAATAAAAAATGTATATGGTGTAAATACAACAAATATTTAATATATTGGTAAAAACAGAGCAATAAATTGCACAAACGTGAATAAGGTAACAATGATGAATTCACAATTAATATAGGGACGTCTCCCAATAATAAGCAAATACAGCAATATGATAAAAAGTATATATAAAAAACAATTAAAAACTCAGCATAAGTGCGGTAGGAAACAGATATGGCTATGTAGTGATCAGTATTAGTGGCCTCGATCGTCTAAATGGTATGCTGGCAGGAATCTTGCAAAGAGATTAGGCCTTGTGTACAAGTCAGTTCAAATACCCCCTTGGCGGATCTGACCGTGTCCAGAGGGATATAGGAATAACAGAGTTAGTGGCCTGGCGTATCTAAAATGGTAAATGGACAGAAAACATACAGGCGAATATAGCCTATGGAAGTATCAGTTCAAATATCCCCTCAGCGGATCTGACCGCGTCCAGAGGGATAAAGCAGAGCAGTGGGGCTAAGAGGTTACCTTGAATATTCTGGGTGTTCGGGTCACTTCGTAGACCTCTATACCCCTATATCATCTGTGGGCACATCCAATCTGCTTTCGCAGTGTAGGTAAGAGACTCCGGTCCCGGATGTGAATTCACCTGACTCCCCTCTATACTTCAGAGGTCGGAGGTCAGATGTGTAGATATAGCGAATAAACGCTAGTTTCAAGTGATGCAAGTGTGATCCAAATGGCTGGCATAGGATTTCCAACACCTCCCTCTGTCCAATCTCTTGGGCTCCTCAGGGAGGGTATATTTCCAATGCAGTTAGGTACAATTAGTGTCAGAGACCTCGGGTCCAGATTGGAAAGCTTCAGTAAAAAGCCAAGAAATTTGACTAGAAGTAGCAGCAAGTCCGGGTCAACGCGTTTCGCCTAGTGGAGCTTTATCAAGACATGCACATACTGCTAACTTCCAGATTGAAATAGGCCTCCCTTTCTTTTGATTGGTAGGATCCCAGCCTCATTGTTTTTTAAAGGTGGAATTGATTTAAGGAGGAATTGTGAGAATGTTCCCAAGTTCATAAATATCATATCGATTACATACACAGTGATGGATCAACAATACCATTAAATATTCACATATTATTGTCATTTAGATCACATGAAGGGGTAAATAATATCCCTAGACAAATTTGTTCTTAAAAATGAATAATAAAAGTGAAAATGAAGATGAATTGTTACATTGTATTAATTTACTGGTTATATTTGATGTTAGAGGGTACTTATAATATATGTGTAATTCCCCCCCCCCAAAAAAAAAACATTAGAAGGGTTTAGATTCAGAGTGGGTGTCAAAGATGGAAGAAAGGGGTACTAGTAAAGAATAGATATGATAGGTCTTATAAAAAGGGAGAAATATCAATTTCAGAATTTAGACCCTTTGGCTGTAGTGTATCTAATTTATAGATCACTTCTGCTTCAGCTTTGAGTAATTTGGTTTCCCGTTACCCCCTCCTCAATCAGGTTGTATTTTCATGATACCCCAATACCGGAAATCTTTAAGGTTGTTATTATGTTTCTCCCTAAAGTGACTAGAAATACATGTATCTAAGTTGCCTCTATCTATACAGGACAGATGTTCCCTGATTCTTTCACGTAGTGTTCTGGTCGTTTCGCCAATGTAACGTTTTTTGCAAGAACACTCAATTGCATAGATTATGCCTTTATCTTGGCATCTGATCATATCCATAATAGTGTGTTCATAATTATTGGAGTTTGATTTCAGGACTTTTAATCTGCTACTATATTTACACACCCTACATCCAAAACAGGGAAATAAAACTATGTAGCTGGTTTCCTTCTATGCCTACTTCATAACCCTTGTTCTTTAAGCTTTTAAGTTCACCGGAAGCCAGTATACTTTTTAAATTTCTCGCTTTTCTATATATCACTTTTGGTTGGTCAGTTACTTTTTCTCCTATAATGGGGTCAGTTTGAACCAGATGCCAATGTCTTTTTAGGATTTTGGTTATTAATCTATTATTGTGATTAAAATCTGTAATAAATGGGACATTGATTATAGTGGAGTCTATTTGTTGATCATTAACTTTTTTTCTGTTGATATGTAAGGAGGCTTTTTCTATCCCTTTTTTCAATCTCTTTTTGCTTGTTCGGTTACTACTGGATCATAGCCTCTTTCTATAAATTTTTGTACAAGAATTTGGATTTGTTCTTGAAAATCTGGTGTTCTCGAGCAGTTTCTTTTAATTCTAAGGTATTGCCCCTTTGGTATATTATTTTTCCACCTTTTGAGGTGGCAACTGTTATAATGAATTAGGTTGTTGGCATCAACCTCCTTAAAGTGTGTTTTGGTTACTAGATGATTATCTAAGACCTCAATGTGTAGGTCCAAAAAAGTTAGATGGTGTTTACTAGAATTCTGGGTAAAACAAATTCCCATGTTATTTTGATTCATGTCTGTAAGTATGGTATCTAATTCAACTGTACTCCCTTTCCAAACAAAAAACACATCATCGATGTATCTCTTGTACAGCACAAGATTCAACCAAGATTGTGGTTGGGAAAGAAAGTGTCCTCCCAATGTCCCATAAATAGATTTGCATAGCTGGGTGTGAATCTTGTGCCCATAGCGGTTACTCTCATTTGGATGTAGAATTCCTCTTCAAATGAGAAGTAATTATGATGTAGTATAAATCTAATCCCCTCAATGATAAAGTCCTTCTGTTCCTTAGTGTTGCATCTTTGTCTAGAATAAATTGTACAGCTTAAATTCATAAATTGTGGTCTATAATAGTATATAATTATAAGACGTTACATTTCACTAGTATATAGTGTGGTTCCCATTGCAATCTATCTAGACAATTCAAAATATCTGTAGTGTCTTTTAAGTAGGAAGGTAATCTTTTCACATAATTTTGTAGATAACATTGATGTATTGTGAGAGATTGGATGTAAGTGAGTCAATCCCCGATATTATGGGCCTGCCTGGGGGGGTTAACTAGACTCTAAAGGATTTTGGGTAGGAAGTATAGAATAGGAATTTTTGGATATTTAGGACATATAAAATCATATTCTTTCTTGTTTAAAATGTGTTATGTTTTGGCCTCATCTAACATTTTGGTTAACCTTAAAAAAAAATTCTCGTAGAATCTAGTTTAACTTATTTATATGTCTCTCACTCAGAAGTCTATGTGTTTCAAATTATATAATTAGACCTATCCATAATAACAACTCCACCACCCTTATCTGTTGGTTTTATTATTATCTGTTTGTCATTTTGTAATTGCTTTAGAACTGACCTTTCTTTGAATGTCAGATTTCTTGGTGTATTATTCTTTATTTTGGCCATTTTTATATATTTTTGAACCAATTTTTCAAATAATTCTAGATTTCTACCTTTTTCATTAGTAGGGTAGAATCTAGATTTTGGTTTAAGATCTGATTGTTTGATTTCAGGGGTGGGAGAAGTGGTTACCAATTGGTTGTTATTTTGCCAATTGCTTTCAATAGGATTTCACATAAAATATTTTTTAAGTGTCAATTTTCTGATAGATTGGCTCACATGGATATGGGTGTCAAACTTATTAGTCATGCTGTTGGAGCAAAACTAAGACCTAAATTGAGGACTCTTTCTTCCTCCTTACTTAGGACTTTTTTACTTAAATTAAAAATTCTATTTTTTTTATTCTTTTTACTTATTTTATTCGTTTTATTTCTTTCTTTTTCCTCCTCTGGTTCCTCTTTTATTCTTTTCCTTATACCAATAGAGGGATCTTTTTTGTGTTCTGTATTTTTTGAGGGGTCTGGTCTCTGTGGGCTCATCACCTATTAGCCCCACTGTTCTGCTTTATCCCTCTGGATGCGGTCAGATCAGCTGAGGGGATATTTGAACTGATACTTCCATAGGCTATATTCGTCTGTATGTTTTCCGTCCATTTACCATTTTAGACACTCCAGGCCACTAACTCTGTTATTCCTCTATCCCTCTGGACGTGGTCAGATCCGCCGAGGGGATATTTGAACTGACTTGTACTCAAGGCCTAATCTCTTTGCAAGATTCCTGTCAGCATACCATTTAGACGAACAAGGCCACTAATACTGATCGCTACATAGCCATATCTGTTCCTACCGCACTAATGCTGAGTTTTTAATTGTTTTTTATATATACTTTATATCATATTGCTATATTTGCTTATTATTGGGAGACGTCCCTATATTAATTGTGAATCCATCATTGTTATCTTATTCATGTTTGTGCAATTTATTGCTCTGTTTTTTACCAATATATAAAATATTTTTTTGTATTTACACAATATACATTTTATTAGAACTCCCATCTGTGCTTCTAGTGCTGCTTTACACACTTTTTGCTTCTTTGTGCTTGTTGTTTCCAACATACAGCCTGTGTTTCTGTCCCAGGCATCCAGCTTTTCTTCCTGTCGCAGATATCAAGCCTGTGTTCCTGTCCCAAACATACAGTCTGCTTTCCTGTCCCAAACATACAGCCTGTGTTCTTGTCCCAAACATAGTGTCTGTATTCCTGTCCCAAAAATACACCCTGTGTTCCTGTCCCAAACATACAGCCTTTGTTCCTGCCCCAAACATACACCCTGTGTTCCTGTTCCAAACATACAGTCTGATTTCCTGTCCCAAATATACACCATGTGTTCCTGTCCCAAACATACAATCTGTGTTCCTATCCCAGACATACTGCTTTTGTTCCTCCAGACATCCAGCTTGTTTTCCTGTCAAAATATAGTCTGCGTTCCTGTCCCAAACATACACCCTGTGTTCCTTTCCTAAACACATAGTCTGCGTTCCTGTCCCAATAATACATCCTGTGTTCCTGTCCCAAACATAAAACCTGTGCTCCTGTTCCAAAGATACACCCTTGGTTTCTATATCAGACATACTGCTTTTGTTCCTCCAGACATCCAGCTTGTTTTTCTGTCCAAAACATACAATCTGCATTCCTGTCCCAAACATACACCCAGTGGGGCCAAATTATCAAGCTCCAAATGGAGCTTGATGCCTCTGTTTCCACGCGAGACTTCATGCTCGCCGGAAACAGCAGTTATTAAGCAGCGGACTAAAGACCACTGCTCCATAACTTGTACGCCTGCTCTGAGGCTGCGGACATCAATCCGCCTGGTCCTATACAATCGGGCTGATTGACACCCCCTGCTAGCGGCCAAAAACTGCTTGTGCAATGATAAATGCCGACAGCGTATGCGGTCGTCATTTATCGATGTGCGGCGGACATGATACGCTACATCGTATCATGTCCGCTCGCACTTTCATAAATCGTCCCCTGTGTTCCTTTCCTAAACACATAGTCTGCGTTCCTGTCCCAATAATACATCCTGTGTTCCTGTCCCAAACATAAAATCTATGCTCCTGTCCCAAACATACACCCTGTGTTCCTGTCTCAAGCATACATGTGCTCCTATCCCAAACATACACCCTGTGTTCCTGTCCCAAGCATACAACCTGTGCTCCTTTCCCAAACATAAACCCTGTCTTCTTTTCCCAAACATACAACCTGTGCTCCTGTCCCAAACATATAATCTGTGTTCCTGTCCCAAACATACAATCTGTGCTCAAGTCCCAAATATACACCCTGTGTTCCTGTCCAAAACATACAACCTGTACCCCTGTCCCAAACATACACCCTGTGTTCCTGTCCCAAACATACAACCTGTGCTCCTGTCCCAAACATACAACCTGGGTTCCTGTCCCAAGCATACACCTTGTGTTCCTGTCCCAAATATACACCCTCTGTCTCTGTCCAAAACATGCACCCTCTGTTCCTGTCCCAAACATACACCATGTGTCCCAGTCCAAAACATGCACCCTCTGTTCCTGTCCCAAACATACACCCTGTGTTCCTGTCCCAGACATACAACTTGTGCTCCTTTCCCAGACATTCAGCTTGTGTTCCTGTTTGAGACATCCATCTTTTGTTCCTGTCCCAGAGATCCAGCCTGTGTCCATGTACCAGACAAACAACCTGTGTTTCTAGCACATACCAGCATGGGTTCTGCCTTGCCAAGGCATGAGTGGGCCTTCCTGTCCAGTTGTGGGTCCACAATTCTGCCTGTATAATTGTAAATCCAGTGTATGTAAGTTCCATTTTCTACCACAGTCTGCCAACCTTTTCCAGTAACTGCTGAAATTGTATCACAGATTGTTATTTGGTGTTCCAAGTGTTTCTAATGCAGCATTTTTTACTTTACCACATCTAGAGCTAAATTGCAAGTGGAGTGCTAAATTATTGTGCACCCGAAAACGAGCAATTTCGCCCATTTACAGGCACACAATAAAGAACCAGCGATCTAAAGATAAATCTGAGCGCACCAGATTCACAGGAGAATCTAATATAGAATTATCCAAGCCCTTGATAAATCTAGCCATTAGTGCTGTGTCCTGCACAACTCCACAGGAAAAAACACGTTATCTATATGGCTCACATGAACTAGCAGTCTCTTGTGAAAAGCAAATAAAAAAGCATGTGATAAGAGTCTGTCTGTAGTGGCTTAGAAACAGGCATACAGGCATACATTTAGAGATTTAAATTTTATAAAGTATATTAGAGTGATGGTAAATTCAAGCGTATAACAAACGCTAGGATTTACCATCACTAAAAATAAAGTGGATTTTATGTGATCAAACAAGTAAAAAAGGAAATTTATGCCTACCTTACTTGAGGGATATTATCCTCCTGCTAACAGGAAGTGGCAAATAGCACCACAGCAGAGCTGTCTATATAGCTCCTCCCTTGACTCCTCCCCCCAGTCATTTGACCGAAGGTATAGGAAGAAAAAGGAGAAACTAAAAAGGTGCAGAGGTGACTGAAGTTTGAAAACAAAAATATAATCTGTCTAAAATGACAGGGAGGGCTGTGGACTCGTCGTATCGTAGAAGAAATCAATTTATCAGGTAAGCATAAATTTCCTTTTCTTCTACTAGATACGACGAGTCCTCGGATTCATCCTTACTTGTGGGATACAATACCAAAGCAACAGGACACGGATGAACGGGAGGGACAAGACAGATACCTAAACGGAAGGCACCACTGCTTGAAGAACTTTTCTCCCAAAAATAGCCTCAGAAGAAGCAAAAGTATCAAATTTGGAAAATTTGGAAAAGGTATGAAGGGAGGACCAAGTCGCAGCCTTACAAATCTGTTCAACAGAAGCATTGTTTTTAAAAGCCCATTTGGAAGCCACCGCTCTAGTAGAATGAGCTGTAATTTTTTCAGGAGGCTGCTGTCCAGCAGTCTTGTATGCCAAACAGATGATGCTTTTCAGCCAAAAAGAAAGAGAGGGAGCCGTAGCTTTTTGACCCCTACGCTTTCCAGAATAAACAACAAATAGGGAAGATGTTTGACGGAAATCCTTGGTCGCTTGTAAGTAAAACTTCAAGGCACGAACCACGTCCAAGTTATGTAGCAGACGCTCCTTCTTAGAAGAAGGGTTAGGACACAGAGAAGGAACAACAATTTCCTGATTAATATTCTTATTTGAAACAACCTTAGGAAGGAATCCAGGTTTAGTACGCAAAACCACCTTATCAGAATGGAATATAAGATAAGGCGAGTCGCATTGTAACGAGAAAGCTCAGAAACTCTTCGAGCAGAAGAGATAGCAACTAAAAACAAAATTTTCCAAGATAAAAGCATAATATCTATGGAATGCATGGGTTGAAACGGAACCCCTTGAAGAACATTTAGAACTAAATTCAAACTCCATGGCGGAGCAACAGGTTTAAACACAGGCTTGATTCTAACTAAAGCCTGACAAAAAGACTGAACGTCTAGGACATCCGCCAGACGCTTGTGTAGTAAAATTGACAAAGCAGAAATGTGTCCCTTTAAGGAACTAGCCGATAATCCCTTCTCCAATCCTTCTTGGAGAAAGGAAAAAATCCTAGGAATCCTAACCCTACTCCATGAGTAGCCCTTGGATTCGCACCAATAAAATATTTACGCCATATCTTATGGTAAATTTTCCTAGTGACAGGCTTCCGAGCCTGAATCAAGGTATCAATGACCGACTCAGAGAATCCCCGCTTAGATAAAATCAAGCGTTCAATCTCCAGGCAGTCAGCTGCAGAGAATTTAGATTTGGATGTTGGAACGGACCTTGAATGAGAAGGTCCTGTCTCAGTGGCAGTTTCCATGGTGGCAAAGATGACATTTCCACTAGATCTGCATACCAAGTCCTGCGTGGCCACGCAGGTGCTATCAAGATTACCGAAGCCCTCTCCTGTTTGATTCTGGCAATCAGACGAGGCAGGAGAGGAAAAAGAGGAAACACATAAGACAGGTTGAACCACCAGGGTACTGCTAGAGCATCTATCAGTACTGCTTGGGGAATTCTTGACCTGGACCCGTAACAAGGAAGTTTGGCATTCTGACAAGATGCCATCAGATCCAATTCCGGTGTGCCCCATTGACAAATCAATGTCGCAAACACCTCCGGATGGAGCTCCCACTCCCCCGGATGAAAAGTCTGACGACTTAGAAAATCCGCTTCCCAGTTCTCTACTCCTGGGATATAGATTGCTGATAGATGGCACGAGTGAGTCTCTGCCCATCAAATTATCTTGGAAACTTCCATCATTGCTAGAGAACTCTTTGTTCCCCCTTGATGATTGATATATGCTACAGTCGTGATATTGTCCGACTGAAATCTTATGAATTTGGCCGAGGCCAGCTGAGGCCACGCTTGAAGCGCGTTGAATATTGCCATCAGTTCCAGAATATTGATTGGAAGTGGGGACTCCTCCTGAGTCCAAAGACCCTGAGCCTTCAGGGAATTCCAGACTGCACCCCAGACCAAGAGGCTGGCGTTCGTTGTTACTATGACCCATGCTGGTCTGCAGAAGCACATTCCCTGGGACAGATGATCCTGTGACAACCACCAAAGAAGAGAGTCTCTGGTTTCTAGATCCAGATTTATCTGAGGAGATAAATCTGCATAATCCCCATTCCACTGTTTGAGCATGCACAGTTGCAGTGGTCTGAGATGTAAGCGAGCAAACGGAACGATGTCCATTGCCGCTACCATTAATCCGATGACCTCCATACACTGTGCCACTGATGGCCGAGGAGTGGACTGAAGTGCTCGGCAAGTAGTTAAGATCATTGACTTTCTGACCTCCGTCAGAAAAATTTTCATGTCTAAGAAAGGAACTCTTGTCAGTGGAACTAATGAACTCTTTTGTATGTTCACCTTCCACCCGTGAGTTCTCAGAAAAGCCAACACAATGTCCGTGTGAGATTTGGCTAGCTGGTAAGTTGACGCCTGAATCAAAATATCATCCAGATAGGGCGCCACTGCTATGCCCCGCGGCCTTAGAATCGCCAGAAGGGACCCTAGCACCTTTGTGAAAATTCTGGGAGCTGTGGCCAAACCGAAAGGAAGGGCCACAAACTGGTAGTGTTTGTCCAGGAAGGCGAACCTGAGAAACTGGTGATCTTTGTGGATAGGAATGTGAAGATACGCATCCTTTAAGTCCACGGTAGTCATATATTGACCCTCCTGGATCATTGGTAAAATAGTTTGAATGGTCTCCATCTTGAATGATGTGACTCTGAGAAATGTGTTTAGGCATTTGAGATCTAAGATCGGTCTGAAGGTTCCCTCTTTTTTGGGAACCACAAACAGATTTGAGTAAAATCCTTGCCCCTGTTCTAGTTTTGGAACTGGACAGATTACACCCATGGTATATAGGTCTTTTACACAGCGTAAGAACGCCTCTCTTTTTGTCTGGTCTACAGACAAACGTGAAAGATGAAATCTCCCTCTTGGGAGAAAATCCTTGAATTCTAGTCGATACCCCTGGGTCAAGATTTCTAATGCCCAGGGATCCTGAACGTCCCTTGCCCAAGCCTGAGCGAAGAGAGGAAGTCTGCCCCTACTAGATCCGGTCCCGGATCGGGGGCTGCCCCTTCATGCTGTCTTGGTAGCAGCAGCGGGCTTCTTGGCCTGTTTACCTTTATTTCAGGTCTGGTTAGGTCTCCAGACTGACTTGGATTGTGCAAAATTACCCTCCTGCTTTGTGGCGGAGGAGGAAGTAGAGGGTCCACCTTTAAAGTTTCGAAAGGAGCGAAAATTATTTTGTTTGGCCCTCATTTTAACCGTCTTGTCCTGAGGAAGGGCATGGCCTTTACCTCCAGTAATGTCGGAAATGGTCTCCTTTAGTTCAGGCCCGAATAGGGTCTTACCTTTAAAAGGAATAGCTAAAAGTTTAGATTTTGATGACACATCAGCAGATCAAGACTTAAGCCATAACGCTCTACGCGCTAAAATGGCAAAGCCTGCATTTTTTTCTTCTAATTTTGCCATTTGAAAGGCGACATCTGTAATGAAAGAATTAGCTAGCTTGAGAGCCTTAATTCTATCCAAAATATCATCTAATGGGGTCTCAACCTTAAGAGACTGCTCTAGAGCCTCAAACCGAAAGGTTGCTGCAGTAGTTACAGGAACAATGCACGCTATAGGCTGTAGAAGAAAACTCTGATGAATAAACAATTTCTTTAACAGACCCTCTAATTTTTTATCCATAGGATCTTTGAAAGCACAACTGTCCTCAATAGGTATATTTGTACGCTTAGCCAGGGTAGAAATAGCTCCCTCCACCTTAGGTACCGTCTGCCAGGAATCCCGAATGGTGTCAGATATGGGAAAGATTTTCTTAAAAGTAGGAGGGGGAGAGAACGGAATGCCTGGTCTATCCCATTCCTTAGTAACAATGTCCGAAATCCTTCTAGGGACTGGAAAAACATTAGTGTAAGTAGGGACCTCTAGATATTAATCAATTTTACACAATTTCTCTGGTGGTATTACAATAGGGTCACAATCATCCAGAGTCGCTAAAACCTCCCGGAGTAACAAGCAGAGGTGTTCAAGCTTAAACTTAAAGGCCGTCACATCTGAGTCTGTTAGAGGGAACATCTTTCCTGAGTCTGAAAGCTCTCCCTCAGACAGTAAATCCCCCACCCCCAAATCAGAACACTGTGAGGGTACATCGGAGATGGCCAATAAAGCGTCAGAGGGCTCAGCATTTACTCTAGTACCGGACCTACTGAGCTTACCCTGTAAACCTGGCAGTTTAGACAATACAGAGACATAACTGCAGCCATATCTTGCAGAGTAAAATAATTAGATGCACTAGATGTACTTGGCATCGCTTGAGTAGGTGTTAAAGGTTGTGACACTTGAGGAGAATTGGATGGCATAACCTGATTCTCTTCAGGCTGAGAATCATCCCTCGACATACTTTTATCACTTAAAATATGTTCTTTGCAATGTAGGGCCCTTTCAGTACATGAGGGACACATCTTAAGTGGGCGTTCCACAATGGCTTCTAAACACATAGAACATTGACTTTCCTCAATGTCAGACATGTTGAACAGGCTAGTAATAACCACAAAAAGTCCTGAAAACACTTTATTTTGTGAAAAAAACAACAATCTGAAAAAACGGTACTGCGCCTTTAAGAGTAAAAAAGCATACAAGTTTTCCAAAACTGTCTTAAAATGTAATACATATCAAAATTTTTGCATATATGTGTTTAATCTTGTCAGCTAAGATTGCACCACAAGAAAGGAAAAGTTAATCCTTTATAGAAAAAAAGTTACTCAAAAACGTTTATTAAAGTAATAAATCAACCCCCTTCACCTCGCCACAGCTCTGCTGTGGCGCCTACCTGCCCTCAGGCGTCTGTAAGACACACTATCTTTCGTTTGTTTGTCTAAATCTGCAGCCTAGGCCCACCGGAGCTGGAGCTTGCTGTCTTCAGAATCAATTCAACTGCGCATCTGAGGCGTGAAAATAGGCCCCGCCCATCAATATCGATGTCTCTCATGCCTAATGGGAACCGCTGCAAAGCGGTCTAGCAAACTAGCCATGTGGGTTTTCATATAACCAATCCATAAATGAAAGCCATGTGAACCCTTATAGTGCCATCATCACAAAAAACGTTTGTACATAAAAATGTTAAATATCCTCAAAAACATGAAAACGTTTTGCCCACAAAACATTATGATAACAGTGCAATCAATTGTTTAATAATAAACAGGTTCCAGTAATACCCCCTCCTTTACATGTAGGATTACTGCTTACCCCTTCCCTTAAGGGAACTATGTTAGTCAGTTCTGAAATACCACAGTCTCTCCAGAAAAAAATTACTGAACATACCTCAATGCTTGTAGCATGAAAAACGTTCCCCACACTGAAGCTTCTCAAGTACTCCTGAGCCATTCTGTGGGAACTATTCTGGATCTTAGTGACAACTGCTAAGATCATCAGTCTCCTGGCAGAATCTTCATCCATCTGCTGCCTGAGAAAAAATAGCACACACCGGTACCATTTAAAATAAAAAAGTTTTGCTTGAAAAAATATAAAACTATCATTTTATCACCTCTTTCACTTTACCTCTTCCTATTACTTAGTGTAGGCAAAAAGAATGACTGGGGGGTGGAGTCAAGGGAGGAGCTATATAGACAGCTCTGCTGTGGGGCTCTTTGCCACTTCCTGTTAGCAGGAGGATAATATCCCACAAGTAAGGATGAATCCGTGGACTCGTCGTATCTAGTAGAAGAAAAGTTTGCTAAACTCACCCTTTCTGTGCCATTGCACAGCTCTAAACTCAGCGGCTCAGGCCACCCACGGCGCATCAGTCTCCTTCAATGAGGTGATGTTTGCATATTTTAAAAACGCCATTCTAGATGCAACTAAACACATTCAGCTAGATTACGAGTTTTGCGTTATGAGTATAACGCTGCTTTTTCCCTACCGCTGCTATTACGTGTCTTGCAGGTATAGCTGTACCGCACACTTTTTTGGCCATCACACAATGTCAGTACCGCACTTTTAACAAAGTCATTTTTCAATGGGACTTCCATAGCGCCAGTATTACGAGTTTTGCCTGGGAGGCCAAAAAGTGAGTGGTACAGCCTATACCGACAAGATTCGTACCGCCATCTAAAGTCAGTAGTTATGAGTTTTATGTTACAAAGCTGTAAATTGGGGGTGGCAGATTAGGGCTTAATAAGTGTAATGTAGGTGTCGGCGATGTCGGGGGCAGCAGATTAGGGGTGTTTAGACTCAGGGTTTATGTTAGGGTGTTAGGTTTAAACATAAATTTTCTTTCCCCATAGACATCAATGGGGCTGTGTTATGGAGCTTTACCCTCCGCGATTGCAGGTGTTAGGCATTTTTTTAGCTGGCTCTCTCCATTGATGTCTATGGGGAAATTGTGCACAAGCACGTCAAAGCAGCTTAAAGCAGCGCTTGTATTTGTGTGCGGTATGGAGCTCAACACAGCCATATCGCCTGCAAACATCGGGTTTTTGCAAACCTGTAATAGCAGCGCTATTAAAGGTGAGCGGTGGAAATAACTTGTAAGTTATTAGCGAGCCAGCCATAACGCAAAACTAGTAATCTCGCTGTGTATTAGGCTTGTTTGTAAAAGTAAAGAAAAAAAGAAAACCAATATGGTTATCAAGAGGAGTAGCACATGCAGTTAAGACAAAAAAAGACAGTCTATAAAAAATTCAAACTCACTGGCTCCGAAGAGGATAAGGAAAAATGGAGAACCAATCAAAAGATGACAAAGCAGTTAACCAGAAAGGCTAAAGATGATGCAGAAGAGAAAATAGCACAATCTGTAAAAAACGGTAACAAAATAATCTTTAGATATATCAGTGAAAAGAGAAAAACTAACAGAGGGATAGTAAGACTCTGTCAGGGTTTTTTCCCTGCTTTGTTTGCCATGTACTGCTGGTAGCCATTTTGCTTACCTTTTCTTGCTGAATCTGGTGCAGAGTGTGTGATGCTGCTCATTTCCTGCACGCTCTCTAATGGCCAGACTGTTGTACATCATCCGTGTGAGACAGGTTGCAGTCTCAGAATTGTGATGTCATCACTTATTATTTAAAGGGCCTCTAATCAGTATGCTTTGCCCTTGCGTTGTCTCAGACCTGTTTGTGAGTTCCTGTGTATTACCTGGTTGTCTGACGTCCCTCCTGGTTTCTGACTCGGCTCGCCTGGCTACTTGCTTTTGCTCCTGACTCGGCTCGTCTGACTACCAGCTCTGGCTTTGACTCCTGGCTTGTTATTTGACTTATGGACTTTTTATTATTATTTTTTTTATTTGTTTTTTATTTATTTTTATTTGGTTTTAAAATTAAAGTTACACTTGGGGACACGCAGGACCCCTGTTCAAACAGACACAAACAGAAGGTTCGGACACGCAGGTCCGGTTACAGTTGCTATCAAGACATTGATACATCATAAGTAAATTGCAAGGATTTGTGGTGAAAATAATTCACCTAGGTTAAACCCTGATGTGGGCTCTAGATATGAGGGGGCGGGAGGTGAGGCGTATAAATTAAATTTAAATTTAGTGTTTCAAAAAGCAAAGTTAGTACAAGTTGCTTTAAAATATATTAATGAATTTGATCGCATAGATTGAGGAGCAGGCTCTGCAAACATACTAGTCGACAAAAGGAGTAAGTGATTGTTTTAAAGAAGAGGCAAAACTATTAGGTAATGTCAGGGCTAGTTGTAGGAGATGACTGCTTAGGAACTATATAGAGCAATTCTATAGCTGATGGATAACCATAAGGTACCTTATTGTCAGGGTCTGTCAGGAACTGACTGGAAACTCTAAAAAAATAAGAACTTGATTTGAACCTCAGCTGCTGAGATGTGTCTAATATGAAAGTGTGTAGTACAATGATTAAAGAGGAACTACATTAATTACCAAACAGGTAATGTGGAACCCCCAGATAATCAGGTAGCTGCTTAGTATAGAGGTGGGTAGTGGAAAACTCTAAGGCTGCCACATGTGAATGCTTCACTAAATAGTTGCAGCAGAGTCTCTGAACTACTAACCTGCAGGATAAACAACGTTGCAAAAAAAATAATAATAATAAAAAATAAAAAAAAATAATATATATATATATATATATATAGGAAGGTGACACTTAAGCATGTACATGATATGTAAAACACTCTCAAAATTAAGCGAAGAAGTATTGGCTACTTTGAGTTTAAACAGACAGCTGACTGGTACCTTAAGCATGATATGTTATGGCAGATATGATATTATACACAGAGCAGGCTGGTAGTAAGTGTATAACGGGCAGAGGTGCTGCTAGAAGTCCGGAGCTCAGAGCGGTAGCGTGCGATGGCGTGTGACTTCACCGTGGATTGATCCAAAGTTCCGTGGACGAATTTGGTAGCAGAGTAGCGTAGCAACCAGGCTGAAGAGGCAGGCAGGTAGGAGTGTCAGAGACGCTCAGACGAAGGGATCCGGAACAGCAGGATCCAGGTAGGGAGGAGCTGTGATCAGGATCTGCAGCTTAGTACAAAGGAACTGCATCAATACCAAGCAGTTAGTGAAGGGCAGGTGCTCATTATATAGGGAACTGATATGAAGTGCTTGAGAATTTAAAGGAACAGCACTACCGTAATAAAGGTCCTAATGGAAATGCGAATATGAGAGACCAAAGGACAATTCCCCTGACACTTATGTGGGAGAGGTGGCTAGAGGCTCTTAGATCAGGGGCTTGTGTACTTCAGAAGGAGAGGAATATATTCCAGCGATACAGAATATCATGTCAAACTCTCAATATACCAGTAATATAAGCTAAAACAAAAACAAGACATAGGAGCATGTAAGAGGAGTTAATGTAGATTGGAAGTTCACCAAAGAGGGTGAACAGACACTCATAAGTAACTGGTTGTCAAAAGTGTTACTTCATTAAGGTGCAGGTAACAAAAAGTTCCTGAGACAAATGAGATACATATTGTACCTAGTACACACTGTACCTAGCAATCGCTGTACCTAGCATACACTGTACCCAGCACCCGCTCTGTACCTAGTATACACTGTACCCAGCACGCTCACTGCACCCAGCACGCTCACTGCAACCAGCACGCTCACTGCACCTAGCAGACCTAACACACGCAGCGCCTAGCACACGCAGCACCTAGCACACTCAGTACCTAGCACACTCAGTACCTAGCACACTCAGTACCTAGCACACACAGCACCTAGCACACACAGCACCTAGTACACACAGCACCTAGCACACACAGAACCTAGCACACACAGCACCTAGCACACACAGTACCTAGCACATACAGTACCTAGCACATGCAATACCTAGCACACATTAGTACCTAGCACATACAATACCTAGCACACATAGTACCTAGCACAAACAGTACCTAGCACATACAATACCTAGCACACATAGTACCTAGCACATACAATCACTTAAGTCCACTCTTTCATGACATATTTGTATATGCTTCTGTCTGTCAAATATACTTATATAGGCCTAGATTTGGAGTTTGGCGGTAGCCGTGAAAACCAGCGTTAGAGGCTCCTAACGCTGGTTTTAGGCTACCGCCGGTATTTGGAGTCAGTCAAAAAAGGGTCTAGCGCTCACTTTTCAGCCGCGACTTTTCCATACCGCAGATCCCCTTATGTCAATTGCGTATCCTATCTTTTCAATGGGATCTTTCTAACTCCAGTATTTAGAGTCGTGGCTGAAGTGAGCGTTAAATTTCTAATGACAAAACTCCAGCCGCAGAAAAAAGTCAGTAGTTAAGAGCTTTCTGGTCTAACGCCGGTTCATAAAGCTCTTAACTACTGTGCCCTAAAGTACACTAACACCCATAAACTACCTATGTACCCCTAAACTGAGGCCCCCCCACATCGCCGACACTCGATTACATTTTTTTAACCCCTAATCTGCCGACCGCCACCTACGTTATCCTTATGTACCCCTAATCTGCTGCACCTAACACCGTCGACCCCTATATTATATTTATTAACCCCTAATCTGCCCCCCACAACGTCGCCGCTAGCTACCTACACTTATTAACCCCTAATCTGCCGTCCGCACGCCGCCGCCAGCTACATTATAGCTATGTACCCCTAATCTGTTGCCCTAACATCGCCGACCCCTATATTATATTTATTAACCCCTAATCTGCCCCCCTCAACGTCGCCTCCACCTGCCTCCACTTATTAACCCCTAATCTGCCGACCGCAAAGAGCCGCCACCTACATTATAGCTATGTACCCCTAATCTGCTGCCCCTAACACCGCCGACCCCTATATTATATTTATTAACCCCTAATCTGCCCTCCCTAACATCGCCGACACCTAACTTCAATTATTAACCCCTAATCTGCCGACCGAATCTCGCCGCTATTCTAATAAATGTATTAACCCCTAAAGCTAAGTCTAACCCTAACACTAACACCCCCCTAAGTTAAATATAATTTAAATCTAACGAAATAAATGAACTCTTATTAAATAAACTATTCCTATTTAAAACTAAATACTTACCTGTAAAATAAACCCTAATATAGCTACAATATAAATTATAATTAAATTGTAGCTATTTTAGGATTTATATTTATTTTACAGGTAACTTTGTATTTATTTTAACCAGGTACAACTAGTTAAAATAATTACAAAATTACCTGTAAAATAAATCCTAACCTAAGTTACAATTAAACCTAACACTACACTATCAATAAATAAATTAAATAAAATACCTACAATTACCTACAATTAAACCTAACACTACACTATCAATAAATTAATTAAATACAATACCTACAAATAAATACAATTAAATAAACTAACTAAAGTACAAAAAATAAAAAAGAACTAAGTTACAAAAAATAAAAAAATATTTGCAAACATAAGAAAAATATTACAACAATTTTAAACTAATTACACCTACTCTAAGCCCCCTAATAAAATAACAAAGCCCCCCAAAATAAAAAATGCCCAACCCTATTCTAAATCACAAAAGTTCAAAGCTCTTTTACCTTACCAGCCCTGAACAGGGCCCTTTGCGGGGCTTGCCCCAAGCAATTCAGCTCTTTTTCCTGTAAAAAAACACATACAATACCCCCCCCAACATTACAACCCACCACCCACATACCCCTAATCTAATCCAAACCCCCCTTAAATAAACCTAACACTAAGCCCCTGAAGATCTTCCTACCTTGTCTTCACCTCACCGGGTATCACACCGATCCATCCTGGCTCCGATATCTTCATCTAAGCCCAAGCGGGGGCTAGACATCCATCATCCGACGGCTGAAGAAGTCCAGAAGAGGCTCCAAAGTCTTCATCCTATCCGGGAAGAAGAGTAGATCCGGACCGGCAACCATCTTCTTCCAAGCGGCATCTTCTATCTTCATCCGATGAGGACCGGCTCCATCTTGAAGACCTCCACCGCGGACCCATCTTCTTCCGACGACGACTTCCCGACGAATGACGGTTCCTTTAAGGGACGTCATCCAAGATGGCATCCCTCGAATTCCGATTGGCTGATAGGATTCTATCAGCCAATCGGAATTAAGGTAGGAATATTCTGATTGGCTGATGGAATCAGCCAATCAGAATCAAGTTCAATCCGATTGGCTGATTAGATCAGCCAATCGGATTGAACTTGATTCTGATTGGCTGATTCCATCAGCCAATCAGAATATTCCTACCTTAATTCCGATTGGCTGATAGAATCCTATCAGCCAATCGGAATTCGAGGGACGCCATCTTGGATGACGTCATTTAAAGGAACCGTCATTCATCGTCTAGTCGTCGGTTGAAGAGGATGTTCCGCGTCGGCTTGGAAGAAGATGGTTCCGCTCCACTCCAGAAGAAAGAAGATTGAAGATGCGGCTTGATAGAAGACTTCATCCAGATGATGGACTTCCGACTTCAGCCCGAGGATGGATTTCTTCAGTCGCCGCTTGGATCCAGACTTCAGCCCGAGGATGGACGTCACTCTTCAGCCCCCCGCTTGGGCTTGGATCAACACTTCCGAGGCTTGGATCAAGACTTCCGAGGACGGATCGGTGAACCTGGCAGGGTGAAGATAAGGTAGGAAGATCTTCAGGGGCTTAGTGTTAGGTTTATTTAAGGGGGGTTTGGGTTAGATTAGGGGTATGTGGGTGGTGGGTTGTAATGTTGGGGGGGTATTGTATGTTTCTTTTTACAGGCAAAAGAGCTGAATTCTTTGGGGCATGCCCCGCAAAGGGCCCTGTTCAGGGCTGGTAAGGTAAAAGAGCTTTGAACTTTTGTAATTTAGAATAGGGTAGGGCATTTTTTTATTTTGGGGGGCTTTGTTATTTTATTAGGGGGCTTAGAGTAGGTGTAATTAGTTTAAAATTGTTGTAATATTTTTCTAATGTTTGTAAATATTTTTTTCTTTTTTGTAACTTAGTTCTTTTTTATTTTTTGTACTTTAGTTAGTTTATTTCATTGTATTTATTTGTAGATATTGTATTTAAATAATTTATTGATAGTGTAGTGTTAGGTTTAATTGTAGGTAATTGTTGGTATTTTTTTTAATTAATTTATTGATAGTGTAGTGTTAGGTTTAATTGTAACTTAGGTTAGGATTTATTTTACAGGTAATTTTGTAATTATTTTAACTATTTTAGCTATTAAATAGTTCTTAACTATTTAATAGCTATTGTACCTGGTTAAAATAAATACAAAGTTACCTGTAAAATAAATATTAATCCTAAAATAGCTACAATATAATTATAATTTATATTGTAGCTATATTAGGATTTATTTTACAGGTAAGTATTTAGCTTTAAATAGGAATAATTTATTTAATAAGAGTTAATTTATTTTGTTAGATTTAAATTATATTTAATTTAGGGGGGTGTTAGTGTTAGGGTTAGATTTAGCTTTAGGGGTTAATCCATTTATTAGAATAGCGGTGAGCTCCGGTCGGCAGATTAGGGGTTAATAATTGAAGTTAGGTGTCGGCGATGTTAGGGAGGGCAGATTAGGGGTTAATACTATTTAATATAGGGTTAGTGAGGCGGATTAGGGGTTAATAACTTTATTATAGTATCGCTCAGGTCCGGTCGGCAGATTAGGGGTTAATTATTGTAGGTAGGTGGAGGCGACGTTGGGGGGGGCAGATTAGGGGTTAATAAATATAATATAGGGGTTGGCGATGTTAGGGAACCAGATTAGGGGTACATAGGGATAATGTAAGTAGCGGCGGTTTACGGAGCGGCAGATTAGGGGTTAAAAATAATATGCAGGGGTCAGCGATAGCGGGGGCGGCAGATTAGGGGTTAATAAGTGTAAGGTTAGGGGTGTTTAGACTCGGGGTACATGTTAGAGTGTTAAGTGCAGACGTAGGAAGGGTTACCGCATAGCAAACAATGGGGCTGCGTTAGGAGCTGAACGCGGCTTTTTAGCAGGTGTTAGTTTTTTTTTCAGCTCAAACAGCCCCATTGTTTCCTATGGGAGAATCGTGCACAAGCACGTTTTTGAGGCTGGCCGCGTCCGTAAGCAACTCTGGTATCGAGAGTTGAAGCTGCGTTAAAAATGCTCTACGCTCCTTTTTTGGAGCCTAACGCAGCCTTTATGTGGACTCTCGATACCAGAGTTATTTTTATGGTGCGGCCAGAAAAAAGCCGGCGTTAGTTTTTCGGGTTGTTACCAACAAAACTCCAAATCTAGGCCAAAGTTACCTGTAAAATAAATATAAATCCTAAAATAGCTATAATATAATTATAATTTATATTGTAGCTATATTAGGATTTATTTTACAGGTAAGTATTTAGCTTTCAATAGGAATAATTTATTTAATAAGAGTTAATTAATTTCGTTAGATTAAAATTATATTTAATTTAGGGGGGTGTTAGTGTTAGGGTTAGACTTAGCTTTATGGGTTAATACATTTATTAGAATAGCGGTGAGCTCCAGTCGGCAGATTCGGGGTTAATGTTTGAAGTTAGTTGTCGGCGATGTTAGGGAGGGCAGATTAGGGGTTAATACTATTTATTATAGGGTTATTGAGGCCGGAGTGAGGCGGATTAGGGGTTAATAACTTTATTATAATAGCGGTGCGGTCCGGTAGGCAGATTAGGGGTTAATAAGTGTAGGCAGGTGGAGGCGACGTTGTGGGGGGCAGATTAGGGGTTAATAAATATAATATAGGGGTCGGCGGTGTTAGGGGCAGCAGATTAGGGGTACATAGGGATAATGTAAGTAGCGTCGGTTTACGGAGCGGCAGATTAGGGGTTAATAATAATATGCAGGGGTCAGCGATAGTGGGAGCGGCAGATTAGGGGTTAATAAGTGTAAGGTTAGGGGTGTTTAGACTCGGGGTACATGTTAGGGTGTTAGGTGCAGACGTAGGAAGTGTTTCCCCATAGCAAACAATGGGGCTGCGTTAGGAGCTGAACGCGGCTTTTTTGCAGGTGTTAGGTTTTTTTTCAGCTCAAACAGCCCCATTGTTTCCTATGGGGGAATCGTGCACGACCACGTTTTTGAGGCTGGCCGCGTCCGTAAGCAACTCTGGTATCGAGAGTTGAAGTTGCGTTAAATATGCTCTACGCTCCTTTTTTGGAGCCTAACGCAGCCATTCTGTGGACTCTCAATACCAGAGTTATTTTAAAGGTGCGGCCAGAAAAAAGCCATCGTTAGCTACGCGGGTCGTTACCGACAAAACTCTAAATCTAGCCGATAGCTTCTAATAAGATTGGGATCAACATCTTGCAATAATATTGGCTTATATTTGAGCTGCAAAAACAAATATACTTCTATCTGCTAAATATACTTACATAGTTCAAATAAAATTGGGATGAACATCTCGCAATAATATTGACTTATATTTATGCTGCAAAAAATTGCCTGTTAAATATGCCTTTAAATTTAAATAAAAACTTCTGTCTGCTAAATATACTTACATAGTTCAAATAAGATTGGGATAAACATCTCACAATAATATTGACTTATATTTATGCTGCAAAAAATTGCCTGTTTAAATTTAAATAAAATAGGGATCTTAGTCACACAATATGATCATATTCTGCTAAGACAGTCACCACTTACAAGGTGTCCCATATTAGACTGGTCCTACTCTAACCAGTTTCCACACTGCAGCAAGTCATGTCTACACAGTGTGAAGCTTTCTAGCTTATTAAGTATATCACAATTTATCTGGAACACACCTGGGCTGGGTGGCGTGCATTAACCAAAGGGGAGGGATTTGGTCAGCTCCCTATTCAAAGATACAACAAATGAGTTTTTTGGTTAAGCACACCACAAAAGGACTGTTTGAACTTAGCACACATATTGTGGGAGTGCTACCGAAATGACCAAAACAATTACAAGACAACAAAAAGTATCGGTGCACATCCAACCACTTAAGTCCACTCTTTCATGGCATATTTGTATATGCTTTTGTCTGTCAAATATACTTAGATAGCTTCTAATAAGATTGGGATCAACATCTCGCAATAATATTGGCTTATATATATAAATATAAGTCAATATTATTGCGAGATGTTAATCCCAATTTTATTTGAACTATGTAAGTATATTTAGCAGATAGAAGTATATTTGTTTTTGCAGCTCAAATATAAGCTCATATTATTGCGAGATGTTTATCCCAATCTTATTAGAAGCTATGTAAGTATATTTGACAGACAGAAGCATATACAAATATGCAATGAAAGAGTGGACTTAAGTGGTTGGATGTGCATCGATACTTTTTGTTGTCTTGTAATTGTTTTGGTCACTTCGGTAGCACTCCCACAATATGTGTGCTAAGTTCAAACAGTCCTTTTGTGGTGTGCTTAACCAAAAAAAACCTTTGTTGTATCTTTGAATAGGGAGCTGACCAAATCCCTCCCCTTTGGTTAATGCACGCCACCCAGCCCAGGTGTGTTCCAGATAAATTGTGATATACTTAATAAGCTAGAAAGCTTCACACTGTGTAAACATGACTTGCTGCAGAGTGGAAACTGGTTAGTTAGGACCAGTCTAATATGGGGACACCTTGTAAGCGGTGACTGGCTTAGCAGAATATGATCATATTGTGTGACTAAGATCCCTATTTTATTTAAATTTAAACAGGCAATTTTTTGCAGCATAAATATAAGTCAATATTATTGTGAGATGTTTATCCCAATCTTATTTGAACTATGTAAGTATATTTAGCAGACAGAAGTTTTTATTTAAATTTAAAAGCATATTTAACAGGCAATTTTTTGCAGCATAAATATAAGTCAATATTATTGCGAGATGTTAATCCCAATTTTATTTGAACTATGTAAGTATATTTAGCAGATAGAAGTATATTTGTTTTTGCAGCTCAAATATAAGCCAATATTATTGCGAGATGTTGATCCCAATCTTATTAGAAGCTATGTAAGTATATTTGACAGACAGAAGCATATACAAATATGCCATGAAAGAGTGGACTTAAAAGATTGGATGTGCACCGATACTTTTTGTTGTCTTGTAATTGTTTTGGTCACTTCGGTAGCACTCCCACAATATGTGTGCTAAGATCAAACAGTCCTTTTGTGGTGTGCTTAACAAAAAAAAAACCTTTGTTGTATCCTAGCACATACAATACCTAGCACACATAGTACCTAGCACATACAGTACCTAGCACATGCAATACCTAGCACACATAGTACCTAGCACAAACAGTACCTAGCACATACAGTACCTAGCACAAACAGTACCTAGCACACACAGTACCTAGCACACACAGTACCTAGCACATGCAATACCTAGCACACATAGTGCCTAGCACATGCAATACCTAGCACACATAGTACCTAGCACAAACAGTACCTAGCACATACAAAACCTAGCACACATAGTACCTAGCACATACAGTACCTAGCACATGCAATACCTAGCACACATAGTACCTAGCACACATAGTACCTAGCACATACAATACCTAGCACACATAGTACCTAGCACATGCAATACCTAGCACACATTGTACCTAGCACATACAATACCTAGCACACATAGTACCTAGCACAAACAGTACCTAGCACATACAGTACCTAGCACATACAGTACCTAGCACACATAGTACCTAGCACATACAGTACCTAGCACATGCAATACCTAGCACACATTGTACCTAGCACATGCAATACCTAGCACACATAGTACCTAGCACACATAGTACCTAGCACATATAGTACCTAGCACACATAGTTACCTAGCACACATAGTACCAAGCACACATAGTACCTAGCACATGCAATACCTAGCACACATAGTACCTAGCACATACAATACCTAGCACACATAGTACCTAGCACAAACAGTACCTAGCACATACAAAATCTAGCACACATAGTACCTAGCACAAACAGTACCTAGCACATACAATACCTACCACAAACAGTACCTAGCACATACAATACCTAGCACACCTAGTACCTAGCACACACAGTACCTAGCACACACAGTACCTGGAACACACAGTACCTGGCACACACAGTACCTGGCACATGCAGTATCCGGCACACGCAGTGCCTGGCACACATAGTACCTAGCACACGCAGTACCTAGCACACGCAGTACCTAGCACATGCAGCACCTAGCACCCGTAGTTCCTAGCACACACTGAACCTAGCACAAACAGTACCTGGCACCCACTGAACCTAACACAAACAGTGCCTAGCACCAACTGAACCCAACACACACAGTATCAATAGTATAATCCAAAATTTTTTGCACATTTTGTTGCTGTTAGTTTCCCATCTATACTTGGCTTTGTTTGAAATTTGTTTGGGAGACTGCCATTCTCCAAGTCCTCTGGTACCAGGAAATCTCTTACAGATCATTACAGTTAGGCGATGACAAAACAAACACTGAATGTAAGGCGGGCTCTAGCAGCCTCATAACAAAGGCTTATTCCATGGTGTGGGTATTAAAACTTTTCCCACAGCGAAATATTAGGAACAAACATGAATCAACTTAAATTGCAAGCAGCAATTATAGGGGTGGGCTGCACAATTCAGTATCTGTAGATAGTAGAATTAAACACATATCTCCTTTAAATACAAGAAGGGGTGAGCCTGTCTGTACGGGGCAGTGCACTTTTGCTTGATAGTGATGTTATGTGCACTAGTGTCCACAGTTGGAGCAGTTTTAAGGACAACACAAAACAGGCCCAAGAATATGTTTCAGCAGAGTTCATCTTACAGTATGATAACTTGTACCCTTTGGCTGCTATGGTACTTGGAGTTGGTAGCTGATATGTCCAATCTTGAGATATCTTACATTTAAACTGTGCTCTGTCAATAGGGATGAGGGCTTGTATTCCAGGTTGGAAAGAGACAAACAAGTGAGACGCTACTCTTCGTGGTAATATGGAGAGGGTGTGCAGTATGGGTGCTGCGCCTCAAGCAGCGTTTATCTAGTGCAGGAGCTGTATCTCCGTGTGGGCTGGTTAGGCTTACCCTATTCCTGAGAAGGGTCTCTCTACCGAGGATGATCCGATCGGACGTTCACTCCAAGTTATGGTCTCCAAATGGCCTAGGCGCACTCAGCTGATGTTTCTTTGTGCGGTGCCGGCAGATGGAGAGAGTGACTCCCTCAAAACAGACAGACTCTGTGGCTCACCCGGGAGACAATGCCTGCGTTTTGGTCAATCAGTGTAAGGACGCTTCTAGCTTGCATGCGGCCCTGTAGGCTCATTGTGAGGTCCCAAAATAGTTCTGCCCTAGGCCAGATGTGGCCTTGTGGTATCAGCGGCTTATTTACGGAGCAACGGTAGTCTGTTAAGCTAAACACTGCTTAGATGGCCAGATGCTGGCACACAAGGTGGGGATAATTGGTGGGTGAAAAAAACCCTGCGAGAATTGTGCAGATTTAAGGGTGCAGTCGGGTAACTTTGTAAGGCTATGCCTGGAGCTCTTTTGTGGTGCGACCGGTCTCCTTCGTAGTTGGCTGCGCCCCCTTTTTATTATTTTATGTTATTAATAAAGGTGTGATTATTTTTGCACTTCTCGTCTCAGTCTGAATCCTGGCACCTTGACATTACGCGAGTGCCATGAATCCTGATGGTGCTAATAATCCACCTTTACCTACCATCATTTCCAGGATGGATGAACAGGATCACTGCTTGGATCAATTTGCACGCGGCTTTTTTGCAGGTGTTAGGTTTTTTTTCAGCTCAAACAGCCCCATTGTTTCCTATGGGGGAATCGTGCACGACCACGTTTTTGAGGCTGGCCGCGTCCGTAAGCAACTCTGGTATCGAGAGTTGAAGTTGCGTTAAATATGCTCTACGCTCCTTTTTTGGAGCCTAACGCAGCCATTCTGTGGACTCTCAATACCAGAGTTATTTTAAAGGTGCGGCCAGAAAAAAGCCATCGTTAGCTACGCGGGTCGTTACCGACAAAACTCTAAATCTAGCCGATAGCTTCTAATAAGATTGGGATCAACATCTTGCAATAATATTGGCTTATATTTGAGCTGCAAAAACAAATATACTTCTATCTGCTAAATATACTTACATAGTTCAAATAAAATTGGGATGAACATCTCGCAATAATATTGACTTATATTTATGCTGCAAAAAATTGCCTGTTAAATATGCCTTTAAATTTAAATAAAAACTTCTGTCTGCTAAATATACTTACATAGTTCAAATAAGATTGGGATAAACATCTCACAATAATATTGACTTATATTTATGCTGCAAAAAATTGCCTGTTTAAATTTAAATAAAATAGGGATCTTAGTCACACAATATGATCATATTCTGCTAAGACAGTCACCACTTACAAGGTGTCCCATATTAGACTGGTCCTACTCTAACCAGTTTCCACACTGCAGCAAGTCATGTCTACACAGTGTGAAGCTTTCTAGCTTATTAAGTATATCACAATTTATCTGGAACACACCTGGGCTGGGTGGCGTGCATTAACCAAAGGGGAGGGATTTGGTCAGCTCCCTATTCAAAGATACAACAAATGAGTTTTTTGGTTAAGCACACCACAAAAGGACTGTTTGAACTTAGCACACATATTGTGGGAGTGCTACCGAAATGACCAAAACAATTACAAGACAACAAAAAGTATTGGTGCACATCCAACCACTTAAGTCCACTCTTTCATGGCATATTTGTATATGCTTTTGTCTGTCAAATATACTTAGATAGCTTCTAATAAGATTGGGATCAACATCTCGCAATAATATTGGCTTATATATATAAATATAAGTCAATATTATTGCGAGATGTTAATCCCAATTTTATTTGAACTATGTAAGTATATTTAGCAGATAGAAGTATATTTGTTTTTGCAGCTCAAATATAAGCTCATATTATTGCGAGATGTTTATCCCAATCTTATTAGAAGCTATGTAAGTATATTTGACAGACAGAAGCATATACAAATATGCAATGAAAGAGTGGACTTAAGTGGTTGGATGTGCATCGATACTTTTTGTTGTCTTGTAATTGTTTTGGTCACTTCGGTAGCACTCCCACAATATGTGTGCTAAGTTCAAACAGTCCTTTTGTGGTGTGCTTAACCAAAAAAAACCTTTGTTGTATCTTTGAATAGGGAGCTGACCAAATCCCTACCCTTTGGTTAATGCACGCCACCCAGCCCAGGTGTGTTCCAGATAAATTGTGATATACTTAATAAGCTAGAAAGCTTCACACTGTGTAAACATGACTTGCTGCAGAGTGGAAACTGGTTAGTTAGGACCAGTCTAATATGGGGACACCTTGTAAGCGGTGACTGGCTTAGCAGAATATGATCATATTGTGTGACTAAGATCCCTATTTTATTTAAATTTAAACAGGCAATTTTTTGCAGCATAAATATAAGTCAATATTATTGTGAGATGTTTATCCCAATCTTATTTGAACTATGTAAGTATATTTAGCAGACAGAAGTTTTTATTTAAATTTAAAAGCATATTTAACAGGCAATTTTTTGCAGCATAAATATAAGTCAATATTATTGCGAGATGTTAATCCCAATTTTATTTGAACTATGTAAGTATATTTAGCAGATAGAAGTATATTTGTTTTTGCAGCTCAAATATAAGCCAATATTATTGCGAGATGTTGATCCCAATCTTATTAGAAGCTATGTAAGTATATTTGACAGACAGAAGCATATACAAATATGCCATGAAAGAGTGGACTTAAAAGATTGGATGTGCACCGATACTTTTTGTTGTCTTGTAATTGTTTTGGTCACTTCGGTAGCACTCCCACAATATGTGTGCTAAGATCAAACAGTCCTTTTGTGGTGTGCTTAACCAAAAAAAAACCTTTGTTGTATCCTAGCACATACAATACCTAGCACACATAGTACCTAGCACATACAGTACCTAGCACATGCAATACCTAGCACACATAGTACCTAGCACAAACAGTACCTAGCACATACAGTACCTAGCACAAACAGTACCTAGCACACACAGTACCTAGCACACACAGTACCTAGCACATACAGTACCTAGCACATGCAATACCTAGCACACATAGTGCCTAGCACATGCAATACCTAGCACACATAGTACCTAGCACAAACAGTACCTAGCACATACAAAACCTAGCACACATAGTACCTAGCACATACAGTACCTAGCACATGCAATACCTAGCACACATAGTACCTAGCACACATAGTACCTAGCACATACAATACCTAGCACACATAGTACCTAGCACATGCAATACCTAGCACACATTGTACCTAGCACATACAATACCTAGCACACATAGTACCTAGCACAAACAGTACCTAGCACATACAGTACCTAGCACATACAGTACCTAGCACACATAGTACCTAGCACATACAGTACCTAGCACATGCAATACCTAGCACACATTGTACCTAGCACATGCAATACCTAGCACACATAGTACCTAGCACACATAGTACCTAGCACATATAGTACCTAGCACACATAGTTACCTAGCACACA
Organism: Bombina bombina; assembly: GCF_027579735.1. Lineage (NCBI taxonomy): Eukaryota > Metazoa > Chordata > Amphibia > Anura > Bombinatoridae > Bombina > Bombina bombina. The sequence goes on along the minus strand of NC_069499.1, from coordinate 932,362,830 downwards.
TAGTACCAAGCACACATAGTACCTAGCACATGCAATACCTAGCACACATAGTACCTAGCACATACAATACCTAGCACACATAGTACCTAGCACAAACAGTACCTAGCACATACAAAATCTAGCACACATAGTACCTAGCACAAACAGTACCTAGCACATACAATACCTACCACAAACAGTACCTAGCACATACAATACCTAGCACACCTAGTACCTAGCACACACAGTACCTAGCACACACAGTACCTGGAACACACAGTACCTGGCACACACAGTACCTGGCACATGCAGTATCCGGCACACGCAGTGCCTGGCACACATAGTACCTAGCACACGCAGTACCTAGCACACGCAGTACCTAGCACACGCAGTACCTAGCACATGCAGCACCTAGCACCCGTAGTTCCTAGCACACACTGAACCTAGCACAAACAGTACCTGGCACCCACTGAACCTAACACAAACAGTGCCTAGCACCAACTGAACCCAACACACACAGTATCAATAGTATAATCCAAAATTTTTTGCACATTTTGTTGCTGTTAGTTTCCCATCTATACTTGGCTTTGTTTGAAATTTGTTTGGGAGACTGCCATTCTCCAAGTCCTCTGGTACCAGGAAATCTCTTACAGATCATTACAGTTAGGCGATGACAAAACAAACACTGAATGTAAGGCGGGCTCTAGCAGCCTCATAACAAAGGCTTATTCCATGGTGTGGGTATTAAAACTTTTCCCACAGCGAAATATTAGGAACAAACATGAATCAACTTAAATTGCAAGCAGCAATTATAGGGGTGGGCTGCACAATTCAGTATCTGTAGATAGTAGAATTAAACACATATCTCCTTTAAATACAAGAAGGGGTGAGCCTGTCTGTACGGGGCAGTGCACTTTTGCTTGATAGTGATGTTATGTGCACTAGTGTCCACAGTTGGAGCAGTTTTAAGGACAACACAAAACAGGCCCAAGAATATGTTTCAGCAGAGTTCATCTTAGAGTATGATAACTTGTACCCTTTGGCTGCTATGGTACTTGGAGTTGGTAGCTGATATGTCCAATCTTGAGATATCTTACATTTAAACTGTGCTCTGTCAATAGGGATGAGGGCTTGTATTCCAGGTTGGAAAGAGACAAACAAGTGAGACGCTACTCTTCGTGGTAATATGGAGAGGGTGTGCAGTATGGGTGCTGCGCCTCAAGCAGCGTTTATCTAGTGCAGGAGCTGTATCTCCGTGTGGGCTGGTTAGGCTTACCCTATTCCTGAGAAGGGTCTCTCTACCGAGGATGATCCGATCGGACCTTCACTCCAAGTTATGGTCTCCAAATGGCCTAGGCGCACTCAGCTGATGTTTCTTTGTGCGGTGCCGGCAGATGGAGAGAGTGACTCCCTCAAAACAGACAGACTCTGTGGCTCACCCGGGAGACAATGCCTGCGTTTTGGTCAATCAGTGTAAGGACGCTTCTAGCTTGCATGCGGCCCTGTAGGCTCATTGTGAGGTCCCAAAATAGTTCTGCCCTAGGCCAGATGTGGCCTTGTGGTATCAGCGGCTTATTTACGGAGCAACGGTAGTCTGTTAAGCTAAACACTGCTTAGATGGCCAGATGCTGGCACACAAGGTGGGGATAATTGGTGGGTGAAAAAAACCCTGCGAGAATTGTGCAGATTTAAGGGTGCAGTCGGGTAACTTTGTAAGGCTATGCCTGGAGCTCTTTTGTGGTGCGACCGGTCTCCTTCGTAGTTGGCTGCGCCCCCTTTTTATTATTTTATGTTATTAATAAAGGTGTGATTATTTTTGCACTTCTCGTCTCAGTCTGAATCCTGGCACCTTGACATTACGCGAGTGCCATGAATCCTGATGGTGCTAATAATCCACCTTTACCTACCATCATTTCCAGGATGGATGAACAGGATCACTGCTTGGATCAATTTGCACTAGCCCTGCAAACCCTGCTGACTTGCACTGCACATTTGGACCAGAGTGTCTTACAAGTTATGGCTGCTCCTGTTTCCGCTGCTGCACCTAGTCCTACCAGGAGCATATCCGGTTCTGCACCTCTACCTCAGCGATAGGGCTTTTGAACCAGGTTGGCATTACTTTGAGATGTTACCTCAGGTGTTTCACTCTGACAGAGCTAAGGTGGGATTTCTCATCTTGTTACTCTCTGACACAGCTCTTGCTTGGGCTAATCCCTTATGGGAGACTAATAAACCTGTGATTTCAAATTACCTTGAATTTGTGGCCTCCTTTCGAAGGGTATTTGATGTTCCAGCTCGCTCCTCCTCTGCTACTAAACGACTCATGTCCATTCAGCAAGGTACGAGATCTGTTGCTCAGTATGCCATTGAGTTCCGTACACTTGCCGCAGAGGTAGGTTGGAACAATGAAGCCCTTGTTGCTGCCTTCTTTCATGGGCTCTTTGATGCGATTAAAGACGAAGTTGCTGCCAGAGATTTACCAGAGGATCTCGAGGCATTGATATCTTTTTTTATCCTAATTGACATCAGACTCAGAGAGAGGCCATCTTTCAAGAAGTGCTTGCGGAAGTCTCCTGTTCCGTTGTCTCCTACATGTTTGTTCCCACCCATGCCTCCCTCTCCTCCCATGCCTCCTGGTCCCGAGTCACCAGGTACTGCTGAGCCGATGCAATTGGGATTCACATGTCTCTCCGCGGCGGAGAGGGCTTTTAGGAGGAGGGAGGGGCTCTTCCTATATTGTGGGTTACAGGCCCACCTTTTAAAGTCTTGTCCTACATGGCCGGGAAACGCTTGCACCTAAGGTCCTGTCGGGGGCAGACCTTGGGTGGTTTATCCTTGTCCCCGGAACCACTAAAGGGGAAACCTTTGGTCATGGTTGTCCTTTCCTGGGTGGACTCCTCCATAGTCACCCAGGCTCTTGTTGACTCCGGTGCTGCAGGCTCATTGACAGTGCTTTTGTATCAAAGCACTCCATTCCTGTATTGCCTCGGTCCGTTCCGCTTGCTATTGAGGCCATTGATGGCAGGCCCCTTCAGCCCGCACTCGTTACTCACGAAGCCGCTCCATTGTCCATGGCTGTTGGGGCTCTCCATTTTGAAACCCTCCAGTTCCAGGTGATAAACTCTCCGTATTTTCCGGTTGTTCTGGGTTATCCCTGGCTCCAAAAGCACAATCCCAGTCTCGACTGGCGCAGGTCCGAAATTTTTTCATGGTCCCCGCAATGTATTTCCACTTGTCTTCGGAAACCAGTTAAAGTCTTGTGCACTTCTTCGGTATCTCAATTGCCAGAGGAGTACCGAGAGTTCCTAGATGTTTTTGACAAGGTGCGTGACGGTACGTTGTCTCCTCACCGGTCTTACGATTGTGCCATAGACCTGCAACCCGGAGCCATTCCTCCTCAGGGCCGGGTGTACCCTCTGTCTGTTGCAGAGAATTGTGCTATGGAGGAGTATGTTGACGATGCTCTGTCACGGGGGATCATCCACAAATCCTGCTCTCTTGCAGGGGCTGGCTTCTTCTTTGTGAAGAAAAAGGGTGGCGAGTTAAGACCATGCATCAATTATAGGGGTCTTAATCGTCTTACCAATAAGAATGCTTACCCTATTCCGCTCATTACGGAACTCTTTGACCGCCTCAAGGAAGCTACGGTCTTTACTAAACTTGATTTGAGATGAGCGTACAATCTCGTTAGGATTAAGGAGGGCCACGAATGGAAAACAGCATTTAACACCAGGAGCGGGCATTATGAGTATCTTGTAATGCCCTTTGGCCTATTTAATGCTCCTGCTGTATTTCAGGAATTTATTAACGATGTCCTATGAGATATGTTGCAACAGTGTGGTGTGGTGTACTTAGACGACATCCTCATACACTCACCCACACTTGAGGCTCATTGTTCTGATGTTACACGGGTTCTTCAGAGACTACGTGAGAACGGCCTGTTTTGTAAACTCAAGAAATGTGAGTTTCATCAGACTCAAGTAACCTTCTGTCATGTTCTGTCTCAGGATGTTTTGTGAGAGCCTCATTGTCTGGAACAGTTGCTTTGAATGAAGATTAGTAGAAGCCTTATAGATTGAAATGATAACAGATTTATTTAAACAACATAATACTTTGAACAAATACCTGCAGGGTATTTAAAATGTGCTATTCAGTTATGTTAAGTCCATATACGGCAGGAGTGGAAATAAATAAAGTAAGCAGAGATGCAGATTCTAAAAGGAAAGTCTTTCTCCTGGTAATAACTGAATTGCAGGATTTGCACAAGGCAGGAAACAACTTGTAAACAGGTAGCAGGTTTAAAGGTAAAGTTTTCCTCCTGGTAATAACTGAAGTGCAGGAATTGCACAAAGCAGGAAACAAACTTGTAAACATGTAGCAGGTTTAAAGGTAAAGTCTTTCTCCCGGTAATAACTGAAGTGCAGGATTTGCACAAGGCAGGGAACAAACTTGTAAACAGGTTTAAAGGTAAAGTCTTTCTCCTGGTAATAGCTGAAGTGCAGGATTTGCACAAGCAGGTAACAGGTTTAAAGGTAAAGTCTTTCTCCTGGTAATAGCTGAAGTGCAGGATTTGCACAAGGCAGGGAACAAACTTGTAAACAGGTAACAGGTTTAAAAGTAAAATATTTCTCCTGGTAATAACTGAAGTGCATTGAATTGCACAAAGCAGGATACAAACTTGTAAACAGGTAGCAGGTAACAAACTTGTAAACAGGTGCAAAGGTGAAGTCTTCCTTCAAATAAGCACAGAACTACAGGAATCAGGTTCTGACTTGTGACAAAACATAACCAATGTGAAAACAAAATGCAGACTAAGAGCCATCCTTAAATAGGGAGGTTTTGCACAGGGTTGGTTCTGAGTAATTTCAGAATTGAAAACACCTGTGTGTTGCACAGGTGTAATTACAAGTAAGGCAAATAGTTATTTATCAGATCTTTTAAGTTCCATGCTATTGCTAGAACTGGCTGTGGCTTAACATGCAAACAAACAGGTTAGTAAGCACAGAACCACAGGTTCAAATCCCCACACAGCCCTTTCTAGCAGAATGCCTGCCGGACCTTTTCTTTTTCATTTTAGTCTGGAGGCTTGGTTCATGACAGATGCCCCCTCCAAAGAGCGCACTCCGGGCGCTAAAAGCCTGTTCAAACATCTGAAGGTGGGTTTTACGAACCAGTGTTCCCTTTGAAGCCCTAATACATTCAGATGGAATTGATTCTTCCCTTGGAACAGCTGCCTGAGATTGGGGACCAATAGAAGATTCCACTGTAGGCATAACATGAGTTGAAGTACAAAAATTGGTTTGATTTGGAGGTTCCTGATTATTCCCAGCAGCTTGCGATGGACTGGATGATGGGTAGATTACCTCCGGGTAAGATAAGACCTCTCCTTCAGAGTCAAGGAATTCATTATCTAAAAAGGGCAGTAGAGAAGAATCTGGCAACTACAGGCCAGTTAGTTTAACTTCAGTAGTAGGGAAATTAATGGAAAGCCTCTTAAAGGAAAGAATTATGACTTACATAAAGACAAACAATTTAGAGGACCAAAATCAGCATGGTTTTACTTCAGGGAGATCATGTCAGACTAATCTAATTGACTTCTTTGATTATGTAACAAAAGTATTAGACAAGGGAGGAGCAGTTGATGTAGCATATCTAGATTTCAGCAAAGCATTTGACACCGTCCCACACAATAAACTTATTCACAAACTATATCTCCTTGGTCTAGATTCAAAAATTGTGAACTGGGTGGAATGCTGGCTTAAGGACAGAAAACAAAGTGTCTTAGTAAATGGAGTTCATTCAGCAGAGGGGGCTGTTACTAGTGGTGTTCCTCAGGGGTCAGTTCTGGGGCCTGTTTTGTTTAACATATTTATCTGCGATATCAGCAAAGGGCTACAGGGGAAAGTATGTCTCTTTGCAGATGATACAAAAATTTGCAACAGAGTGGATGTTCCAGGGGGGGTAGACAAAATGAGAAGTGATATACAACAATTGGAGGATTGGACAAACGACTGGGATCTAAAGTTTAACACAGCAAAGTGTAAAATAATGCATTTAGGGAAGAAAAATCCAAATGTTAATTACAGACTCAATGACACTTTACTGACAGTTACAGACGAGGAACAGGACTTGGGAATTATTATTTCAGATGATTTAAAACTTAGTAAACAATGTAGTAAGGCAGCGAGTAAGGCTAGCAGAATGCTTGGATGTATTGGTAGAGGTATTTGCAGCAGAAATAGTAAGGTTCTTATGCCACTTTATAGATCATTAGTTAGGCCTCATCTTGAGTATTGTGTGCAGTTCTGGAGGCCATATCTTCAGAAGGATATTAACAAACTTGAATCTGTGCAAAGGAGGGCTACCAAAATGGTACATGGTCTAAAAAATAAAACTTACCAGGATAGGCTCAATGACCTAAATATGTATAGCTTAGAGGAGAGAAGGGAAAGAGGTGATATGATAGCAACTTTCAAGTACATTAAAGGGTTTAGTAAAACTGAGGCTGTGGGTATTTTACATAAAATGGAAAATTCAAGAACAAGGGGTCATGAGCTCAAGCTAAAGGGTAGTAGATTCAGGAGTAATTTGAGGAAGCACTTCTTTACAGAAAGAGTGATTGATTTATGGAATAAACTTCCTCAAGAGGTAGTAGCAACAAACACTGTGGGGGACTTTAAAAATGCATGGGACAAGCATAGGGCTATCCTACGAACTAGATAAGTTTATACTGTTAGGTAAGGTGGGGCAGACTTGCTGGGCCTATGGCTCTTATCTGCCGTCAATATCTATGTTTCTATGTTTCTATGTTATATATATCCAATTCAACCATCTCATCCAATTCTTTCTCAGTCAATGAGTAGCTGGGTGAAGGTGGTGCAGGGAGGTGTGGATCTTTAGATTTGGCAGAGTCTTATTCAGCTGGAAGGTTTGTCACTTTTATGTCTGATGAGTGATTTTTGTTAGATGGATCTCCAGCCAGGGCAGAAACAAGGTAATGTGCCAGATTTCCAGGAGGTATTTTTGCAGAGTTCCCCAACGTGGTAGCTGCAGAAACAGAGGCAGTGGCATGGGTAGTGGATGTAGTTGGAGTTGTACTGCCAACGACCATCTGTTTAAAATCAGGTAGCATTTCTTGAAGTGTGTTAGAAATGGTTGCTTGTAGAATAGATGTATTCTCAGTAGCTGGGTCCTCTCCAGGGGTATCTTTCAGTTTGCTAGTGGAAGTATCATGTGTTCCCTTAGTATCAGAGTCCATTTTGGTTGTATCTTGACTTAATCCTCTAGGGGGTCTTACTGGACACCCTGTGATGCGGTGACCAGTTCCCCCACAATAGAAACAGAGGTTAAGTTGTCTTCGCCAAGTCTTTTCCTCTTCTGTTAAGGGTTCTTTAAAACTTTTCCTTGTTCGGGAGGTAACTTCAGACAAGGTTTCGGTTGGGAGACAATGTTTCTACCAGCTCCATAAAGTTAATCAGTATGTCCTTAATAAATTTTAACACTGATCCCAATACAGCAATAATCCCAGAGGGCTCTCTTTTAGGGTCTTCACATTCTGTCATGTTCTGTCTCAGCATGTTTTGTGAGAGCCTCATTGTCTGGAACAGTTGCTTTAAATGAAGATTAGTAGAAGCCATATAGATTGAAATGATAACAGATTTATTTAAACAACATAATACTTTGAACAAATACCTGCAGGGTATTTAAAATGTGCTATTCAGGTATGTTAAGTCCACATACGGCAGGAGTGGAAATAAACAAACAAAGTAAGCAGAGATACAGATTCAAAAAGGAAAGTCTTTCTCCTGGTAATAACTGAAATGCAGGATTTGCACAAGGCAGGAAACAACTTGTAAACAGATAGCAGGTTTAAAGGTAAAGTCTTCCTCCTGGTAATAACTGAAGTGCAGGAATTGCACAAAGCAGGAAACAAACTTGTAAACAGGTAGCAGGTTTAAAGGTAAAGTCTTTCTCCTGGTAATAGCTGAAGTGCAGGATTTGCACAAGGCAGGGAACAAACTTGTAAACAGGTAACAGGTTTAAAGGTAAAATCTTTCTCCTGTTAATAGCTGAAGTACAGGATTTGCACAAGGCAGGGAACAAACTTGTAAACAGGTAACAGGTTTAAAGGTAAAGTCTTTCTCCTGGTAATAACTGAAGTGCATTGAATTGCACAAAGCAGGATACAAACTTGTAAACAGGTAGCAGGTAACAAACTTGTAAACAGGTGCAAAGGTGAAGTCTTCCTTCAAATAAGTACAGAAATACAGGAATCAGGTTCTGACTTGTGACAAAACATAACCAATGTGAAGACAAAACGCAGACTAAGAGCCATCCTTAAATAGGGAGGTTTTGCACAGGGTTGGTTCTGAGTAATTTCAGAATTGAGAACACCTGTGTGTTGCACAGGTGTAATTACAAGTAAGGCAAATAGTTATTTATCAGATCTTTAAGTTCCATGCTATTGCTAGAACTGGCTGTGGCTCAACATGCAAACTAACAGGTTGGTAAGCACAGAGCCACAGGTTCAAATCCCCACACAGCCCTTTCTAGCAGAATGCCTGCCAGACCTTTTCTTTTTAGTCTGGAGGCTTGGTTCATGACACCTTCCTAGGTTATGTTATCTCCGTTGCAGGGTTCTCCATGGATCCTGACAAGTTATCTGCAGTTCTGCAGTGGCATCGCCCAGTTGGTCTTCGGTCTATTCAACGTTTTTTGGGGTTCGCCAATTACTATAGAAAGTTTATTAAAAACTTTTCTTCCTTGGTCAAACCTATCACAGACATGACCCGTAAAGAGAATGATCCACTCCATTGGTCACCTACTGCCATTAAGGCCGTTGATAGCCTTAAGACTGCCTTTGCTACCGCTCCAGTTCTAGCTCATCCTAACCCTGTCCTGCCTTTCATTCTTGAGGTCGATGCGTCTGAGACTGGAGTAGGTGCCCTCTTGTCTCAATGTCCTACGCCTGACGGTTCCTTGCATCCGTGTGGTTTCTTCTCTAAGAAATTGTCTCCAGCGGAGTGCAATTATGAAATTGGCGACAGGGAATTACTGGCCTTAATTTTGGCACTCAAGGAATGGAGGCATCTTCTCGAGGGTACTAGCGTGCCAGTGCTCATTCTTATTGACCACAAGAATTTAACTTATCTATCTGAAGCAAAATGTTTGTCGTCCCGACAGGCCAGATGGGCGCTATTTTTGTCTCGGTTTAATTATGTGGTCTCCTACCTGCCTGGTAGTAAGAATGTTAGGGCTGATGCCCTCACTCGACAATTTTCGCCTCTGTCCAAGGAGCAGTCTGTACCTACTCCTGTCTTGAAAAAGGCCCCAGCTGTGGGCCAAAACGCGTTGGAAATTATATGGTGAGCTATATTTCTTGATTAAACAGGATCTAAACAAAACTATACTATGTTACTATTTTCTGTTTTCAGGTTTTGAGGATTCCCCAGCTTTCTAGCTTCATTTTATTTTTAACCTTCATTTTTATTTTCCACTTGGTATTTAAGGACTTGAACTGTTTATTTTTTGGATACACTCCTTTATTTGGATTACCATAATGTCACCACCATCTGATTTTTATGAACATTAATCTGGATTTATTTTGAAATTCTTTTTGCATATTTTTGGGACACTTTCAGGATAATATTTTTGTGATCACCAATTTGTTCTCTCTTATTTGTACATTTTTTCCACGGACTTCCACACACTAAAATAATTTCACTTTTACGTTTTTTTCACACACCACTCACTGTGTGACTTGATCAGCATTTTTATATATATATATTTTCTGTGTCTTATATTTTTTGTCATTTTTGGATCAGCACTAGCTTGTGTACACACTAGTTAATTTTTTGATCACTCTTTAATCCCCAATCTAGATTATTTTTCATTTATATTATTTTTCATTTATAAGATTTTACTTTAGAAATTGTTCTTTGCTATATTTGTAAACACCTATTGTATTATTCATTGATCCACCATACCAGTGTGTATATATTTAGACCTTTGGAGTAGAGGGTAGTAACGTTTATCAACATCTACCATTTTCAAATATACTGTTTTTAGTACTACGTGTTAGTTTTTCAGCAACCACTGATTGGGTCACTTCTTTGGAAGGATAATATTCCTTCTGGCATTTTATAAATTATTTTTAGTGTCCAATTGTACACATATTTATATATTATATTTTATTGAACTGGTTTTATACCTATGTGTTTTTATGTACCATGGATCCATGTTTAGTGATATAATTCATGTCTATTTAATCTGTAAATATTTTACTAATTATTGCCAATTAATTCCTATAGCCTTTGAGGCCATTCATAAGACTTTCAGTGTCCACATAGGGTCTTATACTGACATAGTCCAATTGCATCACTTCCACACTCACAAGACCTTGCCTCCTTTGGCACTCTTCTCTAAACCCCAAACTTTGTATTATCTCTATCTGTGGGTAGTGGGGACCCACCTTAGATAGGAGCTATAGGTCACTTTTCTATAAGCGCTGTGAGTACAAGCATTTCTCCTACTCCTGTTATACCTCCTGACCATATTTTGGCTACCATACGTACTAATTTGACTTCTCCCTTGGGGGAGGAGATCCTGGCTGCACAAACCAATGCACCTCCTGAGAAACCTAGTGGTAAGTGTTTTGTTCCTGAGAATCTTCGAACTAAACTTTTGCATACTTACCACTATCCTAAAGCCGCAGGTCACCCAGGCAAGAACCAAATGATTTGGTCTGTCACTCGATAATTCTGGTGGCCAGGTCTTCGTTCTGATGTTGCTGCGTATGTTGCCTCCTGCTCAGTTTGTGCACAGAATAAGACTCCTCTATGTCTTCCTGTGGGTCTACTTCAACCTATTGCTAATGGTGAGCGTCCTTGGACACATCTTTCCATGGACTTCATTGTCAAGCTCCCTGTTTCCAATGGCAATACTGTTATCCTTATGGTGGTTGACCGTTTTTCTAAAATGTCACATTGCATTCCCTTGATGAAGCTGCCTACCGCTCAGGAGCTTGCTTCAATTTTTGCCCGGGAGGTCTTCCGTTTACATTGGTTACCCAAGGAGATAGTGTCAGACCGGGGTAGCCAGTTTGTCTCCAGATTTTGGCGTTCCTTTTGTGCTCAAATGGGGATCCAGCTTTCCTTCTCCTCGGCATATCACCCTCAATCCAATGGGGCTGCGGAACGGTCTAATCAAGCTCTGGAACAGTTCCTCTGTTGCTATGTCTCAGATCACCACAATAATTGGTCTGAACTGTTACCTTGGTCAGAGTTTGCTCGTAATAGTGCTATTAATGCTTCCTCCAAGTTATCCCCGTTCATGGCGAATTATGGGTTTCAACCATCCTTGTTGCCCGATTCATTCATGTCTCAGGGTATTCCGGCTTTGGAGGAGCATCTCCGGCAACTCTGTTCCACGTGGGTGCAGATTCAGGATTGCCTTCATCGTTCTTTGCAGCGCCAAAAGTTCCAGGCTGATCGAAGGCGTCTGCCCGTACCTTCCTACCAGGTTGGTGAGAGAGTTTGGCTGTCCTCCCGCAACTTGAACCTTTGTGTGCATTCCAATAAATTGGCTCCCCGTTATGTTGGTCCTTTTCGAATACTCCGACGGGTTAATCCTGTGGCCTACGCTCTTGACCTTCCTCCTGCTATGTGCATCTCCAATGTTTTTCATGTCTCCCTCTTGAAACCATTGGTTTGTAATTGGTTTACCACTGTGTTGCCTTGTCCCCGTCCTATCTTTGTTGACAACCATGAGGAGTATGAGGTCAGCAGCATTATTGACTCTCGTATGTCCAGGGGCCGTGTACAGTATTTGGTTCACTGGAGGGGCTACGGTCCGGAGGAGCGTTCTTGGGTTCCCTCCTCTGATGTTCATGCTCCCGCCCTCCTCCGTGCCTTCTATGCCCGTTTCCCCAATAAGCCTTTTGTCCTCCCGTGGTGGAGGGGTCGTTGAGGGGAGGGTACTGTCAGGGTTTTTTCTCTGTTTTGTTTGCCATGTGCTGCTGGCAGCCATTTTACTCACCTCTCTTCCTGACTATGGTGCATTGTGGGGGATGCTGCTCATTTCCTGCACTTCCTTTTATGGCCAGACTGCTGTGCATTATCCATGTGAGACAGGATGCAGTCTCAGAATTGTGATGTCATCACTTATTATTTAAAGAGCTTCTGTTCAGTATGCTTTGCCTTTGCGTTGTCGCAGACCTGTTTGTGAGAGTTCCTGTGTATTACCTGGCTGCCTGACGTCCTTCCTGGTTCCTGATCCCTGGCTTGTTCCTGACTCTGTTTTCCTTGTTCCTGATTCCGGCTCGTCTGACTATTCGCTTTGGCTCCTGACTCGGCTCGTCTGACTACCAGCTCTGGTTTTGACTCCTGGCTTGTTATTTGACTTGTGGACTTTTTATTATTTTTTGCTATTAATAAAGGTGTGATTATTTTTGAACTTATCATCTCAGTCTGATTCCTAGCACCCTGACACCTAGGCTCCAATGGGAGCCTCGTTCGCATGCCGGTACACACGGCAAAGAACCTAGCGAAGCGATGGGCAGCAAATACATAAATATATATTTATGTGTTAATATGTGTATATACACATATAAACACAAAAATATATACACTCACCAGCCAATTTATTAGGTATACCTTGCTAGTACCGGGTTGGACCCCCCTTTTGCCTTCAGACCTGCCTTAATTCTTTGTGGCATAGATTCAACAAGGTGTTTGAAACATTCCTCAGATATTTTGGTCCATATTCTCATGCAATTGCTGCAGATTTGTCGGTTGCACATCCATGATGTGAATCTACCTTTCCACCACATCCCAAAGGTGCTCTATTGGATTGAGATCTGGGGACTGTGGAGGCCATTGGAGTACAGTGAACTCATTGTCATGTTCAAGAAACCAGTTTGAGATGATTTGAGCTTTGTGATATGGTGCATTATCCTGCTAGAAGTCATTAGTCATAAAGGGATGGACATGGTCAGCAACAATACTCAGGTAGGCCATGGCGTTTAAAGTTGCTCAATTGGTACTAAGGGGCCCAAAGTGTGGCAAGAAAATATCCCCCACACCATTACACCACCACCACCAGCCTGAACTGTTGATACAAGGCAGGATGGATCCATGCTTTCATATTGTTTATGCCTAATTCTGACCCTATCATCTGAATATCGCAGCTGAAATCAAGACTCATCAGACCAGGGAATGTTTTTCCAATCTTCTATTGTCCAATTTTTATGAGCCTGTGCGAATTGCAGCCTCAGTTTCCTGTACTTAGCTGACAGGAGTGGCAAGTGCTTCAAGCTTCAATGTGTTGTGCGTTCAGAGATGTTATTCTGCCTACCATGGTTGTAACGAGTGGTTATTTGAGTTACTGTTGCCTTTCTATCATTTCGAACCAGTCTGCCCATTCTCCTTTGACATCAACAAGGCATTTTCGTCCACACAACTGCTGCTCACTGGATATTTTCTTTTTCTGACCATTCACCATAAACGCTAAAGATGGTTGTGCGTAAAAATCCAGTAGGTCAGCAGTTTTTTAAATACTTAGACCACAACCAACAACCATGCCATGTTCAAAGTCACTTAAATCCCCTTTCTTCCCCATTCTGATGGTCTGACCTCTGGTTAATTTTCGGAGTTCGGAGTAGCATTAACCAGCCACTCGTAATGAATTTGCCCCCTTACGGGCGCACGTTAAATTAGTGCTCCACTTGTAATCTAGTACTTAGGGTTTTATGTCTATTTAAATATATATTTTGCATGTAACACTTATTATAGAGTTTGCTAACACTGGTATGCAACATTTTTGTTTATACATTTTAAAGATTTATTTTTAGCAAATACGGTAATTAGCAGGCTACATCAATCTAACCTAGTAGCATTGTGAAATACTGTATGTCAACAGATGAAGCAAAAACCGGTGTGTAAAGATAAGTCTAGAGCAATAATAGATACTTTGAACCCAATCATCTCACTACCTTTCTGTTAGAATAAAATCCTTTTAGTGCTGGAACAGAATTCAGGCCCCTATACCATTTTCATATGGAAAGTATATGGTACTACAGTCAGAGCAAATAATTTAAAATACTAAAATAAGTTTTTATTTCAACTGTATATTACTATATATATTTTTTTGATATTATCTACATGTCCCCAAAATGTAAACATGCCAGCCAAGCAACACTCTATTTCCTGACATTTGAGTGTAATAAATAGTAACAGTACATTGTAGATTTTCTTGTGACTTGGGGGTGAATGAGAAAGGGTGAGGATATGTCGGACACTGACACACACCTCTTATCATATGTCACACCCCTATATTACTTTTTATTTGCACAAACACAGCTCTTACTAACAAACATATTTCTGCTTACACTGCCAGTGAGCGATTTACGATATATCCTGAGATTATTACTGCTCTCAGTGGATTCACTTCGATTTTCTGAAATTCAGGCAATGCAGAAAAAATAAATCCAATAAGAACTACATTTCCCGAAATGCCCTGGAACGCAACACGCATGTTTCATCCAGCTGCCGTATGACGCCATCTTGAGACTGGCAATTCTTTTCAGAAGGGGTCCTAGAAGACTCTCCTGAGTAAACAGGTTTCTTGATTATGTAGTGACGTTAGACATTTTATACTGTAATTTTCCGGTTATCCCTCGCTGTCACGTCTAGTACCTGCTATCTTTATGCGCCCTTACTAACTTTCCACTCACAATATGGCGCTTGCACTCCGCCCAGACCGACCACCGCAGCGGGCAAAGTGTATTTCCGCTTCCTATCAGCCTCGTTGTGGTCCCTGCGGCTGGCGGCTGTGTGGCTCCGCCATATTGTCTGTGTGATCCCGGCGGGAGCGGCGGCCGCGGAAGCGGGAGGAGCAGGTGCGGGTCAGTGTGAGGGCGGATTACCGGGCACAAAGGGTAGGAGAAGCAGTCGCCAGGTTAGCGGAAACGGTGTAGGCAGCTAATTAGAGTGCGGGAGACCGGGGAAAGTCGGGGGAGTGCGGGTGGATAAAGTCGGTAAACCGAGAACATTTCTATAATTAGAGGTTACAGAGGTATGAGCCATGCGTTGTTCGTAAAGATTAATAACGGCATTATGCTCTTGGTTAATTATTAAGGGTAGTATGGCGGGTCCTGTGTGGTGATCTTTAGGGGCACTAGCTAAGTCCAGTCTGTAGTGACTAACGGGGCGACATCCTTTAATTGTTAGGGGTTGATAGAGGCTTCACAGTTTCTGTACTGTCTATGTGGTTGATACTAGAGTCTTGTACCTATGGAGACTATTGGGGGCGATAGTGGACATTACTAGAGTGGCTTAATGAATGTTGGTTAACGTTAAGTTTCTAACCCTAACTATATGTGTCATAGTGGCCTCTCTTTCTGTGTCAAGTGTGTTGAGTAGTTGTGGGCATTTGTTCTGTAGTGGCTGGAGCCTCAAGTATGATCCTGTTCCTTTGGTGGCGTTGTGACCGAGGTCATTTGTTTTGATTATAGGAATTTAAATGTGGGTCCTTTTATTCAGTGGTGATTAAGAGCCACAGTGAGTATCTTTATGTTGTGGCTATTTCCTGTTAAGACTATTGGATGGATAATAGCACCATTCTCTGATTTTAGGGTGCTAGCTTGCCTATGATTATTAGGGAACGTCTGTTATTTTGATAAGTAATAATTGTGGCATCCTGGTTTTGAGTTGACTGAGGTTGATATTATTGGCACCTGTGATGGATATTGACTTTTGGTGGCATTTAGAAACATAAACTTATGGCTGTGATCACCAGGGTCTGTAGTGATTATTTGGCCAATATTGTAAAGCTTTTCTTGTAATAAGGGGAGATGGTGGTGTTTCAATGTTGCAGCTAAGGATATAGCCACGTCTTAGTATTGTAATAGTGAGGTGCTCATGTGCCTATGGTGGCTTTTATATGCAGTAATATTGGGGTATGTGTAAGTTTAGTTTTCTAAACGTTTGAGTTAGAGGATTCTGTCAATTTGGGCAATAGCAAGTGCTCTCTGAAAGTGTTTGTGGTCCAGTGGAAGTCTGAGGGCTGCTCCTGTTATGAACAAGGGCCTCTGTCTGCATTTTGGGGATGGAAATACTGTTCCCTTGCCTTTTGCTTGTAGGGGGTTAGTTGGGTTTTTGTGTCTGGGGTAATATTGGTAGCTTAATATTTAAAGGGACATTAAACACTTTGAGATGGTAATATACAATGATAAACTGTGTAAAAAAACAAAAAACCTCTACAATATACTTTCATTATTAATTTTGTCCCCTTTGCCTGTAATTCCATTCTTAAATCGTGAGCTTTTCAGTTCCTATTAGAAATGGATTTGCAGAACACTGTTATATTCCACACAGCCATTGGCTGCACATTCTATTGGTCTATTTAAAACTATCCCTAATTGGCCATAACAGAGAAGGTAACCTAAGTTACAACATGGCAGCTCCCATTGTTTTATAGACACTAAAACTTTACACTTCTTTTTAATATTTAAACTAATGAAACTTTAAAAAAATACATCCACATGTTATTCTCAGACTAATTTTCTTTAAATGCATCATTCTATCTAGCATTTATTTAGTGTTTAATGTCCCTTTAAGGTTAAAGTCTGCGTCCTGTGTTTATTATTGGGGGAGACAATTAGCTACATCATTCTATTGATTTATAAGTTGGCAATAGCTGGGTTCTTCCTGTGGCCAATAATATTTTCTGGTGGTGGCAGGTGAAAGCTGCATCCTGCATGGTGTGGTCATGGAGGCAGTCATATTGTGGTACATTGCATATGGTAATTATTGCTGGGCTGGTAGTATTACAACCCCCCCTTCACCATAGGCAGCTAAGTGGGTCTGTTTGCCTGTAATGGTTGAGTTTGTTACTGGTTCATTATAGGAATGCACTATGGGATGGTCCTTGCTGTTATATTTATGGGAGGTTAGTTTGGTGTCGTTCTGCCTGTCGGGTACAGTAGCTAGATTCATTTTCTCCCAGAGGCAGAACTTTTTTCACTTTCTGCGATGAGATTTTTTTAAATGGATAATTTTTCTGCAGGTTATTTTAAAATAAAATTCAATTTTAAATTAGGCAGTAAAGGCTGTGACACACTGCAAGCGGAGCGACGCGCAGCGTGTAGATGTGGCTGTGCGCTCTGTGTGTCCTGCCTTTTCATCTCTGAGCATTCTGCTGCGTCAGGACGCGTAGCTGAGCGCTCAGGGACGAAATAATTGAACTTTAGAAGCGACGCGGTGCGAAGCAGCTGCATCGCCTCGCGCTGCATCGCTTGCAGTGTGTCACAGCCTTAACACTAAAAGCACCTGTTCAGTTGCAGTGTGTTGATTTACTGGAGAATAAAGCAATTGTAAAAGTTTTATAATATATTGCAGCAGTTGAAAATTGGCTTGCAAATTACCTGCAGACAAAAAAAATAAAAATTAATCTAATAAATTTGTTTCCTTTTCTCTTGATCCAACATAGAAATGTAGTAATAAAAAAATGCATTGCTCATAAGAATGTCATTCAGAAAACACAGCTTTGCAGAGTGGGACAAGTTAGGGGGCTAAGAGCCAGTCAATACTGCATATCTGACTTTTCACTTCATACAGCACTTAGCTGTGGATGTGTTGTGTTAAAGGGATGGTAAACTCAGTATAGGGTGAATATGTTATAGGTATTATCAAATCGTATTAAACTGTCAACTGAAATTTCGCTATAAACATGAAATAGCCATTTACTTACAATTTCCAAATCAATAATATATCCGTTCCGTAAAATCGCCAGCCCACCGTGACGTCACATGGATTTACCCTGCCTGTGTCCAATCCTCTATCCAGTCGCTAGACAGGCTCTTTGCATTACAATTTTTGCGCATGCACCCTAACGATAAGTCCCAACAATCCTAACACCCAATCAACTTCATCAAAATACGTCTAAGAATTTGCGCGTGCACGGTCGATTTCACGCATGCGTCTTCAGTGTTTTTTTCACACGGCACTCTCGGCACTCGAAAGTAAGCACTGTATTGTATACTATTTTACAATACATTCCTTACTTGGAGTAGTCCCAGTAAGTACATCATACTAATTTCGATTGTCAATATGTTTGTTTACCAAAAAATTGTTTAAGAAAACCTTTGTGTTACTCATTAATTATTGAGATAGCTGTAATGCAATCCAGATATTATTCATAATTGATGCGCATGCGTCAACAATTAGAATATCATGAACGAGCAATGAGGGTGACGTAAGGAGAGGGTGGAGAGAGGACTAAGGACAGAGTGTGGTTACAGGCATGTAAGAGGGGCGGAGCAAACAGCTTACAAAAGATTAGGAAAATTGTTTAGAAATTAAATACTAAATTAAAAAAATAACTATGCGGTTTGATCATACATACCTATAGCAGTGTAAATATGCAAATTGATAAGAAAAAGAGTTTACCATCACTTTAAAGGGACACTCAGGTCAAATTAAACTTTAGTGATTCATATAGAGCATACAATTATAAACAACTTTCCTATTTACATCCATTAAAAAAATGTGCAGTCTCTTTATATTTACACTTTTTTTTTTTAGTCACCAGCTCCTCCTGAGCATGTGCAAGAATTCACAGAATATACGTATATGCTTTTGTGATTGGCTGATTTCTGTCACATGGTACAGGGGGAGTGGAAATAGACATAACTTTAAAATTTGTTTGAAAAACAAATCTAATACTTATTTGAAGTTCGGGCTAAGTGCTATTGCATTGTCTTTTTATCATGCATTTGTTGATTTAGCAAATCTGTTGTATTGACTGGTCCTTTAAGGGAAACTTACACAGTGCTGCCAGAGCAAAACTCTTTTTGAAGAGAACAACCTGATGTGGAGCAGCGCTGCAAAGTTAATGCCGTAATAGTTCCTGCATGTGTCCTGTTCTTTCTGCAGACATGCTGCATTTTCTGCGATGACATCTCAGATCACTGCATGTTCTGCCTTGGGGGTGGTGATTATTGAAAGGTGATAGCTGGTGGTGGAGAGAGTAGCTATGCCCTGTGTATGAGTTGTAGTGTCAAATGAAATTATTTGGCATTACAGTTTTTTATTGAAGATTTTCCTATCTGCTTCTCAGGATTCTTTTTGTTTACTCCACTTGCTGCTTTTCATGCTGTAATATTTCCTTACTGCAAGAACACAGAAGTGCAAAAGTCTGCAGCTTGCTGGGATTTGTAGTTCCCACGTTGGTGAAGTGGAGTTGTGGTAGGCCTCACTTAACAATAGCAGCTGACCTAATACTAGTATTTTCATTGCTCAGATATTTAGGTTCTTTTTTTTTTTTTTAATGCTCCATGGGCACACACTTTCATATATCAAAATTACTGGGCCCTATATTGTAGTGTTTTCCAGTTGATGGTAAATTCATGTTGCTTTATGATAGTTGAAACAACTTGGTATTTGTCCTTGGAGTACTTTTTTTCTTTTAGCACAGAATAACAGTAAATTACAATTACTGTGCATACATTTTGTTTTCTTCTTCTTCCCTGGCCTGACTAGTGTTCAGTGAGGCATTGCTATCACACACACACACACACACATATTTTGTGTAATTAAAATAAACTTTTGTATACTGTTCAGCGTTAATAGTTTAATGCTGGTTACTGCATTGACTGTTGGATTATTCTCCAAAAAACAGTTTTTGTGGCCACCTGAGATGCTACTCTTATTTGGTGCATGATTTATTTAGATTTGGGTTTTTTTAAAACTATATTGGGAGAAAATTTGAATTTTAGAATCCACCTGTACAATATTTAAGATCCAGGGAATGCGTTGAATTCTTTGGATGTATGTAGATTTCTAAAATGCAGGGTGCAGCAACAGAAATTTTTTTTTTTAACCCCATTATCAGAGAATAGTTTATGGATGAGCCAGTAAAATATTTAGACAGTAAGCAATGGCTTCTGAGATTTTTCAAGCACTGGTCGGTCTATGGAAGGATTTGAAGGTTAACAATCTGTCATTAATATTAGCTCCCCCCCCCGTCTCAATGATGCTAAGGAGTAGAATGCATGAACATGTCAACTAAAATATTAATTTAAAATACATTATTTGGCACCATTGCACCATCACAAACATTTTAACTTAGGCATAGGGGCAGATTTATCAATCTGCAAGCGTACAGGATTCACATGTTGTGAACCTGCCTGCATTTGATTGCAGATTGGGGGAGCTTTTGTTCCCCAGATTTAACATTGCACGGGCGAACGCTTGTGCAATGCCGCCTACCCTCACGCAACCAATAGCGTAAGAGTAAGGCTTGTAAATCACCCTGGTCGAATGTATCTGTTGGTTTTTATCCACCAACTCCAGATTGGCAAGAGTTTATGAAGTAGTGTTTTAAACTCAGAATTCCCCTTAAAGGGATATTAAACTCTTTGAGATGGTAACATAAAATTATAAATCATGTGTTTTGTATATATGTATATCATTTTCTAACCCCCCCCCCCTTTCCTGTAATTCCATTCTGAAATTGTTTTTGTTCCTGTTAGAAATAGAAGTGCAGGACACTGTTATTGGCTGCACAGTCTAGTGACCTTTTTATAACTGTCCCTAATTAGCCACAGCAGAGAAAGTAACCTAAGTTACAACATGGCAGCTCCCATTGTTTTATAGACACAAACTTTACTCTTATTTTCTCTATTTAATCAACTAATGAAACTTTAAAAAAATCATCTACATGTTATTCTCAGACTAATCTTTTCTTTGCATCATTCTATGTAGCATTTATTTAATGTCCCTTTTTAAGCGGACAGTAAACCTAAAATGCTCTATTCTGTTGTAGAATTGAAACCATTTACTTTTAAAGTGTTTCAGTCCATGCAGAGTGGTTAAATGCATAGTAAACATGAATTTAAAAATTGCAGCGTTGAATTTTGTTCTAATAACCCACATGACCCCAATTTTAAGTCTTCTTCAATTCTTAGGTTTATATCTCATGCCTCCCCCCCTTTTAAAAAAAAATAATAAATATAAATTTAAATGATCAGCAAGTGGTTGTGCAAGGGGCACACGCTGAAGAGAACATTTGCAGGTAGATATAAACCTGCTAAGAACTGAAGATTTTAGTCCTTTTTAGGGCTTAAGGTGGGTTATTAGCACTAATTAATGCCTGTAATTTTTAAATGTTTACTACCTCTTTAAATACATAGTCGTATGTTCCTGTGCTACACTACTTACAGATGAGAATGCAGCTGGGATGAGCAAAGTAGCAGCAGACATATGATGATACTCAAGTCATTTGCAGTATCTTTATTTGGTACAGATTGGTGGTATTCCAGTAATGCAACTTTTTAAACTCATTTAAAAATTGTTAAACGCAGTCAAGCACGTAGTAAGTGTAATTTATTTAAAAATAAAGACAAATTCACTAGAGTGCCCCTTTAACCCTTTGAGTGCTAAGCACTTTCCCACCTGGGTGCTAAGCTGGATTTGATGGTTTTTTGGTTTAATTTTTTTTTTAAAAATATATATTTTAATATTTTTTATTTTTTTTAAAGATCCCCAAGACTTACACCGTTGGAAAGGTTAGGCGTTTACCTTTCCAACTTGGGGGTCTGTAGCTGCTTAGATGCCGTAGATACAGGCTTCTAAGCAGCATGTCCCATTTCCCTATACTGTCTATTGTATTTTTTTAAATAAAGTTGCGTCATTGCGCATGACGTCAAGCCCCGGCGATGCCTGTCACTATGCAGGCCAGATCAGCGGGTGGGAGTCCCCTGATCTCCCTCAAGGTGGGAGAGTGCTAGCGACGGCTCTGAGCCAATTTGCGACGGCTCAGACATCGTTGGCACTCATGGGGTTAAAGGGACATGAAACACATTTTTTTTTTATCTTGATTTAGAAAGAGCATACAATTTTAAACAACTCACCAAATTAGTCCTTTTTAAGTTGCTTCATTCTCTTGATATCCTTTGTTTAAAAGCATATTTAAATAGGCTCAGTAGCTGCTGATTGGTGGCTGCACATATATTCCTTGTGTGATTGGCTCACCCATGTGCATTTCTATTTCTTCAACAAAGGATACCTTCAGAATGAAGCAATATTAGATGATAAAAGTAAATTGGAATGTTTAAAATTGTATTCTATCTGAATATCATGAGACAGTAATTTACCATTCAAATGTGGATTGTTTTCCAATTCTCCCCACTCCCTTAGACTTGAGCATAGCTATTTTCCTAGTCCTATTATATACAACACAATAATTGCTTAGATCATTGCATTGGCCCGAGATCAGATTTAAATAATCTTCTGCAGTGGAGATAAGATATACATACTGAAGAGTCTTTTGAAAGAGTGTATCCTTGGACTACTCTGAAATTGCTAAACCTGCAAATTTTACTAGCAAAATAAATTCTAAAACCTGCAAATCTTTACTGATGTAGTGCTTAATTATGTCACTTTAGTGTTTTTGCTTTGAAAACAACCTGTGTATGCCTTTCATACGTATGAAGGTTCCCCCCCCCCCCCCCCTTCATTGAGTAAAATTGTCACATTAGACCAGTGGTTCTCAACCTAAGTGACCTCAAGGCCCGGTAAGATTTAGCCGGACCTGTCCAGGGCCCGGTAAGCATCGGGAGTGGGTTGGAGTAGGTTCGGAAGAAATCTATATTAATAAATGTGTGTGTATATATATATATATATGTGTGTGTATATGTAATAATTAATTTGTGTCAGTGGGATCCATATAAATATCCCACTGACACCATTGAATTATCATATAATTAACTCACTGTAAACTACACACACACACACACTCGTGTCAGGTTGTTTATACATACACATTGGTGTCAGTGGCCGTAATTATGTCATTGGTGTCAGTGGACTTACCTGTGAGCCGATGCTTCCCGCTCTGCACACCATCCACCGCTACTACCCGCTCACAGTGCGTCGCCAACCGCTACCCGCTCACAGTGCGCGGTGGCACTCTGACAGGCCCATCCGAAATATCGGAAATATGTAAAGGCGATCCTGTCAGAGCGAGTGTCTAGAGGCTATGTCGGGTCGCGGCCCACCAGTAGGGCCGTCGCAGCCCGGCTGTTGAGAAACACTGCATTAGACTGATCTGTCAATTTCTGAAAATGTGGAAAGCATGTTCCTGTGGTAGATTTTGGTGTTTAGAGGTTTTATACTTGGGTTATATCCATTCCAAAATCTGCCCTTGTGCCCCTGTACATTTTTCGAAAATATATTGTTTAACCCCTTATCGACAGAGGTTGGTGTAAGGGGGTTACAGAGTGTGGCTATAGCTGAAACTATTGCCCAATACCACACTATTGTTAAATATCTACTAGGGAGGCATCTAGTAATAGTGCATCTTGCCACTTTTGCCAACACCCTTACTATTACAGGGTTAAAAGCCGTTTAATGACATGCAAACTACAGGGAACGTTTGTCTCGTTTAAGGGGCCTAAAACCCTACAATTTTTTTTTTGATGACTCCATTTATAGAATGTTTTTTGCACAAATTTTCATTGAATTAATTTGCTAAATTATGCAATTTGAATAGCTTACGTAACAGTTATAAATAACAGAAAATATATTATTGCTCAATATTACACTGCCTCCGCCCGGCCACTTTATCATGCAACCCGGCTACATCATAACGTCACCCCGCTAACAACATTTTCTGTTAAAGTGAAGGTCAATTTTTATGAGTTAGTGCCCGGTTTTTAATAATCCTATTAAAAACAAGGGCACTTTAATCAAAATTGACATTTCACTTTTCTTCAAAAACTTGCCTTTTAATCCTGACAGCCGCTGCAGCGCTCCCTCCGCCCGTCGCAAGCCCTCTTTGCCGGTCCAAAATGATGAATCCGGCTTCCTCCAATCACAGGGTTGCCTCAGGCCATGATTTCTCCGGGGGGGGGGGGGGGGGGGGGGGGGGGGCGTGATTGGAGGAAGCAGGATTCGTCACTTTTGATGTATGAAGAGGCTTCCGACGGCCGGGGGAATCGCTGGAGCGGCTGTCAGGATTAAAAGCCAAGTTTTTGAAGAAAACGAGTGAAATGTCAATTTTGATAAATTGAAGTGCCCTTGTTTTTAATATTATTAAAAACCGGGCACTAATTCATCGAAATTGACCTTCACTTTAAATTTTGTTGAAAAGCATACCTAGGTAGTCTCATGAGCAAGCAATGCTGGGAGCTGGCTACTCATTGGTAGCTGCTCATATGTGCTTCTCATTGGCTCACCCAATATATTCAGATAGCTCCCAATAGTGCATTGCTGCAACTTTAACAAAGGATACCAAGAGAATGAAGCAAATTTGATAATAGAAGTAAATTGTAAAGTTGTTTAATATTGTGTGTTTTTTATTAAAAACCGGGCACTAATTCATCAAAATGGACCTTCACTTTAAGGTTTGTTTAAAAAAATAAATAAAAAAAAATCCTCCGTTAGGGATTTGATCACTGATTTATAGTAGTTACTGTGGGATAATTGGTAATATTAGAACCTTTAGTAAATGCTAGTTCTTTTCGGTTTAATGAGATTTTTTTGTTGGCCATTTCTTTAATTCTTTGGGGTTCTTACTATCGCCAATAAGCCTACAGGATCCTAGTATTATCCTTATCCCATAGAATCACAGAAAAAAGGTCTATAGGAACACTGCTTTATCCTGGAACTACATAGTCACCATTTACATTACTGAAGGAACGTCTTGCTGTCAGCAATAGACCCAGAGAATCATGTGATCTCAATAGGTCTAAGTTTTGGGGGAAAACAATTGTATTTCTGTTATAGTTATTGACAAAATGTTGGAGCTGTTGGTGACTATTAGAATAACTACTTTTGGAGAGTACTATTTCATAAGGATATTTGTGTTTGTGGGGTACTCTTCAGTTTGAATTTGGTGTAGGAATATAATTGTTCTGTTCCTTATGGGGTTTTTTTTTTGGGGGGGGTAACAATCTATAAATTTCTCCAACATTGGTGTGTCCGGTCCACGGTGTCATCCTTACTTGTGGGAATATCTCTTCCCCAACAGGAAATGGCAAAGAGTCCCAGCAAAGCTGGCCATATAGTCCCTCCTAGGCTCCGCCCACCCCAGTCATTCTCTTTGCCGTTGCACAGGCAACATCTCCACGGAGATGGTTAAGAGTTTTTTGGTGTTTAAATTTAGTTTTTATTCTTCTATCAAGTGTTTGTTATTTTAAAATAGTGCTGGTATGTACTATTTACTCTGAAACAGAAAAGGATGAAGATTTCTGTTTGTGAGAGGAAGATGATTTTAGCAGACAGTAACTAAAATCGATTGCTGTTTCCACATAGGACTGTTGAGATGAAGTAACTTCAGTTGGGGGAAACAGCAGACTTTTCTGCTTAAGGTATGACTAGCCATATTTCTAACAAGACCATGTAATGCTGGAAGGCTGTCATTTCCCCTCATGGGGACCGGTAAGCCATTTTCTTAGTCAAACAAACAGAATAAAGGGCTTAATATGGGCTATAAAACTGGTAGACACTTTTATGGGCTAAATTGATTGCTTTATTTGGGCATTTTATTCATATTTATGCTGACAATTCGCATTTATAAACTTGGGGAACGTTTATTAAACGGCAGGCACTATGTTAGACACCTTTTCCAATCAGGGGGCCTTCCTAGTTGTAGACTGAGCCTCATTTTCGCGCCATTACTGCGCAGTTGTTTTTTGAGAGCAGGGCATGCAGATGCATGTGTGAGGATCTGAAATTTGCTGGAAAAGCTTCTAGAAGGCGTCAATTGGTATCTTATTCCCCTCTGTGCTTGGTTAGGTCTCAGCAAAGGCTATAGCTGGGACTGTATAGGGGTTAAATTTGTAAACGGCTCCGGTTCCGTTATTTTAAGGGTTAAAGCTCTGAAATTTGGTGTGCAATACTCTTAATGCTTTAAGACACTGTGGTGAAATTTTTGGTAATTTTTGAACAATTCCTTCATACTTTTTCACATATTCAGTAATAAAGTGTTTTCTGTTTAAAATTTAAAGAGACAGTAACGGTTTTGTTTTAAAACGTTTTTTGTGCTTTGACAAGTTTAAGCCTGTTTAACATGTCTGTGCCTTCGGATAAGCTATGTTCTATATGTATGAAAGCCAATGTGTCTCCCCATTTAAATTTATGTGATAATTGTGCCATAGCGTCCAAACAAAGTAAGGACAGTACTGCCACAGATAATGAAATTGCCCAAGATGATTCCTCAGATGAGGGGAGTAAACATGATACTACATCATCTCCTACTGTGTCTACACCAGTTTTGCCCACACAGGAGGCCCCTAGTACATCTAGCGCGCCAATGCTTATTACCATGCAACAATTAACGGCTGTAATTGATAACTCCATAGCAAATATTTTATCCAAAATGCCTACTTATCAGAGAAAGCGCGATTGCTCTGTTTTAAACACTGAAGAGCAGGAGGGCGCTGATAAATAATTGTTCTGTCATACCCTCACACCAATCTGAAGGGGCCATGAGGGAGGTTTTGTCAGATGGGGAAATTTCAGATTCAGGAAAAATTTCTCAACAAGCTGAACCTGATGTTGTGACATTTAAATTAGAACATCTCCGCGCACTGCTTAAGGAGGTGTTATCTACTCTGGATGATTGTGACAACTTGGTCATTCCAGAGAAATTATGCAAGATGGACAAGTTCCTAGAGGTTCCGGTGCACCCCGAAGCTTTTCCTATACCCAAGCGGGTGGCGGACATAGTAAATAAGGAGTGGGAAAAGCCCGGCATACCTTTTGTTCCCCCCCCTATATTTAAGAAATTATTTCCTATGGTCGACCCCAGAAAGGACTTATGGCAGACAGTCCCTAAGGTCGAGGGGGCAGTTTCTACTCTAAACAAACGCACTACTATTCCTATCGAAGATAGTTGTGCTTTCAAAGATCCTATGGATAAAAAATTGGAGGGTTTGCTTAAAAAGATTTTTGTACAGCAAGGTTACCTTCTACAACCCATTTCGTGCATTGTTCCTGTCACTACAGCAGCGTGGTTCTGGTTCGAGGAACTAGAAAACTCGCTTAGTAGAGAGACTCCATATGAGGAGGTTATGGACAGAGTTCACGCACTTAAGTTGGCTAACTCTTTTATTTTAGATGCTGCTTTGCAATTAGCTAGATTAGCAGCGAAAAATTCAGGGTTTGCTATCGTGGCGCGCAGAGCGCTTTGGCTAAAGTCTTGGTCAGCGGATGTGTCATCCAAGACAAAATTGTTTAACATCCCTTTCAAAGGTAAAACTCTATTTGGACCAGAATTGAAAGAGATTATTTCAGACATCACTGGGGGAAAGGGCCACGCCCTTCCACAAGATAGGCCTTTCAAGGCCAAAAATAAGTCTAATTTTCGTTCCTTTCGCAATTTCAGGAACGGACCGGCCTCTAATTCTGCATCCTCTAAGCAAGAGGGTAATGCCTCACAACCCAAACCAGCCTGGAAACCGATGCAAGGCTGGAACAAGGGTAAGCAGGCCAAGAAGCCTGCCGCTGCTAACAAAACAGCATGAAGGAGTAGCCCCCGATCCGGGACCGGATCTAGTGGGGGGCAGACTCTCTCTCTTTGCTCAGGCTTGGGCAAGAGATGTTCAGGATCCCTGGGCGCTAGAAATAGTTTCTCATGGTTATCTCCTGGAATTCAGGGAACTACCCCCAAGGGGAAGGTTCCACATGTCTCACTTATCCTCAAACCAAATAAAGAGACAGGCGTTCTTACATTGTGTAGAAGACCTGTTAAAGATGGGAGTGATACACCCAGTTCCAATAAAGGAACAAGGAATGGGATTTTATTCCAATCTGTTCGTAGTTCCCAAAAAAGAGGGAACTTTCAGACCAATTTTGGATTTGAAGATCCTAAACAAATTTCTCAGGGTACCATCGTTCAAGATGGTAACCATTCGTACGATTCTACCCACTATCCAGGAAAGTCAATTTATGACTACCGTGGATCTAAAGGATGCGTACCTACTTATTCCTATCCACAAAGAACATCATCAGTTCCTAAGGTTTGCTTTTCTGGACAAGCATTACCAGTTTGTGGCACTCCAAATCGGGTTAGCCACTGCTCCAAGGATTTTCACAAAGGTACTAGGGTCCCTTCTAGCGGTTCTAAGACCGAGGGGCATTGCAGTAGTACCTTACTTGGACGACATTCTAATACAAGCGTTGTCTCTGTCAAAAGCAAAGGCTCATACAGACATCGTTCTGGCCTTTCTCAGATCACACGGATGGAAGGTGAACATAGAAAAAAGTTCTCTGTCTCCGTCGACAAGAGTTCCCTTCTTGGGAACAATAATAGATTCCTTAGAAATGAGGATTTTTCTGACAGAGGTCAGAAAGTCAAAACTTCTAAGCACTTGTCAAGTTCTTCTTTCTGTTCCTCGTCCTTCCATAGCGCAGTGCATGGAAGTAGTAGGGTTGATGGTTGCAGCAATGGACATAGTTCCTTTTGCACAAATTCATCTAAGACCATTACAACTGTGCATGCTCAAACAGTGGAATGGGGACTATACAGACTTGTCTCCAATGATTCAAGTCGATCAGAAGACCAGAGATTCACTCCGTTGGTGGCTGACCCTGGACCATCTGTCCCAGGGAATGAGCTTCCGCAGACCAGAGTGGGTCATTGTCACGACCGACGCCAGTCTAGTGGGCTGGGGTGCGGTCTGGGAATCCCTGAAAGCTCAGGGTCTATGGTCTCGGGAAGAGTCTCTTCTCCCGATAAACATTCTGGAACTGAGAGCGATATTCAATGCTCTCAGGGCTTGGCCTCAACTAGCAATCATCAGGGGGGAACAAGGAGTTCCCTTGCGATGAAAGAAGTGACCAAAATAATTCAATGGGCGGAGGATCACTCCTGCCACCTGTCTGCGATCCACATCCCAGGTGTGGAAAACTGGGAGGCGGATTTTCTGAGTCGTCAGACATTCCATCCGGGGGAGTGGGAACTCCATCCGGAGATCTTTGCCCAAATAACTCAATTATGGGGCATTCCAGACATGGATCTGATGGCGTCTCGTCAGAACTTCAAGGTTCCTTGCTACGGGTCCAGATCCAGGGATCCCAAGGCGACTCTAGTAGATGCACTAGTAGCACCTTGGACCTTCAACCTAGCTTATGTGTTTCCACCGTTTCCTCTCATTCCCAGGCTGGTAGCCAGGATCAATCAGGAGAGGGCCTCGGTGATCTTGATAGCTCCTGCGTGGCCACGCAGGACTTGGTATGCAGACCTGGTGAATGTCATCGGTTCCACCATGGAAGCTACCTTTGAGACAGGACCTTCTTGTTCAGGGTCCATTCGAACATCCAAATCTGGTCTCCCTCCAGCTGACGGCTTGGAGATTGAACGCTTGATTCTATCGAAGCGTGGGTTTTCAGATTCTGTGATAGATACTCTGGTTCAGGCCAGAAAACCGGTAACTAGAAAGATTTACCATAAAATATGGAAAAGATATATCTGTTGGTGTGAATCCAAAGGATTCCCATGGAATAAGATAAAAATTCCTAAGATTCTCTCCTTTCTACAAGAAGGTTTGGAGAAAGGATTATCTGCAAGTTCTCTAAAGGGACAGATCTCTGCTTTATCTGTCTTACTACACAAAAGACTGGCAGCTGTGCCAGATGTTTTGTTCAGGCTCTGGTTAGGATCAAGCCTGTTTACAGACCTTTGACTCCTCCCTGGAGTCTAAATCTATTTCTTTCAGTTCTTCAAGGGGTTCCGTTTGAACCTTTACATTCCATAGATATTAAGTTACTGTCTTGGAAAGTTTTGTTTTTGGTTGCTATTTCTTCTGCTAGAAGAGTTTCAGAGTTATCTGCTCTGCAGTGTTCTCCGCCCTATCTGGTGTTCCATGCAGATAAGGTGGTTTTGCGTACTAAGCCTGGTTTTCTTCCTAAGGTTGTTTCTAACAAAAATATTAACCAGGAGATAGTTGTACCTTTATGTCCGAATCCAGTTTCAAAGAAGGAACGTTTGTTACATAATTTGGACGTAGTCCGTGCTCTAAAATTCTATTTAGAGGCTACAAAAGATTTCAGACAAACATCTTCCTTGTTTGTTGTTTATTCTGGTAAAAGGAGAGGTCAAAAAGCGACTTCTACCTCTTTCCTTTTGGCTTAAAAGCATCATCCGATTGGCTTATGAGACTGCCGGACGGCAGCCTCCTGAAAGAATCACAGCTCACTCCACTAGGGCTGTGGCTTCCACATGGGCCTTCAAGAACGAGGCTTCTGTTGACCAGATATGTAAGGCAGCGACTTGGTCTTCACTGCACACTTTTGCCAAATTTTACAAATTTGATACTTTTGCTTCTTCGGAGGCTATTTTTGGGAGAAAGGTTTTGCGAGCCGTGGTGCCTTCCGTTTAGGTAACCTGATTTGCTCCCTCCCTTCATCCGTGTCCTAAAGCTTTGGTATTGGTTCCCACAAGTAAGGATAACGCCGTGGACCGGACACACCAATGTTGGAGAAAACAGAATTTATGCTTACCTGATAAATTACTTTCTCCAACGGTGTGTCCGGTCCGTGGCCCGCCCTGGTTTTTTAATCAGGTCTGATGAATTATTTTCAATAACTACAGTCACCACGGTACCATATGGTTTCTCCTATATATTTCCTCCTGTCCGTCGGTCGAATGACTGGGGTGGGCGGAGCCTAGGAGGGACTATATGGCCAGCTTTGCTGGGACTCTTTGCCATTTCCTGTTGGGGAAGAGATATTCCCACAAGTAAGGATGACGCCGTGGACCGGACACACCGTTGGAGAAAGTAATTTATCAGGTAAGCATAAATTCTGTTTTTTAAGAAGGCATTGACCCTTTTTTTCTAAAAATTTCCTTTGCGTCAAGTCATTTTATCCATTCTATTTTCCAAAGCTAGCAATTGGTCTATTACTATGATTGCTGGCCAAAAGTAATGGGCAACTAGTATTAAGTTCTGTATGTGCAACATCAGTCCTCCAAAAGTCCTCAAAATTGTACCATGAAACATGTTGTAGGACCATAAAACTATTAAAGGGAAAGTGGATTAGGTGAGGAAAGGCTTGTTAACAGGGAGCACAGGTTTTCTTCTTGTGTGATTTAGATCCATTTTATGGAAAGAATATCCAAATGTAATCCCTACCTCCTAGTGGAAAAAAATAGTTAGTTGCACATTTCTACACTTGACCGACAGTTAAAGGGACATTCCAGTCACAACTGAAATGCATGTAGATCAATTACATCTTTGAATAGAAACTTATTTGCAATATACAGTACATACATTGGCAAAAATGCTTCTAGTAAAAGTTATCACTGTTTTAGTGTCAGCGTTTTTCCCTGCACGTGAAGCATAACTACAGATCCTCAGTGCCCCAGCATTTTTAATACTGCAGCTACTCAGAAAGCCAGTGGGGCTTGTATTATGTAATCAATTAACAAATTGAGTAATTACCAGATAGTACAAGCACCTTTAGGCTCTCTGAGCAAGAGCTGTTTAAAATTCTGGTGCACAGTGCATACTTAAATACCCTTTGGAAACAGCTATAGCTTTTATTAGAACCATTTTTGCTAATACATGTATATTACAAAAATGCTTCAATTCCAAACTGAAATGCATCCATGTAAATTCCAATTTTGGCTGTAATGTCCCTTTAACTACAGAGCATAGTTCTTGTGTGGAAGTTTGCATGTAATTTTTTATTTTTCCCTGTGCTGTGAATGAAAATAGGTTCTTGTGATTCTGACTATGAAATCTTGTGATAACATGGTCTGATGTGTGTCCTGCTCATTGTCCCTTTCATGATTCAGATAGAGCATGACATTTTAAGCAACTTTCTAATTTACTCATATTATCAATTAATCTTCGTTCTCTTTGTATCTTTATTTTAAAATCAGAAATGTAAATCTTAAAACTTTAAGTTTAGAGTCCCTTTAAGGTAAAATAACATAAGTGCAAAAAAGAAAATTATTTAATGCTTTAGAGCAGGGCTCGACGGAGCCAGGTAGCCACTGGCTCCTACAATTGTACTTCTGGCACCTGTCTGGCTCCTAAAAGTATGACTGGCTACTTAATAGTCTTATTGGCTTCTAAATTCTTAAAAAAAAAAAAATCGTCAACCCCTGCTTAAAGGGCCACTGTAAGTAAATATTTTCTATGCCTGTTACTAACTACCCCAAATACGCTTTTTATCAATAGCATTTCATTAACATATCTCTACCGTATATAAGAAATCTTGTCTGCAAATTTAATTGTTTTCCAAACCCACTCCGTGGGTATCCTATGCTCTGTACCAATCCGTTTACAATACCTAGGTTTCAAAATGGCGCTTTAAACACAGTTATTGGTTTAAGTATTTGGAACATGCAGTGCTGAAAATAGTGGGCAGGATAACGTGACATCATCGGCGAATAAAAGATATAACTTTTAGAACGTTATGAAACTTCGTTTTGGAGAAAATATAGGTCAGTAGGTTTTAATTAATGTTTATTAACTTTAATATGCTAGTTGTTTAGCTTAAAAATTATAACAGAAAGTAATCCTTTAAGAGCGACACTGTTTAATGCATGGTTTAACACACAGGCTACTCCAGGGCAGCAATGTACTATATGAACATATGTGGTGGTGAAGATGCATGCTCTTTCTGATTCATGAAAGTTTAGTGCAGTGCTTGACAAATCTGTTTTAAAAAAATAGGAGCCAGATATATTTCTCTTAAGTGTATCCAGTCCACGGATTATCCATTACTTGTGGGATATTCTCCTTCCCAACAGGAAGTTGCAAGAGGATCACCCACAGCAGAGCTGCTATATAGCTCCTCCCCTCACTGTCATATCCAGTCATTCTCTTGCAACTCAACAGATGGAGGTCGTAAGAGGACTGTGGTGTTTTATACTTAGTTTATTTCTTCAATCAAAAGTGTTATTTTTAAATGGTACCGGAGTGTACTGTTTATCTCAGGCAGTATTTAGAAGAAGAATCTGCCTGCGTTTTCTATGATCTTAGCAGAAGTAACTAAGATCCTTTGCTGTTCTCACATATTCTGAGGAGTGAGGTAACTTCAGAGGGGGAATAGCGTGCAGGTTTTCCTGCAATAAGGTATGTGCAGTTAAAATATTTTTCTAGGGATTGAATTTGCTAGAAAATGCTGCTGATACCGAAGTAATGTAAGTAAAGCCTTAAATGCAGTGATAGCGACTGGTATCAGGCTTATTAATAGAGATGCATACTCTTATAAAAATGTATTTTAAAACGTTTGCTAGCATGTTTAATCGTTTTTTATATATGTTTGGTGATAAAACTTATTGGGGCCTAGTTTTTTCCACATGGCTGGCTTGAATTTTGCCTAGAAACAGTTCCTGGAGGCTTTCCACTGTTATAATATGAGTGGGAGGGGCCTATTTTAGCGCTTTTTTTGCGCAGCAAAAATTACAGAAAGACATCCAGCTTCTTCCTGCATGATCCAGGACTTCTCTGAAGGGCTCAAAAGGCTTCAAAAGTCGTATTGAGGGAGGTAAAAAGCCACAGAGCTGTGGCAGTTGTTGTGACTGTTTAAAAAAACGTTTTTGTCATTTGTTCCGTTTTTGGTATTAAGGGGTTAATCATCCATTTGCAAGTGGGTGCAATGCTCTGCTAACTTGTTACATACGCTGTAAAAATTTCGTTGGTGTAACTGCCTTTTTTCACTGTTATTTAAAATTTTGACAATTTGTGTTTCTTAAAGGCGCAGTAACGTTTTTTTTATATTGCTTGTAAACTTGTTTTAAGTGTTTTCCAAGCTTGCTAGTTTCATTGCTAGTCTGTTTAAACATGTCTGATACAGAGGAACCTACTTGTTCATTATGTTTGAAAGCCATGGTGGAGCCCCATAGGAGAATGTGTACTAAATGTATTGATTTCACCTTAAACAGTAAAGATCAGTCTTTATCTATAAAAGAATTATCACCAGAGGGTTCTGTCGAGGGGGAAGTTATGCCGACTAACTCTCCCCACGTGTCAGACCCTTCGCCTCCCGGTCAAGGGACGCACGCTAATATGGCGCCAAGTACATCAGGGACGCCCATAGCGATTACCTTGCAGGACATGGCTGCAATCATGAATAATACCCTGTCAGAGGTATTATCTAGATTGCCTGAATTAAGAGGCAAGCGCGATGGCTCTGGGGTTAGGAGAGATGCAGAGCGCGCAAATGCTGTAAGAGCCATGTCTGATACTGCGTCACAGTATGCAGAACATGAGGACAGAGAGCTTCAGTCTGTGGGTGACATCTCTGACTCAGGGAAACCTGATTCAGAGATTCCTAATTTTAAATTTAAGCTTGAGAACCTCCGTGTATTGCTTGGGGAGGTATTAGCTGCTCTGAATGACTGTAACAGTTGCAATTCCAGAGAAATTGTGTAGGCTGGATAGATACTATGCGGTGCCGGTGTGTACTGCCGTTTTTCCTATACCTAAAAGGCTTATAGAAATTATTAGCAGAGAGAGGGATAGACCCGGTGTGCCCTTTTCCCCACCTCCTATATTAAGAAAAATGTTTCCAATAGACGCCACTACACGGGACTTATGGCAGACGGGTCCCTAAGGTGGAGGGAGCAGTTTCTACTTTGGCAAAGCGTACCACAATCCTGGTTGAAGACGGTTGTGCTTTTTCA
Source organism: Bombina bombina (assembly GCF_027579735.1). Lineage (NCBI taxonomy): Eukaryota > Metazoa > Chordata > Amphibia > Anura > Bombinatoridae > Bombina > Bombina bombina. The sequence goes on along the minus strand of NC_069499.1, from coordinate 932,328,213 downwards.
GATTCAATGGATAAAAAAATTGGAGGTTTACCTTAAGAAAATGTTTATTCAACAACATTTTATTTTACAGCCCCTTGCATGCATTGCGCCTGTCACTGCTGCGGCGGCATTCTGGTTTGAGGCCCTGGAAGAGGCCATCCGTACAGCGCCATTGGATGAAATTATTGACAAGCTTAGAACGCTTAAGCTAGCTAACTCATTTGTTTCTGATGCCATTGTTCATTTGACTAAACTAACGGCTAAGAATTCCGGATTCGCCATCCAGGCGCGTAGGGCGCTATTAACCCCTTAAGGACCAGCGACGTACCCTGTATGTCGCTGGCCTTTTTTTGGGACTTGATTGTTTTATAGCGCGGACTTGCCACCAGCATTGAGACTGCTCTATTCCACAAAGCCTGCTGGAGGGAGCGCATTAATAGCGTGTTCTTGCTAGACTTGTGCTATTATGTCCTGAAAAACCCTTTAACGACCAGTGACATACAGGGTACATTGTGGTCATTAAGGGGTTAAATCCTGGTCAGCTGACGTGACTTCAAAGTCTAAATTACTCAACATTCCTTTCAAGGGGCAGACCTTATTCGGGCCTGGCTTGAAGGAAATTATTGCTGACATTACTGGGTGCAAGGGTCATACCCTTCCTCAGGACAGGGCCAAATCAAAGGCCAAACAGTCTAATTTTCGTGCCTTTCGAAATTTCAAGGCAGGAGCAGCATCAACTTCCTCCGCTTCAAAACAAGAGGGAACTGTTGCTCATTCCAGACAGGCCTGGAAACCTAACCAGTCCTGGAACAAGGGCAAACAGGCCAGAAATCCTGCTGCTGCCCCCAAGACAGCATGAAGGAACGGCCCCCTATCCGGAAACGGATCTAGTGGGGGGGCAGACTTCTCTCTTCGCCCAGGCGTGGGCAAGAGATGTTCAGGATCCCTGGGCGTTGGAGATCATATCTCAGGGATATCTTCTGGACTTCAAAGCTTCTCCTCCACAAGGGAGATTTCATCTTTCAAGGTTATCAGCAAACCAGATAAAGAAAGAGGCATTCCTAAGCTGTGTGCAAGACCTCCTAGTAATGGGAGTGATCCATCCAGTTACGCGGACGGGACAGGGGTTTTATTGAAATCTGTTTGTGGTTCCCAAGAAAGAGGGAACCTTCAGACCAATCTTGGATCTAAAGATCTTAAACAAATTCCTCAGAGTTCCATCATTCAAAATGGAAACTATTCAGACCATCCTACCCATGATCCAAGAAGGTCAGTACATGACCACAGTGGACTTAAAAGATGCCTATCTTCACATACCGATTCACAAAGATCATCATCGGTTCCTAAGGTTTGCCTTTCTAGACAGGCATTACCAATTTGTAGCTCTTCCCTTCGGGTTGGCCACAGCCCCGAGAATTTTTACAAAGGTTCTGGGCTCACTTCTGGCGGTTCTAAGACCGCGAGGCATAGCGGGGGCTCCATATCTAGACGACATCCTGATACAGGCATCAAGCTTTCAAATTGCCAAGGCTCATACAGAGATAGTTCTGGCATTTCTGAGGTCGCATGGGTGGAAAGTGAACGTGGAAAAGAGTTCTCTATCCCCACTCACAAGAGTCTCCTTCCTAGGGACTCTTATAGATTCTGTAGAGATGAAAATTTACCTGACGGAGTCCAGTTATCAAAACTTCTAAATGCTTGCCGTGGTCCTTCATTCTATTCCACGTCCGTCAGTGGCTCAGTGCATCAAAGTAATCGGCTTAATGGTAGCGGCAATGGAGATGGTGCCATTTGCGCGCCTGCATCTCAGACCGCTGCAATTATGCATGCTAAGTCAGTGGAATGGGGATTACTCAGATTTGTCCCCTCTACTAAATCTGGATCAAGAGACCAGAGATTCTCTTCTCTGGTGGCTATCTCGGGTCCATCTGTCCAAGGGTATGACCTTTCGCAGGCCAGATTGGACGATTGTAACAGATGCCAGCCTTCTAGGTTGTGGCGCAGTCTGGGACTCCCTGAAGGCTCAGGGATCGTGGACTCAGGAGGAGAAACTCCTCCCAATAAATATTCTGGAGTTAAGAGCAATATTCAATGCTCTTCTGGCTTGGCCTCAGTTAGCAACCCTGAGGTTCATCAGATTTCAGTCGGACAACATCACGACTGTGGCTTGCATCAACCATCAAGGGGGAACCAGGAGTTCCCTAGCGATGTTAGAAGTCTCAAAGATAATTCGCTGGGCAGAGTCTCACTCTTGCCACCTGTCAGCGATCCACATCCCAGGCGTAGAGAACTGGGAGGCGGATTTTCTAAGTCGTCAGACTTTTCATTCGGGGGAGTGGGAACTCCATCCGGAGGTGTTTGCTCAACTGATCCATCGTTGGGGCAAACCAGAACTGGATCTCATGGCGTCTCGCCAGAACGCCAAGCTTCCTTGTTACGGGTCCAGGTCCAGGGACCCGGGAGTGACGCTGATAGATGCTCTAGCAGCTCCTTGGTTTTTCAACCTGGCTTACGTGTTTCCACAGTTTCCTCTGCTCCCTCGACTGATTGCCAAAATCAAGCAGGAGAGAGCATCGGTGATTCTGATAGCGCCTGCGTGGCCACGCAGGACCTGGTATGCAGACCTAGTGGACATGTCATCCTTTCCACCATGGACTCTGCCTCTGAGGCAGGACCTTCTAATACAAGGTCCCTTCAATCATCCAAATCTAATTTCTCTGAGACTGACTGCATGGAGATTGAACGCTTGATTCTATCAAGGCGTGGCTTCTCAGAGTCAGTCATTGATACCTTAATGCAGACACGAAAGCCTGTCACCAGGAAAATCTACCATAAGATATGGCGTAAATATCTTTATTGGTGTGAATCCAAGAATTACTCATATAGTAAGGTTAGGATTCCTAGGATATTGTCCTTTCTCCAAGAGGGTTTGGACAAAGGATTATCAGCTAGTTCTTTAAAAGGACAGATTTCTGCTCTGTCTATTCTTTTGCACAAGCGTCTGGCAGAGGTTCCAGACGTCCAGGCATTTTGTCAGGCTTTGGTTAGAATTAAGCCTGTGTTTAAAACTGTCGCTCCCCCGTGGAGCTTAAACTTGGTTCTTAAAGTTCTTCAAGGAGTTCCGTTTGAACCCCTTCATTCCATTGATATTAAACTTTTATCTTGGAAAGTTCTGTTTTTAATGGCTATTTCCTCGGCTCGAAGAGTCTCTGAGCTATCTGCCTACAATGTGATTCTCCTTATCTGATTTTTCATGCAGATAAGGTAGTTCTGCGTACCAAACCTGGGTTTTTACCTAAGGTGGTTTCTAACAAGAATATCAATCAAGAGATTGTTGTTCCATCATTGTGTCCTAATCCTTCTTCAAAGAAGGAACGTCTTTTTTACATAATCTGGACGTAGTCCGTGCCTTGAAGTTTTACTTACAAGCTACTAAAGATTTTCGTCAAACATCTTCCTGTTTGTCGTTTACTCTGGACAGAGGAGAGGTGTCAAAAAGCTTCGGCAACCTCTCTTTCCTTTTGGCTTCGGAGCATAATTCGCCTAGCCTATGAGACTGCTGGACAGCAGCCCCCTGAAAGGATTACAGCTCATTCTACTAGAGCTGTGGCTTCCACCTGGGCCTTTAAAAATGAGGCCTCTGTTGAACAGATTTGCATGGCTGCGACTTGGTCTTCGCTTCACACCTTTTCAAAATTTTACAAATTTGATACTTTTGCTTCTTCAGAGGCTGTTTGGGAGACAGGTTCTTCAGGCAGTGGTTCCTTCCGTTTAAGTTCCTGCCTTGGTCCCTCCCATCATCCGTGTACTTTAGCTTTGGTATTGGTATCCCACAAGTAATGGATGATCCGTGGACTGGATACACTTAACAAGAGAAAACATCATTTATGCTTACCTGATAAATTTATTTCTCTTGTAGTGTATCCAGTCCACGGCCCGCCCTGTCCTTTTTAAGGCAGGTCTAAATTTTAATAAAACTAGTCACCACTGCACCCTATGGTTTCTCCTTTCTCGTCTTGTTTCGTCGAATGACTGGATATGACAGTGAGGGGAGGAGCTATATAGCAGCTCTGCTGTGGGTGATCCTCTTGCAACTTCCTGTTGGGAAGGAGAATATCCCACAAGTAATTGGATGATCCGTGGACTGGATACACTACAAGAGAAATAAATTTATCAGGAAGCATAAATTATGTTTTTTAGTAGCCAGACAGTTGGATGGAGATATATATATATATATATATATATATATATATATTATTATTATTATTATTATTATTATTATTATTATTATTATTATTATTATTATTATTAATTATTATTATTATTATTATTATTATTATTATTATTATTATTATTATTATTATTATTATTATTATTATTATTATTATTATTATTATTATTATTATTATTATTATTATTATTATTATTATTATTATTATTATTATTATTATTATTATTATTATTATTATTATTATTATTATTATTATTTATTATTATTATTATTATTATTATTATTATATTATTATTATTATTATATTATTATTATTATTATTATTATTATTATTATTATTATTATTATTATTATTATTATTATATTATTATTATTATTATTATTATTATTATTATTATTATATTATTATTATTATTATTATTATATTATTTTTATTATATTATTATTATTATTATTATTATTATTATTATTATATTATTATTTATTATTATTATTATTATTATTATTATTATTATTATTATTATTATTATTATTATTATTATTATTATTATTATTATTATTATTATTATTATTATTATTATTATTATTATTATTATTATTATTATTATTATTATTATTATTATTATTATTATTATTATTAATATTATTATTATTATTATTATTATTATTATTATTATTATTATTATTATTATTATTATTATTATTATTATTATTATTATTATTATTATTATTATTATTATTATTATTATTATTATTATTATTATTATCCAAAAAGTTAGGAGCCAGGGTTAAAATTCTATTGTCGAGCCCTGGTTTAGTGTATACGGTTATGACCCTGTAAGGCAGTGCTTCCAAACTGTGTGTCGGGACACACTAGTGTGTCGGCAGCCGTGTGTAGGTGTGTCCCTGCTTCAGCACAATTTTTTTTAAATTTAATTTTTTTTTACTTTTTTTTTTTTGGTTTCTGACTTTCCGCCTGCCTGCATATCACATGGTTGACACATGATTGATACCTGGTTAAGATCATCTTAACCAATTGGGCGCAGCTGAGTGGGAACTGAAACTATTCCCATTGGCGGGACATTGGCTCCTGACTGCACGTGTAGTCTCCTTAATTGGCTTGTGACTGCACGTGTAGTCAGTGAGTGGGATAGCAGTGTGTTTGCAGCGCGGGCAGTAGTCAGTAGGGCTCACGGAGGTCTGTAGGGCGGCAGCTTTAAACGCTGAGCTGAAGTCAGAGGGTTTTTTTTTGCAGCTAGCTCCCAGTAGTGCATTGTTTTCCTGCTCTTGATATATGAATAGGAAGTGGAAGCTTAAAAATGCTTGATGATGAAATGCTAGTGTCTTTATCAAATATTCCACCAAATATTCAGAAATTGTGTTCATCCCATCAATCTCATACATCCCATTAAAATAGTAAGTAGCTATTGGCGTTATTAAACTTTTTTTTAAGTCTTGCACATACATACTGTTACTTGTAAATACATATTATTATTATTATTATTATTACCGTAATTTATGTATGTGTCCGTATATTTTAAAAACAAGTTAGTTTTAACCTCCTTTTTGCTAGTACAACTGAATTAATTACTGTGTCGCGAAATTATGTAGGTCTAAAAAGTGTGTCAACCAACATGAAAAGTTTGGAAAGCTCTGCTGTAAGGCGTGAGCTGTTTGTAATTATTTGAGAGCATTAAAGGGACGTTAAACACCTTTTTGTTATAAAAAAAAATTTGCTTTGGTCCTGCATTCCCTAGAGGTGGAAAAGCAAAATCTGTAACCTATTTTTTTTTAAAAAAAAAAAAAAAAGCTGCAAATTGTTTAAATCGGCTATTTGATGTGTGATTTTTGTCTATTGTGAGGGACAAGGCACAATTTTACACAAGCAATAGATATTTAATGTCCTTTAAAATGTGGAAAATTTGATAGGTTATTTTGCATCATTGTTTGACTTGAATTGGGTCCTGATCCTTGATGTTGGTTCTACTAGTTTCTCTTTGATTTATAGGGCCCCATGTACTAAAAGCGCGTGGTGGGCAAGGTTCTGGGCAAGTGTGTAATGCTGCCCCCTTCTCTGTTGCGACCAATCACGTGAGAGAAGATTCCTGTCAATCGCCCTGTGTGAGTGTTCCGCTGCTGCTTACATTGCAGGAAGCAGCCTTGCAACAGCTCTGAAGTAGCTTATGCTGCTAAGTACATTGAGCCCATAGTGTTACTAGGGGATCCTTTTTTGACTACTGAAATTGATCGTTGAATGCTCCTGATCTTGTAATTACTTGGGGCTAGCAGCATAGTACTTTTTCTGTGCTCCTCTTATAGGTTATAAGAGATCTCCCCCCCCCCCTCCTTTTTTTTTTTTTTTTCTTTTTCCCCCCATCAAGATTTTTTGAATATTCTGGCTTGTTATGGGAGTGTACAGTTTTTTGCGACTGCTGAGCTCGTTTGTAGACTTTAGAAGGTTGATAAGGTAAATCCTATTCAATCATATCACTTAGTATATAGCTTGCAAAGTGTGGCGCAGATGCCTACTTCTAGTTATTCAAATCCCAGTTTCAGTCTGGAACAATTACGAGTATGAATAATCTGTTTTATTTATAGGTAGATATTCTCTCAAAAAATGTTTGTCTCCTACATCAAATGCTTTGAAAAAGTATTATATACATTTTAAAATGTCTTGAATTTGATGTTTTTCTTTCTCTCGGTCTAACCTAGAAATTTAGTAATAAAAAAGGGTGCATTGTAATAAAAAAATGCTTTGCAGGACTAGGAAAGGCTAGGGGGTGGGTTTGAAAAAAATCTGAGACGGTCGTCAATCCACTGGCTTGCTTTGCAGCCACTACTGCATATATGACTGTTTACTTCAAACAGCACGTTGCTCTGGATGCACTGTTAAGGAAAAACTTACACAGTGCAGCAGATCACAGCTCTGTTTAAAGAGAACAGCCTAATGTGGAAGCAGTGCTGCAAAGTTAAAGCACTAACAGTTCCTGTTCTTCTCTGCAGGACATAATGCATTTTCTGCGAAGGCCTCTCAGATCCTGCATGTTCTGCCTTGGGGGGAAACGGGTACCGTCTTTTAGAGTTAAATTACAGGAAACGCAGCAAAAAAAAGTGCATTGTAATGTTTGTACAATTATGCATGTAATTAAGCATTTTATGGGATATTGAATTTTTGAGGATTAATGTCCATTTAAAAGTGTAATGCTGGTGCTCTTTCCTTGTTCTTGCATCCACACCTTTTCCTGCTTTAACAAAATTTTTTTTTTCTTTCTGTTATGTGTGATCAGTCCACGGGTCATCATTACTTCTGGGATATAACTCCTCCCCAACAGGAAATGCAAGAGGATTCACCCAGCCAGGAGCTGCATATAGCTCCTCCCCTCTACGTCAGTCTCCAGTCATTCTCTTGCACACCCTAACGACTAGATAGGGATGTGTGAGAGGACTATGGTGATTATACTTAGTTTTTATGACTTCAATCAAAAGTTTGTTATTTTACAATAGCACCGGAGCGTGTTATTACTTCTCTGGCAGAGTTTGAGGAAGAATCTACCAGAAGTTTTTTACTATGATTTTAACCGGAGTAGTTAAGATCATATTGCTGTTCTCGGCCATTCTGAGGGAGGTAAAAGCTTCAGATCAGGGGACAGCGGGCAGGATGAATCTGCATTGAGGGTATGTAGCAGTTTTTATTTTCTGAATGGAATTGATGAGAAAATCCTGCCATACCGTTATAATGTCAGTTATGTATACACTTCAGTATTCTGGGGATGGTATTTCACCGGAACTACTCTGTTAAAAAGTCACTAATCCTTTTAATAAGTATTTATCATGTTAAACGTTTTTGCTGGAATGTAGGAATCGTTTACATTTCTGAGTGGTACTGAGTGAATAATATTTGGGCATTATTTCCACTTGGCAGTTTGTTTGGATTTAATTATGACAGTTTCGTTTCTCTTCACTGCTGTGTGTGAGGGGAGGGGCCGTTTGTGGCGCTCTTTGCTACGCATCAAAAAATTCCAGTCAGTTACTCTTATATTTCCTGCATGATCCGGTTCATCTCTGACAGATCTCAGGGGTCTTCAAACTTCTTTAGAGGGAGGTAGATTCTCTCAGCAGAGCTGTGAGGAATTTTTATTGACCTGTGAATAAAAACGTTGCTCTGTAATTTTTTATGTCAAATTTAATTATTGTTATTTTTCTAATGGGAACAACCTTTGCTAAAAGTTGTGTTTGTTTTTTTAAAGTTTGATGCTATGACTGGTTTTTCAGTTCATTATTTCAACTGTCATTTAATCATTTAATCATTTAATCGTTTAGTACCTCTTTGAGCACAGTACGTTTTTTGCTAAAAAAGATTATAACCAAGTTGCAAGTTTATTGCTAGTGTGTTAAACATGTCTGACTCAGAAGATATCAGTGTCATTTGTTCCAATTGCCAAGGGTTGGAGCCCAATAGAAATTTATGTACTAACTGTATTGATGCTACTTTGAATAAAAGTCAATCTGTACAAATTTGAAACAAATTTTCACCAAACAGCGAGGGGAGAGTTATGCCGACTAACTCGCCTCACGCGGCAGTACCTGCATCTCCTGCCCGGGAGGTGCGTGATATTATGGCGGCCTAGTACATCTGGCGGCCATTACAGATAACTTTACAAGATATGGCTACAGTTATGACTGAAGTTTTGTCTAAATTACCAGAACTAAGAGGCAAGCGTGATCACTCTGGGGTGTGAGAACAGAGTGCGCTGACAATACTAGGGCCATGTCTGATACTGCGTCACAGCTTGCAGGAGCATGAGGACGGAGAGCTTCATTCTGTAGGGTGACGGTTCTGATCCAAACAGATTGGATTCAGATATTTCAAATTTAAATTTTAAATTGGAGAACCTTCCGTGTATTACTAGGGGAGGTCTTAGCAGCTCTCAATGATTGTAACACACGTTGCAATACCAGAGAAACTGTGTAGGTTGGATAAATACTTTGCTGGTACCCAGCCGGGCGATTACTGACGTTTTTCCTATACCTAAGAGACTAACTGAAATAGTTACTAAGGAGTGGGATAGACCCGGTGTGCCGTTTTCACCCCATCCAATATTTAGAAAAGATGTTTCCAATAGACGCCACCAACTCGGGACTTATGGCAAACGGTCCCTAAGGTGGAGGAGCAGTTTCTACTTTAGCTAAGCGTACCACTATCCCGGTGGAGGATAGCTGTGCTTTTTCAGATCCAATGGATAAAAAATTAGAGGGTTACCTTAAGAAAATGTTTGTTCAACAAGGTTTTATATTGCAACCCCTTGCATGTATCGCGCCGATTACGGCTGCGGCAGCATTTTGGATTGAGTCTCTGGAAGAGAACCTTAGTTCATCTACGCTAGACGACATTACGGACAGGCTTAGAGTCCTTAAACTAGCTAATTCATTCATTTCGGAGGCCGTAGTACATTTAACCAAACTTACGGCTAAGAACTCAGGATTCGCCATACAGGCACGTAGGGCGCTGTGGCTAAAATCCTGGTCAGCTGATGTAACTTCTAAGTCCAAATTACTTAATATACCTTTCAAGGGGCAGTCTTTATTTGGGCCCGGTTTGAAAGAAATTATCGCTGACATTACAGGAGGTAAGGGCCACGCCCTACCTCAAGACAAAGCCAAAGCTAAGGCTAGACAGTCTAATTTTCGTCCCTTTCGGAATTTCAAAACAGGAGCAGCATCAACCTCCACTGCACCAAAACAGGAAGGAGCTGTTGCTCGTTACAGACAAGGCTGGAAGCCTAACCAGTCCTGGAACAAGGGCAAGCAGGCCAGGAAACCTGCTGCTGCCCCAAAGACAGCATGAACCGAGGAGCCCCCGATCCGGGACCGGATCTAGTGGGGGGCAGACTTTCTCTCTTCGCCCAGGCCTGGGCAAGAGATGTTCAGGATCCCTGGGCGCTAGAGATCATATCTCAGGGATACCTTCTAGACTTCAAATTATCTCCCCCAAGAGGGAGATTTCATCTGTCAAGGTTGTCAACAAACCAGATAAAGAAGAAGCGTTTCTACGCTGTGTACAAGATCTATTATTAATGGGAGTGATCCATCCGGTTCCGCGGGTCGGAACAAGGACAAGGGTTCTACTCAAACCTGTTTGTGGTTCCCAAAAAAGAGGGAACTTTCAGGCCAATCTTAGATTTAAAGATTCTAAACAAATTCCTAAGAGTTCCATCGTTCAAAATGGAAACTATTCGGACAATCTTACCCATGATCCAAAAGGGTCAGTACATGACCACAGTGGATTTAAAAGATGCTTACCTTCACATACCGATTCACAAAGATCATCACCGGTATCTAAGGTTTGCCTTCTTAGACAGGCACTACCAGTTTGTAGCTCTTCCATTCGGATTGGCTACGGCTCCAAGAATCTTCACAAAGGTTCTGGGTGCCCTTCTGGCGGTACTAAGACCGCGAGGGATTTCGGTAGCTCCGTACCTAGACGACATTCTGATACAAGCTTCAAGCTTTCAAACTGCCAAGTCTCATACAGAGTTAGTTCTGGCATTTCTAAGGTCGCATGGATGGAAAGTGAACGAAAAGAAGAGTTCTCTTTTCCTCTCACAAGAGTTCCATTCTTGGGGACTCTTATAGATTCTGTAGAAATGAAGATTTACCTGACAGAAGACAGGTTAACAAAGCTTCAAAATGCATGCCGTGTCCTTCATTCCATTCAACACCCGTCAGTAGCTCAATGCATGGAGGTGATCGGCTTAATGGTAGCGGCAATGGACATAGTACCTTTTGCACGCCTACACCTCAGACCGCTGCAATTGTGCATGCTAAGTCAGTGGAATGGGGATTACTCAGATTTGTCCCCTACTCTGAATCTGATCAAGAGACCAGAAATTCTCTTCTATGGTGGCTTTATCGGCCACACCTGTCCAGGGGGATGCCATTCAGCAGGCCAGACTGGACAATTGTAACAACAGACGCCAGCCTACTAGGTTGGGGCGCTGTCCTGGAATTCTCTGAAGGCTCAGGGACTATGGAATCAGGAGGAGAGTCTCCTTCCAATAAACATTCTGGAATTGAGAGCAGTTCTCAATGCCCTTCTGGCTTGGCCCCAATTAACAACTCGGGGGTTCATCAGGTTTCAGTCGGACAACATCACGACTGTAGCTTACATCAACCATCAGGGAGGGACAAGAAGCTCCCTAGCAATGATGGAAGTATCAAAGATAATTCGCTGGGCAGAGTCTCACTCTTGCCACCTGTCAGCAATCCACATCCCGGGAGTGGAGAACTGGGAGGCGGATTTCTTGAGTCGCCAGACTTTTCATCCGGGGGAGTGGGAACTTCATCCGGAGGTCTTTGCCCAAAATACTTCGACGTTGGGGCAAACCAGAGATAGATCTCATGGCGTCTCGCCAGAACGCCAAACTTCCTCGCTACGGGTCCAGATCCAGGGATCCGGGGAGCGGTTCTGATAGATGCTTTGACAGCACCTTGGAACTTCGGATGGCTTATGTGTTTCCACCCTTCCCGCTGCTTCCTCGATTGATTGCCAAAATCAAACAGGAGAGAGCATCAGTGATTCTAATAGCGCCTGCATGGCCACGCAGGACTTGGTATGCAGATCTAGTGGACATGTCATCCTGTCCGCCTTGGTCTCTACCTCTAAGACAGGACCTTCTGATACAGGGTCCATTCAAACATCAAAATCTAACTTCTCTGAAGCTGACTGCTTGGAAATTGAACGCTTGATTTTATCAAAAACGTGGTTTTTCTGAGTCGGTTATTGATACCCTGATACAGGCTAGGAAGCCTGTTACCAGAAAGATTTACCATAAAATATGGCGTAAATACCCTATACTGGTGCGGAATCCAAAGGTTACTCCTGGAGTAAGGTTAGGATTCCTAGGATATTGTCCTTTTCTACAAGAAGGTTTAGAAAAGAGGTTTATCAGGCTAGTCATTAAAGGGACAGATTTCAGCTCTGTCCATCTTGTTACACCAGGCGTCTGTCAGAAAATTCCAGACGTCCAGGCCTTTTGTCAGGCTTTAGCTAGGATCAAGCCTGTGTTTTTAAAGCTGTTGCTCCGCCATGGAGTTTAAACTTAGTTCTTAACGTTTTACAGGGTGTTCCGTTTGAACCCCTTCATTCCATTGATATAAAATTGTTATCTTGGAAAGTTCTGTTTTTAATGGCTATTTCCTCGGCTCGAAGAGTCTCTGAGTTATCAGCCTTACATTGTGATTCTCCTTATCTGATTTTCACTCAGACAAGGTAGTTCTGCGTACTAAACCTGGGTTCTTACCTAAGGTAGTCACTTAACAGAATATCAATCAAGAGATTGTTGTTCCATCCTTGTGTCCAAATCCTTCTTCAAAGAAGGAACGTCTTCTACACAATCTGGATGTAGTTCGTGCCCTCAAGTTCTACTTGCAGGCAACTAAAGATTTTCGCCAAACTTCTTCCCTGTTTGTCGTTTATTCTGGACAGAGGAGAGGTCAAAAAGCTTCTGCTACCTCTCTCTCTTTTTGGCTTCGTAGCATAATACGTTTAGCCTATGAGACTCGCTGGACAGCAGCCTCCTGAAAGAATTACAGCTCATTCCACTAGAGCTGTGGCTTCCACTTGGGCCTTTAAGAATGAGGCCTCTGTTGAACAGATTTGCAAGGCTGCAACTTGGTCTTCGCTTCATACTTTTCCAAATTTTACAAATTTGACACTTTTGCTTCTTCGGAGGCTATTTTTGGGAGAAAGGTTCTTCAGGCAGTGGTTCCTTCTGTATAATGAGCCTGCCTATCCCTCCCCGTCATCCGTGTACTTTTGCTTTGGTATTGGTATCCCAGAAGTAATGATGACCCGTGGACTGATCACACATAACAGAAGAAAACATAATTTATGCTTACCTGATAAATTCCTTTCTTCTGTTGTGTGATCAGTCCACGGCCCGCCCTGTTTTTAAGGCAGGTAAATATTTTTTAAATTATAACTCCAGTCACCACTTCACCCTTGGTTACTCCTTTCTCGTTGATTCTTTGGTCGAATGACTGGGGACTGACGTAGAGGGGAGGAGCTATATGCAGCTCTGCTGGGTGAATCCTCTTGCATTTCCTGTTGGGGAGGAGTTATATCCCAGAAGTAATGATGACCCGTGACCTGATCACACAACAGAAGAAAGGAATTTATCAGGTAAGCATAATTATGTTTTCTTCCCTTTAGTGACAAATTCCTGTCTGCTTCCTACCGTTCGTGGCTTTTCAATTTCTATCTGTGGCCGCCAACTGCTCAGCTATGTCGGGACCTGTGCCAAGTCGGGCCCGTGTATACACGGATGTGAACACACACAGACCCCGTGAATATTGGGACTATGAATCACACGTGGTAGAATGGGGGTGAGTAATAAACAAGTACTTTTCTAGCATTTTTCAGTTATACTTGGTTTATTTTATCTTCTATAAAATACATCTTCTGTTAGAAGGGAAAAAAACATAAGTAGAATTGGGTACAATATTTTGAATTAAAGGGACATAATACTCATATGCTATCAACTGTAACTGTAAAAAGCACAAGAAAATATAACCTGAGCGCATCTATGTAATAAAATATATTTTGCCTCAATTTCTTCAGCTCACCAGTTATTGCTGTGTAAATAGTTATTCTCCAGCTGTGAGTTAGATAAAAAAATAGCCCATCAGCAGTGCTGAAGTAATGCTTTGCCTTTGCTGTGATCTCATGAGATTTCATAGAACTTAAACTGAATAGGAAAATAACATTACTGTCTGCACATGACACATGCACACTCCCTAGCAAGTACTGGGACAAGCATCCTGCTTAGTCTTTACAGTGGGGTGTGTATACTTAGGACAGTTGAGGTAAAATATCTTCCCTTTTTTACATGGTGATCAGGTGATATTTTCTAGTAGGCTTTTTACAGCTATGCTGCATCACTTTCATGTGCTTCATCATTTGGGTATCATGGCTCTTTAAGGTGGTGTCACTGGCTCCTAGAATTTTACACCTGGCTCCTAACTTTTTGGATTATTCTCCATATATCTATACACACATACCACTGTTTGGCTCTTAACATATAGGAGCTAGTACGTATATTTAACAGATTTGTTGACCCCTGCCCTGTAAATATGTGAGTACTGGGTAAGTAGAGGTACATAAGTTACAGTATCTCACAAAACTGAGTACACCCCTCACATTTTTGTAAATATTTTATTATATCTTTTCATGTGACAACACTGAAGAAATTACACTTTGCTACAATGTAAAGTAGTGAGTGTATTGCCTGTATAACAGTGTACATTTGCTGTTCCCTCAAAATAACTCAACACAGCCATTAATGTCTAAACTGTTAGCAACAAAAGGGAGTACACCCCTAAGTGGAAATGTCCAAATTGGGCCCAGTTAGCCATTTACCCTCCCTGGTGTCATGTGACTCGTTAGTGTTAAAAGGTCTCAGGTGTAAATGGGGAGCAGTTATGTTAAATTTGGTGTTATTGCTCTAACTCTCTCTCATACTGGTCATTGGAAGTTCAACATGGCACCTCATGGCAAAGAACTCTCTCTCTCTCAAGGTTCTGAAAAAAAGAATTGTTGCTCTACATAAAGATGGCCTAGGCTATAAGAAGATTGCCAAGACCCTGAAACTGAGCTGCAGCACAGTGGGCAAGACCATACAGCGGTTTCCCAGGACAGGTTCCACTCAGAACAGGCCTCGCCATGGTCGACCAAAGAAGATGATTGAACGTGCTCAGCATCATATCCAGAGGTTGTCTTTGGGAAATAGACGTCTGAGTGCTGCCAGCATCGCTGCATTGTTTGAAGAGGTGGGGGGTCAGCCTGTCAGTGCTCAGACTATACGCCGCACACTGCATGACTGTCGTCCTATAAGGAAGCCTCTTCTAAAGATGCACAAGAAAGCCCGCAAACAGTTTGCTGAAGACAGCAGACTGACATGGATTACTGGAACCATGTCCTGTGGTCAGATGAGAACAAGATAAACTAATTTGGTTCAGATGGTGTCAAGCGTGTGTGGTGGCAACCAGGTGAGGAGTACAAAGACAAGTGTGTTTTGCCTACAGTCAAGCATGGTGGTGGGGTTGTCATCTGGACCTTCATGAGTGCTGCCGGCACTGGGGAGCTACAGTTCATTGAGGGAACCATGAATGCTAACGTACTGTGACATACTGAAGCAGAGCATAATCCCCCCCCCCCCTCCCTTTGGAGACTGGGCCGCAGGGCAGTATTCCAACATAACAACCCTAAACACACCTCCAGCTCTGAACTCCATGCCCAAGAGGGTTAAGGCAGTGCTGGAAAATTATGGTGGCCACACAAAATATTAACACTTTTGGGCCCAATTTGGACATTTCCACTTCGAGGTGTACTTGCTTTTGTTGCCAATGATTTAGACATTAATGGCTGTGTTGAGTTATTTTGAAGGGACAGCAAATTTACACTGTTATACAGGCTGTACACTCATTACTTTACATTGTAGCAAAGTGTAATTTCTTCGGTGTTGTCACATGAAGATATAAAATATTTACAAAAATGTGAGTGGTGCACTCACTTTTGTTAGATACTGTAGATGTGTTGAGTTATACTTTGATGGGACTATTTAAATATGTAACAAATGTTCAAAGATGTGCAAAATGTGTGAATGCTTTTTTAGTGACTCTTTCTTGTCTACAGAAACCAGGATGATTATCAGCTTGTGAGAAAGCTAGGTCGAGGCAAATATAGTGAAGTCTTTGAAGCCATTAATATCACAAATAATGAGAAGGTGGTTGTGAAAATTCTAAAGGTGAGCAGCTTCAATTATAGCTCTGTTTCTGTAAATTGCTATGGGCAAAAACAAACTTGGCCATTGCTGTGTCCCATGATTATGAGGAGTTAAGTGTTAATGATTTCTGGGTGTCATGCACTTTGCAGCTTTTCTCACAACTCTTCCCATTTATTTTTAGCCTGTGAAGAAGAAGAAAATTAAGCGTGAGATCAAGATTCTGGAAAACTTGCGGGGGAGGGCCAAACATCATTACTCTTGCAGACATAGTAAAAGACCCAGTGGTTAAGCAGGTGGGCCAGCTTATATAAGTTAACATGGTGTGTGGAAGCCACGAGGAGCCATTCCTTTATTTGCTATCTTATTTCTCTTCAGTCCCCGGACGCCGGCTCTGGTTTTCGAACATGTGAACAATACAGATTTCAAGGTGAAGTACCGAAATGTTTTATCTTATATTACACACTCACACTGTCTTTTACAAGATATGACGAGTCCACGGATTTCATCCTTACTGGGATTACGGCTCCTGGTCCAGCAGGAGGAGGCAAAGAGCAAAACAGCAGATATATATATATATATATATATATATATAATATATATATATATATATATATAATATTATATATATATATATATTTTATATTATATATATATATATATATATATATATATATAATATATTATATATATATATATATATTATATATATTATATACTATATATATCTCCTCCCTCCCACTCCAGTCACTCTTTGCCTGTGTTAGTGATAGGAAGAGGTAAAGTGAGGTGTTAGTTTAGATTCTTCAGTCAAGAAGTTTATTTTAAAATGGTGCCAGTGAGTACTATTTTTCTCAGGGAGAAATCGTCAGTCAACTTCCCAGAGGAGTGGAGAACATTTTATTTTCTGCCCTGATGTTGATGATCTTAGCAAACATTATCTAAGATCCTGCTGGTTCCCACATAGCGGTTGAAGGTAGTGTAAAGAAACATCTTCAGTGTGGAGAACCGTGTTATGCTGCAATCAGCATTGAGGTGTGTTCAGTCATTTGCTTCTGGGGAGACTAGATACATCAGAACAGGCTGACATTATTCCCAGTACTGGGGAGGGGTAATCGGTATGCACTATATAAATGGAAATGGGTGTGCCTGGAATTCCCTTTTATTTTGATTATTTATCAGTGTGTTTGTGCAGTGACTATTGTGTTTGCTTATGTTGTGTGGACTGACGCTGGGAGATGAGGTTTGCTTCTTAAGGGCTGTCGTTATTTATATTCCTTATAACTGGCTTTGGGGGGTGTGTATAAGAGGGGCACATGGCGTTTTTTTTTTTAGTTATTTGAGTGGGAAACCGACATGTTTCTTCTTCCCATGCGGGGTCTCAGTACGGCTCGAGTTACACCCACGGTGGGCGGGGCCTAGTTTCGCGCACTCAGCCGCGCAGTAATCATCCAGATCGGATGCAGGGTCCTGGGCTCCGGTGTGGCCTAAGTCAGTTGTGCACATAGGGGTACAAAGAAGCTTGGGAGCGCTGCTCACGGAAGATCAGTGTTGTCAGGGGGCAGGTAGGCGCCGCAGCAGGGCTGTGGCGGAGGTTCAAGTGTCTGGAGTGTGATAAAATTTGTATATAGAATAACTGAACAAATGAAGCAGTATTAAGTTAGTTTGTGCACATATGGGCACTGTTTATCGCTGCAAAGTTGTTACACTGCTAGCAGAATTTTCTTTGTTTTTTTTTTAGTTAAAGGCGCAGTAGTTTTTTTTTTTTTTTTTTTTATTTGGCTATATGATTGGACTAAAAGGTTAAATATATCAAGTAAAGAACAACTTTTATTGCTGGTCTGTTTAACATGTCTGAACTTCAGGAAAGTACTAATTGTTCTATGTGTTTAGATGCCAATGTGGAACCCCCCTCTTACTTTTTGTCCCTCATGTACTGAAAGGGCCTTACAATGTAAAGAACAGAATTTCTTTAATGCAAGTATGTCTAAGGATGCATCTCAGACTGATGAGAATCAGGGTATGCCACTACTTTCTCCCCAAGCGTCACAACCTTTTAACACCCACCCAAGCGACGCCATGTTCTTCAACCGCGTCCACTTCATTTACTCTGCAGGATATGGCTGCAGTTATGTCATCTAACCTTAGAGGTTTTATCTAAGTTGCCAGTGTTTCAGGGCAAACGCAGCAGGACAGAAGCCACTCTGATTCCTGCGACTTCTGATACTTTGATGGCTATTTCTGATGTACCCTCACAGGGATCTGATTTGGGGGGTAGAGAACTCCTGTCTGAGGGGAAACTTTCCGACTTGGGAAGTGTGTTGCCTCAAACGGACTCTGACATCATGTCCTTCCGATTTAAGCTTTAAAACCTCCGCCTGTCACTTCGGGAGGTTTGAGCAACTCTGGATGACTGACTCTATTGTGGTACCATCAGAGAAATTGTCTAAGATGGACAAATACTTAAAGGTGCCTTGCTTACTCTGTTTTTCCGGTTCCTAAGAGAATCTTGGCAATTATTACGCAGGAATGGGATAAGACCGGGTATCCAGTTCTCACCTTCTCCCTAATTTTAAGAAAATGTATCCAATAGCTGACACTGTTCACGACTCTTGGCAAACAGTCCCTAAGGTGGAGGGAGCTATATCTACCCTGGCTAAGCGTACAACTATTCCTATTGAGGACAGTTGTGCTTTCAAAGATCCTATTGATAAAAAGTTGGAGGGTCTTCCTGAAAGTTATTTATTCATCAGGGTTTTCTTTTACAACCGACGGCCTGTATTGTACCAGTTACAACTGCGGCGGCCTTTTGGTTTGACGCCTCTTAAGACTAAGACTCATTTAGAGGAAATTTTAGATAGAATTAAGGCTCTTAAGTTGGCTAATTCTTTTATTACGGATGCCGCCTTTCAGATTGCTGAATTGGCGGCTATGCGGGATTTAACATTTTAGCGTGTAGAGCGTTATGGTTAAAATCTTGGTCTGCTGATGTGTCATCTAAGTCAAAGCTTTTGGCTATTCCTTTCAAAGGAAAGACCCTATTCGGTCCTGACTTGAAGGAATTCATTTCTGACATTACGGGAGGTAAGGGTCATCTCCTACCTCAGGATAAAGCAGCTAAACTGAGGGGTAAACAGAATAATTTCGGAATTTCAAAGTAGTCCCCTCTCCTCCGCTAAACAGGAAGGGAATTTTGCTCAAAGCCAAGTACATCTGGAGACCCCCAACCAGGCTTGGAACAAAAAAACAACCCAAGAAGCCCGCTGCTAGCTCCCAAGACAGCATGAAGGGGCTGCCCCCGATCCGGGACCAGATCTAGTAGGGGGCAGACTTACTCTCTTTACCCAGGCTTGGATAAGAGATGTTCAGGACCCCTGGACACTGGAAATCGTCTCCCAAGGGTATCAACTGGAATTCAGAAATTTTCTGCCAAGGGGGAGGTTTCTTCTTTTACGATTGTCTGTCTGTAGACCAGATAAAGAGAGGCGTTCTTACATTGTGCAAAAGACTCTCTACTATGGGAGTAATTCGTCCCGTTCAATATAGGGGCAGGGGTTTTACTCAAATCTTTTTGTGGTACCCAAAAAAAGAGGGCATGTTTTGACCCATTTTAGATCTCAAGAGTCTAAACAAGTTTCTCAGAGTTCCATCTTTCAAGATGGAGACTATTCGGACAATTCCTGCCATTGATCCAGGAGGGTCAATATGACTACCCTTGGACTTGAAGGTTGCATATCTTCATATTCCTATCCACAAGGATCATCACCAGTTCCTAAGGTTTGCCTTCCTGGATAAACATTTTCAGTTCGTGGCTCTTCCCTTCGGGTTGGCCACAGCACCCAGGATCTTCACGGAGGTTCTAGGGTCTCTTCTGGGGGTTCTCAAGCCGTGGGCCATTGCAGTGGCGCCTTATCTGGACGATATTCTGATCCAGGCGTCTTACCAACTGACAATCTTATACAGACATGGTTCTGTCCTTTCTGAGGACTCACGGGTGGAAGGTGAATCTAGAAAAGAGTTCACTAATTCCACAGACAAGGGTTCCTTTCTTGGGAACTCTAATAGATTCTATATCCATGAAAATTTTCTTGACGGAAGTTAGAAAGTTAGATTCTTAATACTCCAATCCTCGACCATCAGTGGCTCAGTGCATGGAGGTGATTGGATTGATGGTGGCGGCAATGGACATCATTCCATTTGCTCGCTTTCATCTCAGACCACTACAGCTGTGCATGCTCAGGCAGTGGAATGGAGATTATGCAAATTTGTCTCCTCAGATAGATCTGGATCAGGAGACAAGAGACTCTTTGGTGGTTGTCGCCGGATCATCTGTCCCAAGGTACGTGCTTCCGCAGACCCTCTTGGGTGATAGTGACAACGGACGCCAGTCTCCTAGGCTGGGGTGCAGTCTGGAATTCCCTGAAGGCTCAGGGGGTATGGACGCGGTCGGAGTCTCTTCTTCCAATCAATATTCTAGAATTAAGAGCAATATTCAATGCGCTTCAGACTTGGCCTCAGTTGACTTTGACCAAATTCATCCGATTTCAGTCGGACAACATCACGACTGTGGCTTACATCAATCATCAGGGAGGAACAAGGAGTTCCTTAGAGATGACCGAAGTATCCAAGATAATTCGGTGGGCGGAAGCTCACTCTTATCTGTCAGCAATCCACATCCCAGGAGTGGACAACTGGGAAGCGGACTTTTTGAGCAGACAGACGTTTCATTTGGGGGAATGGGAACTCCATCCGGAGGTCTTGCCGCTCTGATCCTCAAATGGGGCAGACTGGAGTTGGATCTTATGGCATCCCGTCAGAATGCCAAACTCCCAAGATACGAATCCAGATCCAGGGATCCTAAGGCCGAACTGATGCCTTGGCAGTTCCTTGGTCGTTCAACCTAGCTTATGTGTTTCACTGTTTGCTCTCCTTCCCGTGTGATTGCTCGGATCAAACAGGAGACAGCTTCTGTAATTCTCATTGCTCCTGCGTGGCCTCGCAGGACTTGGTATGCCGATCTGGTGGACATGTCACACCATGTGACATTGAGGCAGGACCTTCTCATTCAGGGACCCTTCCATCAACTGAATCTGGTTTCTCTGCATCTGACTGCTTGGAGATTTAAATGCTTGATTTTATCTAAGCGGGGTTTTTTCTGATTCGGCCATTGATACTTTGATTCAGGCACGTATGCCTGTCACTAGAAAGATCTACCATAAGATATGGCGTAAATATCATTGGTGCGAATCCAAGGGCTACTCATGGAGTAGAGTTAGGATTTCTAGGATTTTATCTTTTCTCCAAGAAGGATTGGAGAAAGGGTTGCCAGCAAGTTCCTTAAAGGGACAAATTTCTGCTTTGTCAATTTTGCTACACAAGCGTCTGGCAGATATTCCCGACGTTCAGTCTTTTTGTCAGGCTTTGACTAGAATCAAGCCTGTGTTCAGACCAATTGCTCCACCCTGGAGTTTGAATTTAGTTCTTAATGTTCTTCAAGGGGTTCCGTTTGAACCCATGCATTCCACAGATATTAAGTTATCTTGGAAGGTTTTATTTTTGGTTGCTATTTCTTCTGCTCGCAGAGTTTCTGAGCCTTCAGCTTTACAATGTGACTCTTATCTTATTTTCCATTCTGATAAGGTGGTTTTACGTACGAAACCTGGTTTCCTTCCTAAGGTTGTTTCTAATAAGAATATTAATCAGGAAATTGTTCTTTCATTGTGTCCTAATCCTCCTCCTAAAAAGGAGTGTCTATTGCATAACTTGGACGTGGTCCGTGCCCTGAAGTTTTACTTGCCAGGCGACTAAGGAATTTCGTCAATCATCTTTATTATTTATTTTTTCTGGAAAACGTAGGGGCCAGAAAGCTACGGCTACCTCATTCCTTTTGGCTGAAGAGTATCATCCGTCTGGCATATGAGACTGCTGGACAGCAGCCTCCTGAAAGAATTACGGCTCATTCCACTAGGGCTGTGGCTTCTTCATGGGCATTTAAAAATGATGCTTCTGTTGAACAGATTTGCAAGGCTGCAACTTGGTTGCCTCTTCACACTTTTTCCAAATTTTACAAATTTGATACTTTTGCTTCATCTGAGGCTGTTTTTGGGAGAAAGGTTCTTCAAACAGTGGTGCCTTCTGTTTAGGTTACTGTCTTGTCCCTCCCTTTCATCCGTGTCTATAGCTTTGGTATTGTATCCCATAAGTAAGGATGAAATCTGTGGACTTGTCATATCTTGTAAAAGGAAATGTATGCTTACCTGATAAATTTTATTTCTTTTACGATATGACGAGTCCACGGCCCACCCTGTCATTTCTAAGACAGGTATGTATTTATTTTTATTAAACTTCGGTCACCTCTGCACCTTTGGCTTTTCCTTTCTCTTCCTAACTTCAGTCGAATGACTGGAGTGGGAGGAAGGGAGGAGCTATATATACAGCTCTGCTGTGGTTGCTCTTTGCCTCCTCCTGCTGACCAGGAGGCGTAATCCCATAAGTAAGGATGAAATCCGTGGACTCGTCATATCGTAAAAAATAAATTTATTAGGTAAGCATAAATTTACCTTTTAGTTTGTGTGTTTTTAATGGGAAAGTGAACTTGGGTATACAGCAAATAAGAATTAATTTCCTTTAAAGTTGGTGTAGGATCTTTCTTTAAAAAAGCCCTCACTGGAATTTTTGATTTCTTTTTAAATTTCTGGTTTACACAGCTATTAGCAATTACTGTCATATCGTATTGAAATTTCTAGTATAGGAAGACGTATTAACAGGGAAGGCAGCTATTTCAAATGGTAAAGAAGATATTTGCAAAATGCCCTTTAGGTGTCCTGGTGGTACATGAGTTTATCGTACCTTGATTTAAATGTCTTGTTACTTAACATTTTGCACTGAAAGCTTTATAGTCCTCAGGAGTCTAGGCTTGTAAGATTAGATTTTGAGTAATGACTGTTTAGGATTTTGTTTTGTTAACTGCAATGATCCTTTTTTTTTTTTTTTTTTATAAGTGATAATGTGCTTAATGCTGTGTAATTTGCTTTCATACAGCAGTTGTATCAGACTCTCACAGATTACGATATTAGATTCTACATGTATGAGATATTAAAGGTAAGTGTCTTATTTATATATTTGATCAAGCATTGAGACACATCCCACTGATTTTTTTTTTTTTTTTTTTGAGGGGGGTGAGGTGCAGTTATTGGGCATATGGCCCTGTTTGACTTGTGTCCCATTAACTTCATGATTCTGATAGCATGCCTTTATTAAAAACAACTTTCTAATTTACTTGCACACTGAGGCACCAGCTCTTACTAAAATTGAGTATGTGCAAGAATTTAAAGAATGTGATTGGCTGCTGGTACAGTGTGCAAGTAAAATGGAAGTATAATTTTTCAGAAAACAATCTACTGTATTGGTCCTTTAGTGGGTTTGTGGTATACCTACTAGAAGAACAAAATAAGTTCAGCTTTACATGGGTGTTAAAGTAACATGCAACTAAAATAAGGCATTTAGGGTTTTTTTGTTCCTTTTGCTAAAATTTGTTTATACTTGTGGAGTCGCTGTCCTCCAGCAGAATCACTGGAGTGTCCCTTACCAAGCAGAGAGTAATCTGTCCCTCGGCATGTTGTACAAACTTGCACGTCGTCTTACAAAAGTAAAATATACAGCTTAATCTAGCTTTGGTATTGCAGGATTGAAAGTTTGGTGTTTTTAATGTCAATTTAATACATCTCATGGATGAGTGGGTGGTGGCTGCTCTAAAGTGTGGCAACAAGATATCGGGTTTTGGCAGACACTTATTAGAAAAAATAGATCTATACAAAATATGCTAGATGTTACAAACAAATCTGTATAAAACCGCTGCCTTCTATCGGTCTCTCCCTAAAGGCTGCTACGGAATAGTGGGTATGGAGTATAGAGGCACAGGTCTGTCCTTATCTGGTGCTCCGATTAAGCCTGGGAATACAAGTGCTTTGCTTTTTATTTGTGTAGATCAACACAAAGGTGCTTTCAAATTTTACTGCTCTTGAGAAAGACGAATATATAGTTGAAACGCGTAGAGCTATTTATAAGCGCTTTTATACTTGTCCTTAGTGACACATTTTAAATAAATGATTTGTTTTTGTAAGGAATATTTGTTTTGCTGCCTTTGGAATTATTATACCGTGACCAGAAGTACTATAAGAGGAGCCGGATTTTGATTATTTTGGAGTGAGTATACTACACATTATATACACTGTGTAATACCACACTTTGAGCATAAATCTATTTGCAGTTACATCTTAACCAGAAGAGACCATATACAGTATACATGTTATACTTAAACGAAGAAGCCGGACTCTGAATTTTTCAGAGTAAGTATACCGCACTAATTATATGGTGTTGATCTTCACAAATAAAAAGCAAAGCACTTGTATTCCCAGGCTTAATCGGAGCACCAGATAAGGACAGACCTGTGCCTCTATACTCCATACCCACTTTGGCAGTAACTTGCAATCCCTGTCAGATGGTGATTGGAGTGCATGAATGTCTTAAAATTGAGGATGTTGCAGCACTGCGTATTATGTTAGTATGTTTTATAAAATTATAAGTAAACAATGTTTGAAAAGGGTCCTTGGTAAAGATAATGTGGGGTGTGAGGGTAATTTTAGATGCTATTGGAGGAAGGTGGTCCATTGGGTGTTTACTTATTTTGCTATCTCCTTTAGGCTCTGGACTATTGTCACAGTATGGGCATAATGCATAGAGATGTAAAGCCTCACAATGTTATGATTGATCATGAACACAGAAAGGTATGTGAAACCACCCGGAGTCATATGCTGCAGCTTTCACCTACATTTACCATATCCCCCTAAATACATTTTGTTCTCCTTCCTTCAGCTGCGTCTTATAGACTGGGGTCTGGCTGAGTTTTATCATCCTGGGCAGGAGTACAATGTGAGAGTTGCCTCCAGATACTTCAAAGGACCTGAGCTCCTTGTAGATTATCAGGTAAGTGGAAGCTCATCCTGCTTAATTACATGGCATTATGGCTGTTCAGGAATTAACATGGGTTGCCTTTTACAGATGTATGACTATAGTCTGGACATGTGGAGCTTGGGCTGCATGCTGGCCAGTATGATCTTCAGGAAGGAGCCATTCTTCCATGGACATGACAACTATGACCAGGTGAGAAGCTGTATGCATCCTAATGCAGTCTTTGTAAGATGTAAACCTATTTTGAAGCTCTCATGGGAAATCCTGTCTCTAAATGCATAAGGTCTCAAGTGAAGTTAAAGGGACATTCCGGTCAAAATTTAAATGCACATAGATAAATTACATCTTTGAATAAAAACACATTTGCAATTTACACTTATATGCTAAAATGCTTCTAATAGGTTTTCACTGTTTTAGTATTTACATTTTTCTCTGCACGTGAAGCATAGCTAGATATTCTCAGGGCACCATCATTTTAAATACTGCAGCTGCTCTTAGCATCAGTGGAGCTTGTATCATGTCGGCAATTAGCAAATTGAGTCATTGCCAGGTGGTACAAACACATTAAGCTCTCTTAACAAGTGCTTTGTTTAAAATGCTAGTGCACGGTGCATATTTGAATACACATTTTGAAGCAGCTACAGCTTTTATTTGAAACATTTTTGCTAATATATGTATATTACAAAATGCTTCTATTCAAAACTGAAATACATCCATGTGGATTCCAATTTTGGCTGGAACGTCCCTTTAAACTTTATTGCTTTACCTGCAGGTATGAAAAGACATGTTTAGATATTTGTCAGGTATTTGTAGAGCGCCAACAGATTCCGCAGCGCTATAAACATAGGGTATACAAGATAACATTTACAGTGATCAAATGGGTAGAGGGCCCTGCTGAGCTGCGCTGTTGTAGTCGGCTCCTATAAAGGTGAACTACAGTCAGGCTCAAAGGCTTACATGCTTAAAGCACAGTCAAGTCCCAAAAAAACTTTCATGATTTAAATAGGGAATGTATTTTTAAACAACTTTCCAATTTACTTTTATCACCAATTTTGCTTTGTTCTTTTGGTATTCTTAGTTGAAAGATAATTCTAGGAGGTTCATATGCTAATTTCTTAGACCTTGAAGACTGCCTCTAATCTGAATGCATTTTGAACACTAGAGGGCATTAGTTCATGTGTTTCATATAGATAACATTGAGCTTGTGCACGTGAAGTTACCCTGGAGTGAGCACTGATTTGCTAAAATGCAAATCTGTCAAAAGAACTGAAATAAGAGGGGAGTTTGCAGAGGCTTAGATGCAAGGTAATCACAGAGGTAAAAAGTGTATTTCTATAACAGTGTTGGTTATCCAAAACTGGGGAATGGGTAATAAAAATTTTCTTTTTAAACAATAAGTCTGGTGTTGACTGTCCCTTTAAGGGGTTCAAGGGGAAAGCAGTGGATATAGGGAGGTTATTGTAGATTGTATGCATATCTGAATAGTAGAGTCTTTAGGGAGTACTTGAAGCTTTCAAAACTAGGGGAGAGTCTTGTGGTGCGAGGCAGAGAGTTCCGTAACATGGGAGCCAGTCTGGAGAAGTCTTGTAAATGGGAATGTGACAAGGTAAGAGTGGAGGAGAGTAGGAGATCATTAGCGGAGCCAAAGGACGGGACGGAGAGTATCTGGAGACGAGGTCTGAGATGTAGGGAGGGCAGTGCAGTCGAGGGGTTTGTATGTCAGTGAGAATTTTGTGTTTAACCCTGGAGGCAAGAGGAAGCCAGATGAAGAGCGATGTGTAAGGAAGATGAGCCTGGCAGAGGCATTCATTATGGATTGTAAAGGAGCTAGGCGGCAGCAAGGGAGGCCAGAGAGGATGGAGTTGCAGTAGTCGAGGCGGAAAAGGATGAGAGAGTGGATTTATGGATAGATCTATAGAATGTTTCAGGAGTGTCAGTAATGTTGGTGTATTTATCAGCAGCAGTTGCCACCAATGTTTTACGTATTGTAATTATGAATATTAATAATAGCAGTATAAAATTGTCAGCGATATCTACAATTAATATAGCAGAATTTTGTCAATACACTACAGTAAGATGTTAAATATCTGTAGTGTACCCCAAAATATTTCTAAATATCTATAAATTTGACAAATATTATAAAAAAATATTTATTCTCAATATATAATATTCCTAAATTCTGATCAGTTGATCTTTATATACACCTTGATTATATTTATGTAGTAGCAGAATATCACATATGACAGTTATATCTATCAATTTATCAATACAATATTAAAATATATATCAGGCTATAGAGATTTAGATTAATTATTTTTAAATAGATATTGTCTATTATCCCATGTATGGACACTATTTCTATAAATTAACATTAACTAAAAATGAATCACTTAACAAATATCCTACATTAATTTTACAAGAACAATTTGTATTTAACCTTATTCCAATGCCAAAATATGGACTACTAACTTAACAATGCTTAGTTAATAACAACCAAATATTTCTACATAAATCTTACCAAATCTCAATAAATCTAATAGAACTTCCAGAAAAATATATAAAAAAAAATTCCCCTTCTTTGCATAGTCTCTTTGTCTGAGACAAATTTTACCTTTATCTCTAAATCATCCAATGGAAATACTCTGGGTACGCCCTTTTTAGTCTTAGCTTCTCTCATTGGCCCTTGGAAATGCATATGGTAATTTTAAATCCATGACAATTTAAAATACCCTTTGGTTGCAATTCTCGTATTGAACACCGTGGGGGAAAATAGGCAATGGAATGTAGTTTCATTAGCAAATACTACAGAAAAATATATTTCTCTTGTAAGATGTATCAAGTCCACGGATTCATCCATACTTCTGGGATATTCTCCTTCCCTACAGGAAGTGGCAGAGAGCACCCACAGCAGAGCTGTCTATATAGCTCCACCCCCAGTCATTCTCTCTGCCTGCTTAACTGCTACGAAGGGCAAAGTGAGTGTGGTGACAATGTTAGTTTTTATTTTCTCAAGCAAAAGTTTATTTTAAATGGTACCGGTGTGTACTATTTACTCTGACAGAAAAGGGATGAAGATTTCTGCAAGGAGGATGATGATCTTAGCATTTTGTAACTAAGATCCACTGCTATTCTCACAAGGGCTGAAGAGCACAGGAAAACTTCAGTTGGGGGAACAGTTTGCAGGCTAAACTGCATTAAGGTATGTTCAGTCTATTTTTTTTCTAGACAGACTGTTATTTCTAGAAAAGGCTGGCAATATCCCCATGAGGGAAAGCTAAGCTGTATTCAGTAAAAGAGGAATCCAAGCTTGCATAAAGGGCTCATAGTTACTGGTGACACTGATAGGAAAAAACGTTTTGGTTTAATTACAAATAAAACGTTTTTTGAGGGACTTTAAGGGATCATTGTGGCTTGTTTAAGGGTTATTAACCCACATGCCTAGTTTAAGAAACTCTGGTGTTTTTTAGGTTCCATAACTTCGAGTGATGTAGGAGGGGCCTATTTTCAGTTGCACAGTTTATTTACCTCAGAAGCATCCAGCTACTTCTCCAGAGATTCCTGCTGTATTTGAGGGCTGTAAAGAGGTTTTTTTCCCCACAAATTGTTCCTAAAGGGCAGGTAGGCGCCTCAGCAGAGCTGTGGCAAGGTGCTGAACGTTTTTTTTTTTACCGGTTTGTTCTTTTCAATCCGGTTTTTACATTAAGGGGTTAATTATTTATTTGCATAGTGGTGCAAAGTTACTAAGGCTTTATGATGCTACTGTAAAAATTTTGTTGTGTTTACTGCTTTTTTACACTATATTGCAGAGTTTATGCAGCTTTTTTCTCTTAAAGGCACAGTACCGTTTTTGTTTAAAGTGTTATTTACTTTGATTAAAGTGTTTTCCAAGCTTGCTCGTTACATTACTATAGATAAGGATGAGAAAGAGGCGCACAAATGTGTGTATCTGTATGAACTGAATACAGGTGAACTTCTGGTATTATGCACAGGGTACTCACACAGTATACGAGCACACCAATGTGCTTGTAGAAACGGGCTGGTAATCAGAGCAAACCAGCTGGCTCTCTCCGGTATGCAGCACTCCGCTAACTCCTGGTAGTGGCTTGCTTGTTTATCGGCGTGTACATTCAAGGCAAAAAGTATTTTGTGTAAAACCAAATAACTTTAATATTATTGAATAGCATACAAGCCTTAGAATATAACAATGTCATTAAAACAAAAAATGATATAATCCGGTTGACTGTCCCTTTAAAGTGAAACAAGGCAGTTATAGCTTTCTTTTCAGTGTTTAAAATCTTGAAAACATGTTTGAACTAACATATATTAGGGGTGCAATAGTGCTACGTTTAGTTTAACACTAGCACAGCAAGTATTCAATTAGTATTCAATAAATACTGTACCTGTAAAATAGTGACAATTACTGTAGTAAAATTTGCCAGACTAGCACTGAGACAAAGATTGCACTGCAATGCTGTTAACAGAGTGAACTAAGCATAACAAAATAGTGCCATTCACTTTTTTCGCAATCTCACGATGATTACAGCACTGTTTCAAAATCCTTGAAGGTTGAACTTCAGCTCCACAAAGCGCTGTATTAGCGAAGCGCTGTAAAGTGAGGTATGTCTGTGTGTATATGTATATGTGTATATATGTGTGTGTGTGTGTGTATATATATATATATATATATATATATATATATATATGTATGCAACTTCTCTGTTGGTAGCATACGTGGGGAATTCTACTGCTGGCACAAACGTTAAGCCACTGTAGCTTGCAAAGGAAGGTTAAATAATGGCTCTGTTACTGGAAACAGTGATGGTTTAAACTACTGCTCAGTGTATTACAAGTAGATAAGGGTTAAAGAAACATTAAACCCAAATTGTAAGCTGCTTAAATTTGTACCTGCTTTTCTGTGAAGAATTTTGCAATGAATAAAGCAGCTTTTTGTCCATTCAGAATATTTTGTTTTCACTGATTTCCCTGTCTCTCAGAACAAAATCACAAGCTCATACACAGAGATGGCATTAACTCTGTTTGCCCATGTGCAGTTAAAGGGACATTATACACTAGTTTTTTTTTTTTTTTTTTTTTTTTTTTGCATAAATGTTTTGTACATAATTTTTTTTTTTTTTTTTGCATAAATGTTTTGTACATAATTTTTTTTTTTTTTTTTTTTTTTTTATATAGCCCATCTGGGAGTGATTTTATCTATTTTTTAACAATTGTATAGTTTTGCTTTTAAATAATGTGCTGATTTTCAGACTTCTAATCGAGCCCCAATGTATCGGATGTATACTGATGTCTACATATTCAAGCTTAGTCCTGTTTGTCTAATAGGTCTTTTCATATGCAGGGTAGGGGGGAGTGTCTGCTCATTCTGATTTCCCAGCCCCTTAAACTGGGTGTCCCAGCCTAACCTCAAACAGTGCTAAACTGGGAACTTCTAAGGAAGTTTTAAAAAGGTTTTATACTGGGTTATCAGTATCTGCATATTCGTGTCTATTACATGCAGTTTATATGAAAATTGGAGTATACTGTCACTTTAAGAGACTGATAGTCTGCCCTCTTCTATCCTCAATGTGGTTTAGCACATATTCAGCTTACTTAAAGTGGTGGTAAATTTGTCCTGTTTACTAAAACGTACTTCATAAATGCTTAATATGCCAAGTTAAACCGCTAACTTATTAAATAGTAGATTTTATATAATTTTAATCATTAATTCTACTTATTGCCGCTCGTTCCTCCGCCCCCTAATGTTTCCTGGTTGAATGGGTCTGTGACAGAGAGCGTCCCACCCACACACTACATATTGTGGAATGGGCGTTCACTAGCCTGATTAATAATTATGCTATGCACTTTTTAATTAAGTATATCCCAAATATTCTTAAATTATACTCATTTGTATGTCTATTTGGAAAGCAAGAGCTTACATATTACATTTAATATAAATATAATATTTAACTTATTAAAATAAAGTGGTGAGACAATTTCTAAAACTAGTATATATTTTCAGCATTTTGTTAGGATAATCTTTCCTTTTCAGTAAAATGTATATTTATTACAATATTGCCGTGCTGTTTATTCTAAGATTTTATTCCGGGTTCACGTAGTGTAGTAAGTATTCTGTTCACTATAAAGTACTGTGGATAAATGACATAGCTGGGATTCCCTTGAATGTTCATAGTGCATATGCTTCGGAACACATGCATGTGCAAATGGGCGTATTGGTTACTTGGACACCAAATGGCCCACTATTGGTTTTCAGCAAAAATCAACAAAAAATGCGGATATGGGCTGACTAACAGAGACAGAGGTTTGCAAGTAAAAGCAAGAATAAAGTGATTATGCATTTTCATTAAAAAAATTATGAATGAAAATTAACTTCATTTTATTAGTTATTACATTCTTCTTCGCTGATAGGTAGTTGTTAATCACTTTAAAGAGTCCACCCAACAGGGTTATATTTGTATAGTTTTTAAACAATAACCGTTTTGGTGTAGACTGTCCCTTTTTTAATTAGTAAAAGGTATTTCTTTCTAATGACACGTTGAGTCCACGGATCATCTCTAATTACTTTAAGGAATATCTCTCCTGGCCAGCAGGATGAGGCAAAGAGCACCACGACAAATCTAAGTATCGCCTCCCTTCCCTCCAACCCCAGTCATTCTCTTTGCCTACGTTTAAAAGCGAGGAGGTGGTAAAGTTTAGGTGTCTGAAAGAAGATTCTTCAATCAAGATTTTATTATTTTAAAGCAGAGCAAGTTTGTTCTGCTCCTTCCTGGGGTTTAGCCATAGCCCATGTCAGTCTCTTCAGTACATCAATGGTGGCTTTTAAGCAATTGGGAACTTGTGGGGTATAATCCTCACTGCGCCTCCCAAATAGTTGTTGCTGCCCTAACTTGAAAGCCTGAGTAAGATTACTCAGTCTTTCTTTTTTTCCACAGGTCTATGTGAGGGAGAATGCCTCTCAAACCTAGTGAGCTGCCCTGCTGCCAGGGAGATTTACATTAAGGTAAGTGCTAAATTTTATTTTTCTAAGTAGGAAAAAAATATTGGCACTTTAACAGTTAGCTCTGTATGGGACATAAGATGCATTAATCCTATTATGGGTTAATATGATAATGTGAGGCAGTTTGTGCAGGCACTGGGGATGAGAGGACTCCTTTTTTTTAATAGGCTGTTTGGTTTTTGTTTCTGGTGTTTTCCGGTCAGGGTGGTAGTATGTTACTTGTTCTCGGTGGCTTTACTTTCATAGTGGAGGTTATTGCCGGCCAGGAAGGGGCGGGCCTTTTCTGAAGTGGCAAGAGTTTTTGTGTGGTGTGTGTTTTTTTTTTTTTTTTTTTTAACTAATCACTTCCTGAGTGCCGGAAGGGTGACTTACTTTTGTTGCGGCTGTGCGTTCAGTGAGAGCGGTCGCTGGATACCGGGCAGCTCTGGATTGAGTCTGGATTTTCTCTACTATTGACTCCGGCAACCAGCAGGACAGGTAGGCACCTGAGCAGAGCTAGCTGAGGTGTAGAGGCTGTCCGGGGTTTCTATAGATCCGCTGCTTTGCTAGGAAATAGTTACTTTAAAATATAAAGGGAAAGTAACTTTTTTTTTTTTTTTTTTTTTTTTGCCATAAGTTTTAAAGTTGAATAAAAGTGTTTTTATTTTTTATTTAATTTATTGAGTAAAGATGGACCAAGAGGCCCTACAAAATGCTAATACTTTTGTGTGTTTTGATGCTAATGCGGAACCACCAATCCCCTTTTTGTTTCTCATGTATTGAGAGAACATTGCATTACAGGGATAGACTTTTTGAATCTGAGCCATCATTGTCTAAGGCGGATGTTGTTCAGTGGTCTCCTGTTCAAGATATGCTTTCTCCTCAAGTGTCCCACATTATTGTCTACACATGCAGTGCCCTGCGCTCTCTCACACTCCGGTTGGAGTTGCGTTGCAAGATATTGCTACCCACATATCTTCTGCAGTAACTGATGCGCTGTCTGCTTTTCCCATGCTGCAGGGAAAGCACAAGAGGAAATCTAAGGAATCGGTGAGTACGGTTTCTGTGAGTCGTGGCTATTCTGAATGTTCCTTCCCAGAAGTCTGAGGAAGATACTTCGGTAGCATCTGAGGGTGAAATCTCACTCAGTGTAATTCCTTCTTCTGATGCTAAAGTAGTATCCTTCAGGTTTAAGCTGGAACACCTCCGTTTGTTACTTAAGGAGGTTTTGGCTACCTTGGACGACTCCGACACTACTGTCGTAGTCAATCATAAAAAGTCTAGTAAGCTAATAAAAGTACTTTGATGTACCTTCCATGGTGGTTTTCCCTGTACCAGACTGGGCTACAGAGATTACCCAGGAATGGGAGACCTGGTATCCCTTTTTCTCCATCCCCCAATTTAAGGTTTCCAATAGCTGACTCTATCAAGGAGTCTTGGCAGACGGTCCACAAGGTGGAAGGGGCAATTTCCACTTTGGCTAAGAAAACCACTATTCCCATAGAGGATAGCTGTTCCTTAAAAGGGACAGTCTAGGCCAAAATAAACTTTCATGATTCAGATAGAGAATGTCATTTTAAACAATTTTCGAATTTACTTTTATCAACCATTTTGCTTTGTTCTCTTGGTATTCTTAGTTGAAAGCTTAACCTAGGAGGTTCATATGCTAATTTCTTAGACCTTGAAGGCCACCTCTTTTCAGAATGCATTTGAACAGTTTTTCACCACTAGAGGGTGTTCATGTATTTCATATAGATAACACTGCTTGTGCACGTGACGTTATTTGGGAGCAGGCACTGATTGGCTAAACTGCAAGTCTGTCAAAATAACTGAAATAAAGGGACAGTTTGCAGAGGCTTAGATACAAGATAATCACAGAGGTTAAAAGTAAATTAATATAACTGTTGGTTATGCAAAACTGGGGAGTGGGTAATAAAGGGATTATCTATTTTTTTAAAACAATAAAAATTCTGGTGTAGACTGTCCCTTTAAGGATCCTATGGATAAGAAGTTGGAAAGGTTACTTAAAAAGATGTATGTACACCAAGGTTTACAATGGCAACCTGTGGTGTGTATTGCTACCGTCACCAGTGTGGCGGCATACTGGTTTGATGCGTTGTCTGATTCTATTCAGACAGATACTCCCCTTGAAAAGATCCAGGGTAGGATCAAGGCTCTTAAGTTGGCCAATTCCTTTGTTACGGATGCTTCCCTACAGGTTATTAAGTTGGGAACAAAGATTTCTGGTTTTGCCATACTGGCCCGCAGAGCTTTATGGCTGAAGTCCTGGTCTGCGGAAGTGTCGTCTAAGCTTTTGGCGATTCCCTACAAGGCTAAGACCTTGTTTGGGCCGGGCTTGGCTGAAATTATTTCAGACATTACGTGAGGAAAGGGTCATTTCCTCCCTCGGGATAAGAGGAATAAGCAGAAAGGACGTCAGAGTAATTTTCGTTCTTTTCGAAACTTCAAAGGTAAGCCTTTCTCTCCCTTTGCCAAGCAGGAACTATCCAAGCCTTCATGGAGGTCCAACCAGTCTTGGAACAAGGGAAAAGCAGTCTAAGAAGCCCATTAATGACTCAAAGAAAGCATGAAGGGTCGGCCCCTGATCTGGGACTGGATCTTGTGGGGGCAGACTTTCTTTCGCTCAGGTCTGGGTCCGGGATGTTCCGGATCCCTGGGCGGTGGACATTGTGTCCCAGGGATACAAACTAGAGTTCAAGACCTTTCCTCCCATGGGGCAGGTTTCTGCTCTCAAGATTATCTGTAGACAAGATAAAGTGTCGTTCTTACTGTCCCCGGGACCTTTCCGACCTGGGAGTGATAGTTCCTGTTCCAGTGCAGGAACAGGGTCTGGGATTCTACTCCAGTCTGTTTTGTGGTTCTCAAAAAAGGGATCTTTTAGACCTCAAAAGTCTTAAGTTCCTTAGAGTATCATCCTCCAAGATGGAAACTATTCGTTCCATTCTTCCCTTGGTTCAAGAGGGTCAATTCATGACAGTAGATTTAAAGGATGCATACCTGCATGTTCTCATCCACAGGGATCATCGCAAGTTTTTGAGGTTCGCTTTTCTAGACAAACACTTCCAGTTTGTGGGTCTTTCATTTGGCCTTGCCACAGCTCCCCGAATTTTCTCAAAGGTCCTGGGAGCCTTGTTGGCAGTGCTCCGGTTGCAGGCCATTGCAGTGGTGCCTTATATCTGGACGACATTCTGGTTCAGGCACCATCCTTTCAACAAGCAAACTCCCACACAGATGTGGAAGGTGAATTTGGGAAAGAGTTCCTTGATTCCAGCTACAAGGGTAGTGTTCTTGGGAACCATAATAGATTCCTTATCAATGAAAATATTTCTCCAACATAGGTGTGTCCGGTCCACGGCGTCATCCTTACTTGTGGGATATTCTCTTCCCCAACAGGAAATGGCAAAGAGCCCAGCAAAGCTGGTCACATGATCCCTCCTAGGCTCCGCCTACCCCAGTCATTCTCTTTGCCGTTGTACAGGCAACATCTCCACGGAGATGGCTTAGAGTTTTTTAGTGTTTAACTGTAGTTTTTATTATTCAATCAAGAGTTTGTTATTTTGAAATAGTGCTGGTATGTACTATTTACTCAGAAACAGAAAGGAGATGAAGATTTCTGTTTGTATGAGGAAAATGATTTTAGCAACCGTCACTAAAATCCATGGCTGTTCCACACAGGACTGTTGAGAGCAATTAACTTCAGTTGGGGGAACAGTGTGCAGTCTCTTGCTGCTTGAGGTATGACACATTCTAACAAGACGATGTAATGCTGGAAGCTGTCATTTTCCCTATGGGATCCGGTAAGCCATGTTTATTACGATCGTAAATAAGGGCTTCACAAGGGCTTATTAAGACTGTAGACTTTTTCTGGGCTAAATCGATTCATTATTAACACATATTTAGCCTTGAGGAATCATTTTATCTGGGTATTTTGATATAATAATATCGGCAGGCACTGTATTAGACACCTTATTCTTTAGGGGCTTTCCCAAAGCATAAGCAGAGCCTCATTTTCGCGCCGGTGTGGCGCACTTGTTTTTGAGAGGCATGGCATGCAGTCGCATGTGAGAGGAGCTCTGATACTTAGAAAAGACTTTCTGAAGGCGTCATTTGGTATCGTATTCCCCTTTGGGCTTGGTTGGGTCTCAGCAAAGCAGATACCAGGGACTGTAAAGGGGTTAAAGTTTAAAACGGCTCCGGTTCCGTTATTTTAAGGGTTAAAGCTTCCAAATTTGGTGTGCAATACTTTTAAGGCTTTAAGACACTGTGGTGAAAATTTGGTGAATTTTGAACAATTCCTTCATGTTTTTTCGCAATTGCAGTAATAAAGTGTGTTCAGTTTAAAATTTAAAGTGACAGTAACGGTTTTATTTTAAAACGTTTTTTGTACTTTGTTATCAAGTTTATGCCTGTTTAACATGTCTGAACTACCAGATAGACTGTGTTCTGAATGTGGGGAAGCCAGAATTCCTATTCATTTAAATAAATGTGATTTATGTGATAATGACAATGATGCCCAAGATGATTCCTCAAGTGAGGGGAGTAAGCATGGTACTGCATCATTCCCTCCTTCGTCTACACGAGTCTTGCCCACTCAGGAGGCCCCTAGTACATCTAGCGCGCCAATACTCCTTACTATGCAACAATTAACGGCTGTAATGGATAATTCTGTCAAACATTTTAGCCAAAATGAACACTTATCAGCGTAAGCGCGGCTGCTCTGTTTTAGATACTGAAGAGCATGACGACGCTGATATTAATATTTCTGAAGGGCCCCTAACCCAGTCTGATGGGGCCAGGGAGGTTTTGTCTGAGGGAGAAATTACTGATTCAGGGAACATTTCTCAACAGGCTGAACCTGATGTGATTGCATTTAAATTTAAGTTGGAACATCTCCGCATTCTGCTTAAGGAGGTATTATCCACTCTGGATGATTGTGACAAGTTGGTCATCCCAGAGAAACTATGTAAAATGGACAAGTTCCTAGAGGTGCCGGGGCTCCCAGAAGCTTTTCCTATACCCAAGCGGGTGGCGGACATTGTTAATAAAGAATGGGAAAGGCCCGGTATTCCTTTCGTCCCTCCCCCCATATTTAAAAAATTGTTTCCTATGGTCGACCCCAGAAAGGACTTATGGCAGACAGTCCCCAAGGTCGAGGGAGCGGTTTCCACTTTAAACAAACGCACCACTATACCCATAGAGGATAGTTGTGCTTTCAAAGATCCTATGGATAAAAAATTAGAAGGTTTGCTTAAAAAGATGTTTGTTCAGCAAGGTTACCTTCTACAACCAATTTCATGCATTGTCCCTGTCGCTACAGCCGCATGTTTCTGGTTCGATGATCTGATAAAGGCGGTCGATAGTGATTCTCCTCCTTTTGAGGAGATTATGGACAGAATCAATGCTCTCAAATTGGCTAATTCTTTCACCCTAGACGCCACTTTGCAATTGGCTAGGTTAGCGGCTAAGAATTCTGGGTTTGCTATTGTGGCGCGCAG
Organism: Bombina bombina; assembly: GCF_027579735.1. Lineage (NCBI taxonomy): Eukaryota > Metazoa > Chordata > Amphibia > Anura > Bombinatoridae > Bombina > Bombina bombina. The sequence continues at coordinate 932,290,746 of NC_069499.1, read as the reverse complement.
AGCGCTTTGGTTGAAATCTTGGTCGGCTGATGCGTCTTCCAAGAACAAGCTACTTAACATTCCTTTCAAGGGGAAAACGCTGTTTGGCCCTGACTTGAAAGAGATTATCTCTGATATCACTGGGGGTAAGGGCCACGCCCTTCCTCAGGATCGGCCTTTCAAGGCAAAAAATAAACCTAATTTTCGTCCCTTTCGTAGAAACGGACCAGCCCAAGGTGCTACGTCCTCTAAGCAAGAGGGTAATACTTCTCAAGCCAAGCCAGCTTGGAGACCAATGCAAGGCTGGAACAAGGGAAAGCAGGCCAAGAAACCTGCCACTGCTACCAAGACAGCATGAAATGTTGGCCCCCGATCCGGGACCGGATCTGGTGGGGGGCAGACTCTCTCTCTTCGCTCAGGCTTGGGCAAGAGATGTTCTGGATCCTTGGGCGCTAGAAATAGTCTCCCAAGGTTATCTTCTGGAATTCAAGGGACTTCCCCCAAGGGGGAGGTTCCACAGGTCTCAGTTGTCTTCAGACCACATAAAAAGACAGGCATTCTTACATTGTGTAGAAGACCTGTTAAAAATGGGAGTGATTCATCCTGTTCCATTAAGAGAACAAGGGATGGGGTTCTACTCCAATCTGTTCATAGTTCCCAAAAAAGAGGGAACGTTCAGACCAATCTTAGATCTCAAGATCTTAAACAAGTTTCTCAAGGTTCCATCGTTCAAGATGGAAACCATTCGAACTATTCTTCCTTCCATCCAGGAAGGTCAATTCATGACCACGGTGGATTTAAAGGATGCGTATCTACATATTCCTATCCACAAGGAACATCATCGGTTCCTAAGGTTCGCATTCCTGGACAAACATTACCAGTTCGTGGCGCTTCCTTTCGGATTAGCCACTGCTCCAAGGATTTTCACAAAGGTACTAGGGTCCCTTCTAGCTGTGCTAAGACCAAGGGGCATTGCTGTAGTACCTTACTTGGACGACATTCTGATTCAAGCGTCGTCCCTTCCTCAAGCAAAGGCTCACACGGACATTGTCCTGGCCTTTCTCAGATCTCACGGATGGAAAGTGAACGTGGAAAAGAGTTCTCTATCCCCGTCAACAAGGGTTCCCTTCTTGGGAACAATAATAGACTCCTTAGAAATGAGGATTTTTCTGACAGAGGCCAGAAAAACAAAACTTCTAGACTCTTGTCGGATACTTCATTCCGTTCCTCTTCCTTCCATAGCTCAGTGCATGGAAGTGATCGGGTTGATGGTAGCGGCAATGGACATAGTTCCTTTTGCGCGCATTCATCTAAGACCATTACAACTGTGCATGCTCAGTCAGTGGAATGGGGACTATACAGACTTGTCTCCGAAGATACAAGTAAATCAGAGGACCAGAGACTCACTCCGTTGGTGGCTGTCCCTGGACAACCTGTCAAAAGGGATGACATTCCGCAGACCAGAGTGGGTCATTGTCACGACCGACGCCAGTCTGATGGGCTGGGGCGCGGTCTGGGGATCCCTGAAAGCTCAGGGTCTTTGGTCTCGGGAAGAATCTCTTCTACCGATAAATATTCTGGAACTGAGAGCGATATTCAATGCTCTCAAGGCTTGGCCTCAGCTAGCGAGGGCCAAGTTCATACGGTTTCAATCAGACAACATGACAACTGTTGCGTACATCAACCATCAGGGGGGAACAAGGAGTTCCCTAGCGATGGAAGAAGTGACCAAAATCATTCTATGGGCGGAGTCTCACTCCTGCCACCTGTCCGCTATCCACATCCCAGGAGTGGAAAATTGGGAAGCGGATTTTCTGAGTCGTCAGACATTGCATCCGGGGGAGTGGGAACTCCATCCGGAAATCTTTGCCCAAGTCACTCAGCTGTGGGGCATTCCAGACATGGATCTGATGGCCTCTCGTCAGAACTTCAAAGTTCCTTGCTACGGGTCCAGATCCAGGGATCCCAAGGCGGCTCTAGTGGATGCACTAGTAGCACCTTGGACCTTCAAACTAGCTTATGTGTTCCCGCCGTTTCCTCTCATCCCCAGGCTGGTAGCCAGGATCAATCAGGAGAGGGCGTCGGTGATCTTGATAGCTCCTGCGTGGCCACGCAGGACTTGGTATGCAGATCTGGTGAATGTCATCGGCTCCACCTTGGAAGCTACCTTTGAGACGAGACCTTCTTGTTCAGGGTCCGTTCGAACATCCGAATCTGGTTTCACTCCAGCTGACTGCTTGGAGATTGAACGCTTGATTTTATCGAAGCGAGGGTTCTCAGATTCTGTTATCGATACTCTTGTTCAGGCCAGAAAGCCTGTAACTAGAAAGATTTACCACAAAATTTGGAAAAAATATATATGTTGGTGTGAATCTAAAGGATTCCCTTGGGACAAGGTTAAGATTCCTAGGATTCTATCCTTCCTTCAAGAAGGATTGGAAAAAGGATTATCTGCAAGTTCCCTGAAGGGACAGATTTCTGCCTTGTCGGTGTTACTTCACAAAAAACTGGCTGCTGTGCCAGATGTTCAAGCCTTTGTTCAGGCTCTGGTTAGAATTAAGCCTGTTTACAAACCTTTGACTCCTCCTTGGAGTCTCAATTTAGTTCTTTCAGTTCTTCAGGGGGTTCCGTTTGAACCCTTGCATTCCGTTGATATTAAGTTATTATCTTGGAAAGTTTTGTTTTTAGTTGCAATTTCTTCTGCCAGAAGAGTTTCAGAATTATCTGCTCTGCAGTGTTCTCCTCCTTATCTGGTGTTCCATGCAGATAAGGTGGTTTTACGTACTAAACCTGGTTTTCTTCCAAAAGTTGTTTCTAACAAAAACATTAACCAGGAGATTATCGTACCTTCTCTGTGTCCGAAACCAGTTTCAAAGAAGGAACGTTTGTTGCACAATTTGGATGTTGTTCGCGCTCTAAAATTCTATTTAGATGCTACAAAGGATTTTAGACAAACATCTTCCTTGTTTGTTGTTTATTCCGGTAAAAGGAGAGGTCAAAAAGCAACTTCTACCTCTCTCTCTTTTTGGATTAAAAGCATCATCAGATTGGCTTACGAGACTGCCGGACGGCAGCCTCCCGAAAGAATCACGGCTCATTCCACTAGGGCTGTGGCTTCCACATGGGCCTTCAAGAACGAGGCTTCTGTTGATCAGATATGTAGGGCAGCGACTTGGTCTTCACTGCACACTTTTACCAAATTTTACAAGTTTGATACTTTTGCTTCTTCTGAGGCTATTTTTGGGAGAAAGGTTTTGCAAGCCGTGGTGCCTTCCATTTAGGTGACCTGATTTGCTCCCTCCCTTCATCCGTGTCCTAAAGCTTTGGTATTGGTTCCCACAAGTAAGGATGACGCCGTGGACCGGACACACCTATGTTGGAGAAAACAGAATTTATGTTTACCTTATAATTTACTTTCTCCAAGGGTGTGTCCGGTCCACGGCCCGCCCTGGTTTTTTTAATCAGGTCTGATAATTTATTTTCTTTAACTACAGTCACCACGGTACCATATGGTTTCTCCTATGCAAATATTCCTCCTTAACGTCGGTCGAATGACTGGGGTAGGCGGAGCCTAGGAGGGATCATGTGACCAGCTTTGCTGGGCTCTTTGCCATTTCCTGTTGGGGAAGAGAATATCCCACAAGTAAGGATGACGCCGTGGACCGGACACACCGTTGGAGAAAGTAATTTATCAGGTAAACATAAATTCTGTTTTCTGACAGAGAGGTCAGAAAAACAAAGATCTTTGATACTTGCCTTGCCCTTCAATCCTCTGCTGTCAGTGGCCCAATGTATGTAAGTAATTGATCTGATGGTAGCTGCCATGGACATTCCGTTTGCCCGGTTCCATCTCAGACCTCTGCAGTTATGCATGCTCAAGCAATGGAACGGGGATTATGCGGATCTGTCTCCGCAATTACATCTGGATCAGGCAACAAGATTCTGTTCCTTGGTGGTTGTCTCAGGAACATCTCTCCCAGGGAACCTGCTTCCGCAGCTCACTAAAGGCTTAGGGGACATGGACTCGGGAGGAATCTGTTCTCCCCATAAATATTCTAGAGCTGAGGGCAGTATTCAATGCTCTTCTGGCCTCAGCTTCAGCCCGGTTTATCAGGTTTCAGTCGGACAACATAACTTCAGTGGCTTACATCAACCATCAGGGAGGAACTTGGAGCTCCTTGGCCATGACAGAGGTAGCCAAGATTATTCAGTGGGCAGAGACCCACAACTGCTGTCTATCTGCGATCCACATTCCAGGAGTGGACAATTGGGAAGCAGATTTTCTGAGCAGACGGACCTTTCACCCAGGGGAGTGGGAACTTCATCTGGAGGTGTTTCTCTAACTTGATTCTCAAATGGGGACAGCTGGAGCTCATGGCATCTCGACAGAATGCCAAGCTCCCGAGGTACGGGTCGAGGTCAAGGGATCCTCAGGCTGTACTGATAGATGCTCTGGAGGTTCCTTGGAATTTCAGTCTAGCATACCTATTTCCTCCGTTAACTCTCGACGGGTCATTGCTCGAATCAAACAGGAGAAGGCTCCGCCAGTGATCCTCATTGCACCGGCGTGGCCTTGCAGGATCTGGTATGCAGACCTAGTGGAGATGTCGTCTCTTCCACCTTGGAGACTTCCACTGAGGAAGGAACTTCTACTTCAAGGGCCCTTCCTTCATCCAAATCTCGTTTCTCTGAAGCTGACTGCTTGGAGATTGAACGCTTAATTCTATCTAAGCGCGGGTTTTCGGAGTCGGTTTTTGAGACATTGATTCAGGCTTGTAAGCCTGTGACTAGAAAGATTTACCATAAGATATGGCGTAAATATCTGTATTGTGAATCTAGAGGCTACTCTTGGAGTGGAGTTCAGATTCCTAGAATATTGTCCTTTCTACAGGAGGGTCTGGAAAAGGGTTTATCTGCGAGTACTTTGAAGGGTCAAATATCTGCCTCGTCTATTTTGTTGCATAAATGCCTGGCGGATGTACCAGACGTGCAATCGTTCTGTCAGGCCTTGGTCAGAGTCAGGCCTGTGTTCAAACCTGTTACTCCTCCCTGGAGTCTTAACCTTGTTCTTAAAGTTCTTCAGCAGGCTCCATTTGAACCTATGCATTCCTTAGATATTAAGATGTTATCTTGGAAAGTTTTGTTTCTTGTTGCAATTTCTTCTGCTCAGAGTCTTGGAGCTCTCGGTGTTGCAGTGTGAATCCCCATACCTTATTTTTCATTCGGATAAGGTAGTTCTGCATACTAAGTTAGGTTTCCTTCCTAAAGTGGTTTCGGATAGGAACATTAATCAAGAAATCGTTCCTCCTTTGTGTCCTAACCCTTCTCATAAAGAGCGTTTGCTGCACAACCTAGATGTGGTGCGTGCGTTTAAATACTATTTACAGGCGACTAAGGATTTTCGCCAGTCTTCTGCTTTCTTTTCTCTGGGAAACGCAAGGGTCAGAAAGCTACGGCTACTTTCTTTGTGGTTGAAGAGTATAATTCGCTTGGCCTATGCAACTGCTGGACAGCAGCCTCCTGAGAGAGTAACGGCTCATTCCACAAGGGCGGTTTCCTCTTCCTAGGCATTTAAAAATTAAGCTTCTGTGGAACAGATTTGCAAGGCTGCGACTTGGTGTCCCCTACACACTTTTTCAAAATTCTATAAATTTGATAAGTTTGCCTCGGCTGAGGCTTCTTTTGGGAGAATTTTTTTTTTTTTTTTTAAGCAGTGGTGCCTTCTATTCCCTGTCTTGTCCCTCACTTCTCTGCGTCCTCTAGTTTGAGTATTTATTCCCAATAGTAATTAGAGATGATCAGTGGTCTCACCGTGTCATTAGAAAGAAAACAAAATTTATGCTTACCTGATCAATTTTCTTTCTTGACACTGAGTCCACGGCCCGCCCTTTTTGTTTAGACAGACTGTTGTAAACCTCAGGCACCTCTGCACATTGTTACTTCCTTTCTCTCCTTTTCCTTCGGTCGAATGACTGGGGTTGGAGGGAAGGGAGGTGATATTTAACAGCTTTGCTCTGGTGCTCTTTGCCACCTCCTGCTGGCCAGGAGAGAGATTCCCAATAGTAATTAGAGATCAGTGGACTCACCCTGCCAAATAATACATTTATCAGGTAAGTATACATTTCGTTTTAAAGGGATACTAAACCCAAATTTAATTCGGATATATCATGCAATTTTAAGCAACTTTCTAATTTACTTCTATTTTCTTCATTCTCTTCGTATCTTTATTTGAAAAAGCTGAAATGTAAGCTTATGAGCCGGACCATTTTTGGTTTAGCATCCTGGTTAGCGCTTGCTGATTGGTGGCTACATTTAGGGGCCCTACACTGCAGAAAATAGTTTGGAAGAGACACTGCACTACTGAACCGGGGTGGGGACCCTACATTAGCAATCACAGGGAGATAGTACATAAACTGGGTACTGGCAACTTTTATTTGATCGCATTTGGCAGTGAAATGGCGGCATTAAATATACCAAAATGGGCCTAGATCAATACTTTAGGTTGTCTACTTAAATAAATAAAATATATATACAGTGGATATAAAAAGTCTACACACCCCTGTTAAAATGTCAGGTTTCTGTGATGTAAAAAAAATAGACAAAGATAAATCTTTTCAGAACTTTTTCCACCTTTAATGTGAACTATAAACTACACAACTCAATTGAAAAACAAACTGAAATCTTTAAAGTGAAAGTAAAGTTAGCTTACATGGAAGATACCAATAGAGAGCAATCATATCAAATATTAAAGTCGCTAAGTTTTTTTTTTTTTATAATGTAGCATGTTTTATATTATTTATCTATTTACCGATAGCATTTTCTACTGTGTTCCTCCGCCCCCTCGCCTTTTTCCGGGTTAGTGTGAGCTTTACACTTCAACTGACATAGCCGTCATTCACGTCACTATACCCGACACTGATAATTTGGCGCATGCGCGATATGATCTCAAGCTCCGTGTACCTGTAAATAATGAGGACAGAAGGATTCCCTTTCTCTATGCGCATGCGTCTAACGAGAACCAGAATGAGATCGCAGTTAGCCGCATGCGCAATAGAAGACGTAGGCTTTATACAAAGCACTCGGGACGCCAATGGGGGAAACCAATCGGTTAGATACCGATAGTTTCGTCACCGCAACAGAAATATTTTTTTTTTTGCGGGTGGAGGAACACATATTAAGTTGTACACAGTAATCAAACAAAAAAAGGTATTTTGAAATTGAACCTTACAAAATGATGAATGAAACTGCACCTTATTTTTAATGTTATATCCGAATATTAATAGTGCAACATGTAACTTTACTTTCACTTTAAGTTGGAGGGAAGTAAACAAAAAAAACTAAAATAATGTGGTCTTATAACTGGGGATGTAGCTGTGTTCAGAATTAAGCAATCACATTCCAAATCATGTTAAATGAGTCAGTACACACCTGTCATCATTTAAAGTGCCTCTCATTAACCCCAAATAAAGTTCAGCTGTTCTAGTTGGTCTTTCCTGACATTTTCTTAGTCGCATCCTACAGCAAAAGCCATAGTCCACAGAGAGCTTCCAAAGCATCAGAGGGATCTCGTTGTTAAAAGGTATCAGTCAGAAGGGCACAAAAGAATTTCCAAGGCATTAGATATACCATGGAACACAGTGAAGACGGTCATCAAGTGGAGAAAATATGGTGCAACAGTGACTTTACCAAGAACTGGATGTCCCTCTAAAATAGATGAAAAGACAAGAAGAAAACTGGTCTGGGAGGCTGCCAAGAGGCCTACAGCAACATTAAAGGAGCTGCAGGAATATCTGGCAAGTACTGGCTGTGTGGTGCATGTGACAACAATCTCCCATATTCTTCATATGTTTGGGCTTTCGGGTAGACGGCAAGACGGAAGCCTTTTCTTCTGAAGAAAAACATCCAAGCCCAGCTAAATTTAGCAAAAACACATCTAAAGTCTCCCAAAAGCATGTGGGAAAAGGTGTTATGGTCTGATGAAACCAAGGTTGAACTTTTTGTCCATAATTCCAAAAGATATGTTTGGCGCAAAAACACTGCATATCACCAAAAGAACACCATACCCACAGTGAAGCATGGTGGTGGCAGCATCATGCTTTGGGGCGGTTTTTCTTCAGCTGGAACTGGAGCCTTAGTCAAGGTAGAGGGAATTATTAACCGTTCCAAATACCAGTCAATATTGGCACAAAACATTCCGGCTTCTGCTAGAAAGCTGAAAATTAAGAGGAACTTCATCTTTCAGCATGACAGCGACCCAAAGCATACATCCAAATCAACAAAGGAATGGCTTCACCAGAAGAAGATTAAAGTTTTGGAATGGCCCAGCCAGAGCCCAGACCTGAATCCGATTTGAAAATCTGTGGGGTAATCTGAAGAGGGCTGTGCATAGGAGATGCCCTCGCAATCTGACAGATTTTGAGTGTTTTTGCAAAGAAGAGTGGGCAAATCATGCCAAGTCGTGCCATGCTGATAAACTCATACCCATAAAGACTGAGTGCTGTAATAAAATCAAAAGTTGCTTCAACAAAGTATTAGTTTATTTAATTTTTTTATTTTTACTTCCCTTCACCTAAAGATTTCAGTTTGTTTTTCAATTGAGTTGCATAGTTCACATTAAAGGTGGAAAATGTTCTGAAATGATTTCTTTCTTATTTTTTTACATCACAGAAACCTACCATATTAACAGGTGTGTGTAGACTTTTTATATCATATATATGTATGTGTGGATTGTTACAGAAAGAAGTTTCCAGAATAGTAAAAATTGTATATTGCTTCAGGTTTTCCACAGGAAAAAAAATACAGGTATTAAACTAATCAATTGTAGGACTTTTGCATGTAATACTTGGGCAAGATAGAACAATATTCTGAAAGCAGTGCTTTCTTCTTGCTCAGCATTGCTCAGTTTTACTCTGGTTTTGTAATAGTTATCTTATGGAATAATTTTGTTTTGGTGCGTTTTGAATATCCTTCCAAGATACAATGTTTTGTCTTTATTGGAATGCAAGTATTCAGTTTGTCAGCAGGCCCAACCCATCCCTTTAGGTAAACAGCTCTACAGGGTATAGACACAATACACTTGTCAGTGTGATTCCCCAGTTATTGATCTTTATATATCCACATTCACACACCAAGTTGTAATCCTTTAACTGAAGGGACTCGAAATGTTTCTTAAAGGAACACTAAATTCAAAATGAAACTTTCATGATTCAGAGCATGCAACTTTACAAAAACTTTCCAATTTACTTTCTTTATCAAGTTGTGCAGTCTCTTCTTTCATAAGATGTTGAGAGTCCACGAGCCATCACATGGGATTATTAAAGTCCAGGCTTACAGGAGGCGGCAAAACCCTCCAGGCAACAAAGCTTCAATCCCTTCTACTTTCCCATGTTTCCTTAGTCATAGGACAGATGAGTATAAGGGAGTACAACTGTTGGTGAGAGTTATTCTCTTGCAGGAATTTGTCACTTGCCTGCCACAGTCACTGGGACTGATTCTGCAACCGCCTCCTGTTGATGCATCAGACTACTCAATCCCCCCCCTTTATCCTGTCAGTGCATACTACACAATATGGTCTCTTATACTGGAAACAGGTCTCCCTTGGTAAGCACAGTAGAGTGCTGATGGGTAATTAGGTACTAGCACTCACATAGCCCTCAGGCTATTAGCAAGAACATATACACATGATTCACATAGCCTGGGGTCATAGTTACATTCTGGGGACATGGCAGCGCCACCCAAAGGGGGCTTAAGTGTGCTGGTGGAAAAGCTGGGCCCAAAGAGATTATCAATATTGGTGTATAATGGACAAAAAACACAGTGCTGTATTACTAAAGAGCAAAGATATAACACACACTACTGTATTAATGAGCATAGAAATAGGGTGAAAAATACAGACAAAGAATATATAGAAACATATGTTGTATATAAAAGCGGTTTTAATCCAAGGAATATATGGAATAAGATAGCTAGAACTATGTGGCAAACTAGCAGTGTTATTCACAATCTAGAGTACTAGAGATTGCCACATAGTTCTAGCTATCTTGTTCCATATATTCCTTGGTTTTAAACAGTTTTTATATACAACATATGTTTCTATATATCCTTGTCTGTATTTTTCACCCTATTTCTACACTCCTTGTTAATACAGTACTATGTTATATCTACGCTCTTTTGTAATATAGTACTGTTGGTTTTTGGCCATTATACACCATATTGATGATCTCTTTGGGCCCAGCTTTTCCACCAGCACACTTAAGCCCCCTTTGGGTTACGCTCCTATGTCCCCATAATTTATTCTTCAGTATGACCCTGTTAGGTGGCCGTTTTTTATAGTGAGTTTGTGTGCTTTGCTTTCCTGGTGCTGACTACTAACCATTTTTATTTTAGACATAGTTAAATTCACCAGGAAACACTACATACAGTTTAAAGGGACACTGAACCCAAATTTTTTCTTTTGTGATTCAGATAGAGCATGCAATTTTAAGTAACTTTCTAATTTACTTCTATTATCAAATTTTCTTCTCTTGCTATCTTTATTTGAAAAAGGCATCTAAGCTAAGTAGCCAGCCAATTTCTGGTTCAGACTTGGACAGCACTTGTTTATTGGTGGATGAATTTATCCACCAATCAGCAAGAACAACCCAGGTTGTTCAACAAAATGGGCCGGCATCTAAACTTTTATATTCTTGCTTTCAAATAAAGAAATTAATAGGAGTAAATTAGAAAGTTGCTTAAAATTGCGTGCTCTATTTGAATCACGAAAGAGAAAATTTGGGTTCAGTGTCCCTTTAAGGCACTTTTTGTGCTTTTTTTTTAACATTTTACAAAAATTAAGGTACTGTCTGTGTTTTTTTTTTTTTTTAAATGCATTTCTAGTATTTTGTACAAATAAGAGATTAGTGCTGTCTCATTCTCAGCAGGCTTTTTTTTTCCCTCTGAACTTTTAGAGCTCATTTTCAAAAGTTTCTAAACTTCCTTCTGTGCAGAACTGTTAACATTTTCCCACCAAATCTGTGCCTTCTCTTTTAACTCAGACATTTCTCTTCAGAGCCTTAGACTGGTGAACTTAGCTTGCAGTTGGACTCCTAAATGAGAGCTTTGACAGCAGTGGCACAGGAGCGTGCTGATGATCAATTGCATAGAGGGTATATTGGCTGCACCATATGCCAGTCAAACTGTAGAAAGAAAGAAAAAAACTGCCAGGGTAAAGTCTTAAAGGGACAGTCTACACCAGAATTTTTATTGTTTTAAAAGATAGATAATCCCTTTATTACCCATTCCCCAGTTTTGCATAACCAACACAGTTACAATAATATACTTTTAACCTCTGTGATTATCTTGTATCTAAGCCTCTGCAAACTGCCCCTTTATTTCAGTTCTTTTGACAGACTTGCAGTTTAGCCAATCAGTGCCTGCTCCCAGATAACTTCACGAGCACAGTGTTATCTGTATGAAATACGTGAACGAACACCCTCTAGTGGTGAAAAACTGTTTAAATGCATTCTGAAAAGGTGGCCTTCAAGGTCTAAGAAATTAGCATACGAACCTCCTAGGTTAAGCTTTCAACTAAGAATACCAAGAGAACAAAGCAAAACTGGTGATAAAAGTAAATTGGAAAATTGTTTAAAATGACATGCTCTATCTGAATCATGAAAGTTTATTTTGGCCTAGACTGTCCCTTTTTTAAAGGGACAGTCTACTCCAGAAGTTTTGTTTAAAAAGATAAATGCCTTTTTTATTACCGATTCCCCAGTTTAGCATAACCATCACTGTTATATTAATATACTTTTTACCTCTGGTTACCTTGTATCCAAGGGGTCACTTTATTATTGGGCCGATTTACCCTGTTTCCGTGCAAGCCTTTTAGGTTTGCAAGAAACAGGAGTTAAGTGTCGTTCTATAGACCGCTGCTTCTTAATACGCCATCTCTGAGGCTGCGTACAGCAATTGGCCCAATCCTATACTATCGGCTGATTGGCCGTGAATCTGCAGGGGTCAGTATTGCACAAGCAGTTCCCTATAACTGCTAGTGCAATGCTGAATACAGACAGCACAGCGTATGCTGTCCACATTCAGTGATGTCTGGCGAACATGATGCGCTACAGTCTGCCAGACTTTAATAAATTGACCCCTAAGCCTCTGCGGACTGTCCCCTTATTTCAGTTCTTTTGACACTTGCATTTTAGCCAAAAATTGCTGACTCCTAAGTAACTCCATGGCGTAAGCACAATTTTATCTATATGAAACACATGAACTAACGCTCTCTAGCCGTGAAACTGTTAAAATGCACTGAGATTAGAGGCGGCCTTTTTTCTTGAAGGGGATTGGAGGTGGAGCTTGGAAATTAGCATATGAGCCTACCTAGGTTTAGCTTTCAACTATGAATACCAAGAGAAAAGAGCAAATTTGATGAAAGTAGATTGGAAAGTTGTTTAATGGGACACTGAACTCAAATTTTTTTCTTTCGTGATTCAGATAGAGAATGCAATTTTAAGCAACTTTCTAATTTACTCCTATTAATTTTTCTTCGTTCACTTGCTATCTTTATTTGAAAAAGAAGGCATCTAAGCTTTTTTTTGTTTCAGACCTGTGGACAGCACTTTTTTTTTATTGGTCAATAAATCTATCCACCAATCAGCAAGGACAACCCAGGTTGTTTACAAAAAATGGGTCAGCATCTAAACTTACATTCTTGCATTTCAAATAAACATACCAAGAGAATGAAGAAAATTTGATAATAGGAGTAAATTAGAAAGTTGCTTAAAATGTCATGCTCTATATGAATCACAAAAGAGAAGATTTGGGTTTAGTGTCCCTTTAAAATGGCATACCTATCTGAATTATGAATATTTAATTGACTGTCCCTTTAAACAGTGTTTTTAGAAGAAATTATATCCTCCGTGTAGTTTTTCTAGTGAAAGCTTTAAGATATTGAGTTAAGGGAGGGAATTAACCATCACTAATACATAGTTTAGCATAAATTTATATTCAACCCTTTAACTCGAACTGTTTTTTTTCTTTCTTTTAGACAGTACACTTTTTTTTTCTCATTTCCTTCAGTCTTTTTGTTGTGCTAATGTGTTCCCCTGAGGGTGTTAACCCTTTCTGTACCTGTTAAGCTGTATTTCTGTACTGCTATCTAATTTTAGATACTTGCCTCTCCTTAATATTCTATTTCATTATGGAGCAAACCAGTGCAGCTAAAGTCTTAGGACATAACACTGATCCCTTAGATGGGCAATCTACTTACCCTTTAACCCCTTCTCATATGTGCTTGCTATGCAAGCAAGTGTTGGTGTGTCAGCTTTGATAAACCTATGTGCTGAGTCTCTTGCTAGACAGGGTCAATCAGTGTTGAATTTGCAGCAGCGTACTCGGGGTTTTTACCGACCAGTTATGTCCCCTGATAAGTGCTACTATGCTGCCTCCTAACTTAAACACAGAGTGAATGTACTACTTTAACTGGTGGTGGCATGAAAGCCATCAGTTGTGAAATTGCAAACGCATGCAAAGGACAGAAGAGAACCCTTCACAGGCCATGGGCTCCTCAGTACATCCCTAAGGAGTGACCCTTCTAAGTACCCTGCACCCTCCCAGGAGTACAATTTTATAATTAGAATCCTCAGCTGAGGACAATTATTCAGAAACCCAGGAACGCCCTATCTGACTTGCCTTGTAGATTGGGGACCCTTCACCTGCAGACAATTGGTAAAAAAAAAAAAATGCATTCTTTAAGGCAGCCCCCTAAAAAGGTTATCTACCTTCGTAGTTTCTGAGGTAACTAGCAAGGAAAGGAACAACCCAGACATTTCCCTTGTTCCCTTTACCAAATTTAAAAACAGGTTTCCATTTACGATCTGAAAAATTGGAGGTGTGAGTCTATTCCAATGATGGACAGTGCCATTTCCATTTTGACTAGGCAGATTACTAGTATCTCTTAAAGGGACAGTCTACCATATAGTTTTTATTGTTTTAAAAGATAGATAATCCCTTTATTACCCATTCCCCAGTTTTGCATAACCAACAGTTATATTAATATACTTTTTACCTCTGTGATTACCTTGTATCTAGGAAACTTCTTCCAGCCCCCTGATCACATGACTGTGACTGTTTATCATCTATTGTCTTAAATTTATCATTGTATTGTGCTAAATCTTTAACTCTGTGCCTGAACACAGTGTTATCTATATAGCCCACGTGTACTTTCTGTCTTTGTTTTGAAGAGATTTAAAAAACATGTGATAAGAGGCAGCCATCAAGGGCTTATAAATTAGCATATGAGCCTACCTATGTTTAGTTTAAACTAAGAATACCAAGAGAAAAAAGCAAATTTAATTTTCATCAACTTTCCAATTTACTTTTATCATCAAAAGTATCTGAATAATGAGTTTAATTTATTCTAGACTGTCCCTTTAAGGATCTTATGAACAGAAAACTAAGTTTGCTCAGGGGATCATTTTAGCTAGCAGACTGTTTCCTCCAGCTGTTAGTGTAGCCTGCATATCTGCTACTCTAGTATGACGCATCTCTGACCTTATTTACCAAGAAGCTTCCCATGATGATAAAATGCAGGATTTCTTGAGGTTAGTCAAGACTGTAAGCAGAGAGGACTTTGTGTAGTCCTTTCTCTTTACATACGTTTATAGAATTTCTCTTCTAGGTTGCACTATAGGATTTATGCTATTAAATAAGTAAAGTGAGCAGTACAGTTTTATATTCCTATTATATACAAGACTGCAAGCAGTCTCATTTGAGATGCAGCTGTTGAAATAACTTGCATTAATGCTGAGTGCTGGTATGACTTTCGACTAGAATAGCCTTATGGCTGAAATCATGGTCTGATATATGAAAAGGCAGATTTTCTTTCCCTCCTCTTTCAGGGAAAGATCCTGTTTGTACAGAGACTGGATGCTATCATTTGTAGTCACTGGAGGATAAGGAGCGTGCTTGCTGCAAGACAAAAAAGCTAAGGGCATGGTCTGCTAGATTTCATTTTTGTCATTCCTAGATGGACTTCCTTCCATTTAAGCCTTTGTTCAAGATTTTTCCATAATAAGACCAGTTATCGGTCCTGCTTTCCCCTCTTAGGAACTGTACCTTGGTTTTAATGATTTCTTCATGCTGAGCCATTTTAAACTTATGCATAGTCTGGACATTCAACTTATCTTGAAAGGTTCTCTTTCTCTTAGCCATTAACTCACCCAGGATAGCATCTGAGCTTTCTCTATCTTGTAATTCTAATTACCTGTGTTTTTTGTTGTTTTTTTCCAATCAGGATAAAGCAGTTTTTAAGAACCAACTACTCTCACCTTCCTAAAGTTGTTTCTTCTGAAAACAAAAATTAGGACATTTTTAATCCCATCCCTGTCCAGCACCAACAAAAACAGAGCACTCCATAACTTGGTTGTAGTTTGGAACTTGGCATTTTATCTTCAAGAATGTAGACTTTCTCCTTTATCCACTTTTCAGGTCCCGCTCAATGGTCTAAGCTACTGCAATCACCTTGGCAGCGTGGCTTAATATTTTGATCAGCTTAGTGTACCTATTAGCAGAGAAGTCTTCCCCCTGAATGAATTACTGCTCAACCTACTAAAGTCTCTACTTCCTTGGGTTTTTAAAAATTACATTTCTGATTAAGATGTGTAATGCACCTTTGGTCATCTTTTCATGCCTTTACCCAATTCTACCATTTTGACACGTTTGCCTCTTTTGTGGTTGCTTTTGGTAGGAAAATTCTGCAGGTTCCAGTGCTTGTTTATTACCTCTATCTACAAGTGATGGTAGACGTTACATAAATTAATATCAGATCTGTAATCTAAGCAAGATTTTATATGGACTTTAGTTGATCACTTCTAATGAAGATGTACTGTCAATTTTTAATCTAGCCATGCCATTCTAATACTCCGTGCTCCGACTGCCTATTAAAATATTTATTGGGGGGGGCGGAGCTAGCTACAGAGCAGACAAGACGCACTGTTTCTGTGCTCCTGAAAGACTAATCGTTTGGGGAAATAAATGCAAATTTAACGCAAAGCTTCTGATCTATATCCACTTACGGGTGAAGCAGCTATTGTTCAGAACAACGTAACAGGATTTTATCTGGATTTAAGTAGGTTGTAGTGATTGCTAGCCTCACAAAAGCAGCCGGATATAAGTGGAAGCCGTTACTACACCACTAAGTATGGAGGACTTCTATTTACAAGTACAAACACTCCTTGACAACCCTGGAGAGAAGATGCAGCGTGGCTTTGATGATCTAGTACTTGCCTACTGAGGAAATCACTTTAACAAAAGTAATTGAGGTTAGCATAGACTTCACTACGGCCAGACACTATCAACATGGCGGCTCCTAGGCTGGAGTTCATGGAAGAAAGTGGTGGTCCTCCTGCGACGCTGCAGATTAATATGCCTCATATGGATAAACTACACTAGGAGAGAACATACCCAACAACCTGGACTATGCTAATAACAGAACCTGATATCCTTACCCTACCTATTTCAGTGCGGTCTCCCACAGTTGCGCACATGGCCCCTGCATCGGCTCTGTGTGCCTCTGGGATGAGTGAACGGATAGATCCATTAACCGCTACACAGGTGGTCACTCTGCTTCCGCGGATCGACAGGCTGGTACCAGACGCTGGCCAGCGGAAGCCTTTTGCAGTGTCGGCCCTGACGCCGCTCACACCTCATCCTAGATTCAGCCTTTGGAGGGACACCAGTTGGCGGACATCTTGGTGGGGACTTGTTTCACTACCTGGGTAGGTCTATATCAGCCCACAATTGGGACCCATGATAAATAAAGCTGTGGGAGGCTAGCGGCCAATGTGTAAGTAAAACAAGGTAGCAATTAGTGCTCCCTTCATGACTGTTTATACATATGGGAGTTCGCAAAGCTTCAATTTTTTACCTGTGTAAACTGATTCTTATATAAACAGGGCAGTGTTTAGGACTTGACCACTCCTTAATAAAAGCTGCACTTTCTGTGTTATCTAGTAACATTTCTTATGTTAAAAGACCTAGTTATAATAAGCAACAACTGTTTTGTGTGAGGCTTGTGCTTGTGTGTTTTCATGGTTTTATATACTTTTAATTATTAAGGGTTGTTTTGTGAGCCTGGTCAGTATTCAAGGGCTGTTTTACTCAGATATAGAATAAAACATTTTTCTAGAGATATACTGGGCCCATGGCTGTAACTCCAAACACAGAAGAGCTCATATCCAAATTTGTGTTCTATAGATTGTCATAGTGTGGGCTGAAGAGTCATTATCTGTCTTCCCAACTAGCTACATAAGCTTGTCCGACAGCCCACTATGCCGAATCTGAAGTTATACATTAGATTGCCTCTCCTTACTTATAGCTACTAGTGAAGGGGAGCTGTACCTTAGTTGGCTGAATGATTTGTTCCAACATATCCCCTTTTTACTGCAAATATACTCCCTGTGGTTAACCATTTGGGGTCAAAGAACTCCATGCTGTCAGCGGCCAGAATAGTGTGGATAAGCTTTTAGTTTAGTCACTAGTACATACCTGCTATGAGGGGAACTATGCCTGTATCTTTATTCCACCTTCATATCTATATAAATTCTGACCTACACCGTAAACTAAGCGTAGTCTCTCTATCGAAATAAAGTTATAGATTCTAGCTCAGTCTCTAGATCCTTAGTGTTAGATATATTAGAACCCACCACCGGTTTACAATTTGGAGTTACAAGCGATAGTCTCTGCCCCACCACTATAGCATGACTTGTACACACCCAGTCACATAGTGGGCATGTTAGTCTCTCCTAATGTATAACTTTCCTTTCCAACAAGTAATACAGATCAAGCCAAGTTCAATTTTTGCACTATCATGCACCTACAGTTATGGCTATATATCACCCCAGTATACCTCTGCTGTAGTCAGCTATTATATTTAGGCCCCTGAGTAACCCTTTGATAGCATCTAAACTAAATGATAGAGATACTGTTAAAGGAAGGTAGACACATGGCATAGAATTTGTATAACATTATTTGTGAATAGTGAATATTCTGACATAATTTAATGCTGCCTTTTCTACTGTGTATATCTGTTCACCTCCTAATGCTGTAAATGGTGCTGAAAGTGATTTTCATATACATCTCATAGCAAGCTTTCTCCAACATTGGTGTGTCCGGTCCACGGCGTCATCCATTACTTGTGGGATATTCTCCTCCCCTACAGGGAAAGGCAAGGAGAGCACACAGCAAGAGCTGTCCATATAGCTCCCCCTCTGGCTCCGCCCCCAGTCATTCTCCTTGCCGCTCTGAACAAGTAGCATCTCCACGGGGATGGTGAGGAGTTTGTGGTGTTAGTTGTATTTTTTTATTTCTTCTATCAAGAGTTTGTTATTTTAAAATAGTGCTGGTATGTACTATTTACTCTGAAACAGAAAGAGATGAAGAGTTCTGTTTAAGAGGAGTATGATTTTAGCAGCAGTAACTAAAATCGATTGCTGTTCCCACACAGGACTGTTGAGATGAGAGAACTTCAGTTGGGGGGAACAGTTTGCAGACTTTTCTGCTCAAGGTATGACTAGCCATTTTCTAACAAGACTGTGTAATGCTGGAAGGCTGTCATTTTTCCCTCATGGGGATCGGTAAGCCATTTTCTTAGACTTAGAAAGAATAAAGGGATTATTATGGGCTATTAACTGGTGGACACTCTTAAGGGCTAAATCGATTGTTTAAGTTTTTATTTAAAGTTTGAAGTGTATTTCACACTTGTAATATTTGGGGAACGTTTTTATCGCCAGGCACTAGTTTAGACACCCTCCCAGTCAGGAAGGGCCTTTCACTGTATTAGGCAGAGCCTCATTTTCTCGTCATTATTGCGCAGTTTCTTTTAAGTACAGTGCATGCAGATGCATGTGAGGGTCTGGTGTCCACTGAAAACATTCCTAGAAGGCTTGAAATACCCCCCTGGGATAGTTGAAGTCACAACAAAGGCTGTGGCTGGGACTGTAGTGGGGTTAAAATTGCAAACGGCTCCGGTTTCCACATTTTAAGGGTTAACGGCTTGAAAATTGGGGTGCAATACTTTGAATGCATTAAGACACTGTGGTGAAAATTGGTAAAGATTGGATAATTCCTTCATAGTTTTTCACATATTCAGTAATAGTGTGCCCTGTTTAACATTTAAAGAGACAGTAACGGTTTTGTTTTAAAACTGTTTTTGTACTTTATTAACCAGTTTAAGCCTGTTTAACATGTCTGTACCTTCAGATAGATCATGTTCTGTATGTATGGAAGCCAATGTGGTTCCCCCTTCAAATATATGTGATAATTGTGCCATAGCGTCCAAACACAGTAAGGACAGTATTGTCACAAATAGTAAGGTTGCCCAGGATGATTCCTCAGATGAAGGAAGTAGAGAGAGTTCTACATCTTCTTCTTCTGTGTCTATACCAGTTATGCCCGCGCAGGCGACACCTAGTACTTCTAGCGCGCCAATGCTTGTTACTATGCAACAATTGACGGCAGTAATGGATAACTCCATAGCTAATATTTTATCCAAAATGCCAGCATTTCAGAGAAAGCGCGATTGCTCTGTTTTAAACACTGTAGAGCAGGAGGGCGCTGATGATAATTTTTCTGTCATACCCTCACACTAGTCTGAAGTGGCAGTGAGGGAGGGTTTGTCAGATGGAGACATTTCTGATACAGGAAGACTTTCTCAGCAGGCAGAACCTGATGTTGTGACATTTAAATTTAAATCAGAGCATCTCCGCGCATTACTTAAGGAGGTGCTATCTACTCTGGATGATTGTGACAATCTGGTCATCCCAGAAAACTTGTGCAAGATGGACAAGTTCCTAGAGGTCCCGGTGCACCCTGATGCCTTTCCGATACCTAAACGGGTGGCGAACATAGTGAATAAGGAGTGGGAGAAGCCAGGCATACCTTTTTGTCCCTCCTCCTATATTTAAAGTGAAGGTCAATTTTCATCAATGAGTGCCCGGTTTTTAAAAATACTTTTTAAAACAGGGGCACTTTCATTGATGAAAATTAACATTGCACTGGATTTTAAGAAATACTTACCTTTTTCTCCTGCAAAACCGGATCGCCGATCTCAGCCTCAGTTCCTCTGTAGTGACGTCAGAAATGACAAAAACCGGCTTCCTCCAATCATGGCTTGCACCCCAGAGCGTCCAGCTCGTGATGCCTGGCTGTGATTGGAGGAAGCCAGTTTCGTCATTGCTGTTGTCTACAGCAGGAAGAAGAAGGAGGGAGATCGTTGATCCGGCATTGCAGGAGTAAAAGGTAAGTATTTCTTAAAATCCAGTGCAATGTTAATTTTCATCAATGAAAGTGCCCCTGATTTTAAAAGTATTTTTAAAAACCGGGCACTCATTGATGAAAATTGACCTTCACTTTAAGAAATTGTTCCCTATGGTCGACCCCAGGAAGGACATATGGCAAACAGTCCCTAAGGTCGAGGGGGTGGTTTCTACACTAGCCAAACGCACGACCATTCCCATTGAAGACAATTGTGTTTTCAAAGATCCTATGGATAAAAAAAATTGGAGGGTTTGCTTAAAAAGATTTTTGTACAGCAAGGTTACCTCCTTCAACCTATATCGTGCATTATTCCTGTCACTACAGCGGCGTGGTTCTGGTTCGAGGAACTGGAAAAGTCGCTCAGTAGGGAGACTCCGTATGAGGAAGTCATGGACAGAATTCACGCACTTAAGTTAGCTAATTCTTTTATTTTAGATGCCGCTTTGCAATTAGCGGCGAAAAATTCAGGGTTTGCAATTGTGGCGCGCAGAGCGCTCTGGCTGAAGTCTTGGTCGGCGGATGTATCTTCCAAGACAAAATTGCTTAATATCCTTTTCAAAGGTAAGATGCTTTTTGGGCCAGAATTGAAAGAAATTATTTCAGACATCACTGGGGGAAAGGGCCATGCCCTCCCACAGGATAGGCCTTTCAAGGCTAAGAATAAGTCCAATTTTCGTTCCTTTCGCAATTTCAGGAACGGACCGGCTTCTAAATCGGCAGCCTCTAGACTAGAGGGTAACGCTTCCCAGACTAAACCAGCTTGGAAACCAATGCAAGGCTGGAATAAGGGTAAACAGGCCAAGAAGCCTGCTGCTGCTACCAAGACAGCATGAAGGGGTAGCCCCCGTTCCGGGACCGGATCTAGTAGGGAGCAGACTCTCTCTCTTTGCTCAGGCTTGGGCAAGAGATGTTCAGGATCCCTGGACACTAGAAATAGTCTCTCAGGGTTATCTTCTAGAATTCAAGGAACTACCCCCAAGGGGAAGGTTCCACATTTCTCACTTATCTTCAAACCAAATAAGTAGACAGGCATTCTTACATTGTGTAGAAGACCTGTTAAAGATGGGAGTGATACACCCAGTTCCAACTGTGGAACAAGGTCAGGGGTTTTTACTTAAATCTTTTTGTAGTTCCCAAAAAAGAGGGAACTTTCAGACCAATTCTGGATTTAAAAATTAACAAATTTCTCAGAGTTCCATCGTTCAAAATGGAAACCATTCGAACAATTTTACCTACAATCCAGGAGGGTCAATATATGACTACCGTGGATTTAAAGGATGCGTATCTACATATTCCTATCCACAAAGATCATCATCAGTTCCTAAGGTTCGCCTTTCTGGACAAACATTATCAGTTCGTGGCTCTCCCATTCGAACTAGCCACTGCTCCCAGAATTTTCACAAAGGTGCTCGGGTCCCTTCTAGCGGTTCTAAGACCAAGGGGCATTGCAGTGGCACCTTATCTGGACGACATTCTAATTCAAGCGTCTCTTTCCAAGGCAAAGGCTCATACAGACGTTGTTCTATCCTTTCTCAGATCTCACGGGTGGAAGGTGAACGTAGAAAAGAGTTCCCTGTCTCCGTCGACAAGAGTTCCCTTTTTGGGAACAATAATAGATTCTTTTGAAATAAAGATCTTAATGACAGAAGTCAGAAAGTCAAAGCTTCTAAACGCTTGTCAAGTTCTTCTCTCTATTCTGCAGCCTTCCATAGCTCAGTGCATGGAAGTAGTAGGGTTGATGGTTGCAGCAATGGACATAGTTCCTTTTGCTCGAATTCATCTAAGACCATTACAACTGTGCATGCTCCAGTAGACAGGATCACCTGTCTCAGGGAATGAGTTTCTGCAGACCAAAGTGGGTCATTGTCACGACCGACGCCAGTCTATCAGGCTGGGGCGCGGTCTGGGATTCCCTGAAAACTCAGGGTTTATGGTCTCGGGAAGAGTCTCTTCTCCCGATCAACATCCTGGAACTGAGAGCGATATTCAATGCTCTCCGGGCTTGGCCTCATCTAGCGAAGGCCAGATACATAAGATTCCAGTCAGATAACATGACGACTGTAGCTTACATCAACCATCAGGGAGGAACAAGGAGTTCCTTGGCGATGAGAGAGGTAGCCAAGATCATCAAATGGGCGGAGGATCACTCCTGCCACCTATCTGCAATCCACATTTCAGGAGTAGACAACTGGGAGGCGGATTATCTGAGTCGTCAGATTTTCTATCCGGGGGAGT